>NC_092522.1:105248826-105590493 GCF_037038585.1 Patagioenas fasciata
TTCTTTGGGCCATGGAAGACAGTAACTAAACCCCCTTTTATCCTATTCTTCTCAAAGTTAAATAAAGCCAGTTCCGTCCATCACATTTCATATACAATATTCTCCAGTTTCCTGATTATCTTAGTGGCCCTTCGCTAGACTTGATCAACTTTGTCTCTTCTGGATGAAAACTGGACACAGAATCCCACAGGTGTTGAGTAGAGGGGAATTATCCCTTGTCTTAACCTGCTGGTTATGTTTGTGGCAATAAAGCTTGGCCTCCTTCACTGCAAAGATACATTGCTAACTCCTGTACGACATCTTGTCTACCAGAACCCTCAGGTCCTTTTCCCAATCAGTAAGTTCCCAGTCTGCAGTGACATAAGGGCTATTCTGTCCCAAATGCAAGACTTCACACTTTTAACTTCAGAGGCCTCCTCTTGGCACATTCCTCCAGTTGTTCAGGTCATGTGAGCGGTAGCACTGGTCTCCAGTATACCAACCATTCCTCCCCCAGTCTGATGCTATCCACAAACTTTCAACTTGCAAATGTCTGGTGCTCTTGGACAGCATGCTACTGAGATGTTTCTAAGCAGGCTCGGATGTGTATAGGTGCTTAAGGATTTTCAGAATGAGCAGACACCTGCTTTCATATGAACCATTCTCTTCTGCACGAACATTTGATTCTGCTTCATTCATAACCTGGAAGTTTGTGTCTTGTACTAAATCTCACTGTGCCTCAATTCCTTACCAGTAAATAAAGACATGATGGAAGTAATGGGATGTTGTAAAGATAATTATCTCTGTTCTACCAAACGATATATCCAGAACATCAAAATTATCATCAAATGAGAGATAACAATATCTGTCACTGACAAGCTATCATCTGAATGAGTAATTGAACTAAACCGAGCACCTGATTTGTTCTAAAAGCATCACAAAAAAGGAAGAGACATTCAGTGCAGTAAAAAGTAATGGGCTAGTTTGGGAAGGCCTTTTATTGCATGAACGGTGGCATGAAAGACAATGAAGCGAATCTGACAAAACTCTCTACAACAGACTTGAGTTTGCCTGAGGAAGTATTTATAGCTATATTACCCATTCATGTTGTCCAGCAACATACATGAGTGAATGGTGGTCCAGCAGAAGAGAAGCAGAGACCCCTTATTTCTGGAGTCCCATAAGTGTCATACCGTTATATCTGTGCCATGTGTGTTGTTATTGCTTCTTCATCTCTTACATGAATTTATAAAAAATACTAAAAATACTATACCCCATGACCCAAAAAAATACAACCAACTCAACTTTGGCTTCCTCTTTTCTCTCTAAAAGGTAATATCCCATGTGAAAATGTAGTTTTTGTTGACAAGTTGTGAAAATATGCAAAATACAGGGTAGTATGAGCATAGAGCACAGCTGTTTTCTCTTTCTATGTTGGCGGAAAATTCTTCTGTTGTAAATTCAATTTTTCTGCAACATTTCACTACAATAAATGTTTAAAAAAATGGAAATCTGCTTCACTGATATGAATTAACACAGAAGCTAATCACCTGTTGATAATATTACAATATTACAAAAGGTTGCAATTTCATTTATTAGACTGCACAATCTGTAGGGACAGGTGAACAATTCCTAAAAAAAAACTATTCAATTGACTTCCCCATTTTTGCTACACTTGTATTGTCTGTACATACATTGAAGCCTTTTCTTCATTTTACTTATTCAAAGTTACTTTTTGGAATACATTTAGTAATTAATTCTTGGTCTCTGGATTATTAATGAGTGTTTCAAAGAGAATATTGTTCATTTGTACTTTGAAATGTTACAAATGAAACTGTCAGTTTTAACAGTAAACTATCATCAAGAACTTTATGAAAACTTTAAAATACTCCGATAAAACAAATTTATACAAAAATTAAGTCTTCTGATAATTTATCTCTGACTTCCTAAGAATATTTTGTACATGTGTGTTATCCATTCAGATTTTTTCCCTCTTTGGAAACTGGCTTTATAATAATATTGAACAATTAAAATCATAAATTCATACACAATTTCTATAAAATTACTTCAGTGAAAGAAAACATTCAAGGATGTGTTTGCATTTATAGGCTACATGTTTTTGCTGTATTACAAAAGCAAATTTCAAAACAATTTTGTTATTTACAAACAATGCTTCAAGCTACAGCTAAATTGATGAAATAACAGGGGATTTCAGGAAAGGGGGAATTTAATATGTGTATGTGATGTTCCTGTAAGAAAGTTTGATAAGAAAATCCACATTTTTATTTAATGTCAAGCAGTCTAATGTTGTATTCAGCACAAGAAAATGAACCTGGTGTTTTAAGAAATCCTTTTAGATTCCCTCTGTTGGACTTTTAATATTTGTTAAATTGATGAAGGCCACTCAAGGAGCTTGTAATCAGTCTTGCAAATTTCTAGCAGAGTGTAACTCTAATAAGCTCAGACTTGTATCCTAAATCAATTTTTTTCTATGCAGTTGCAAAATCTCCAAGGAAAATTCTAGCACAATCAGTTCTAAATAAATTATGAGACACCTGGCTGTCTAACAAGGAAATCTTTATGCATTTTTTAAAAAAATTCTATTAATACCTAATTTTAGGGTTATTGAACATTTGCACTTGTCACTAACATTAGTACTGAACATTGCTCCCTCTATAGGGGCTATGTGACAAGGCGTTGGCAGTGGGGAGCTGCAGCAGTGGCCATTGTGAGGAAAGATGTGGGGCTGCTCCATGCCAGGCACAGCCACTTCCAGCTGACTCCAAAATGGACCCATCAGTGACCAAGGCTGAGTCCATCAGCAATGCTGGTGGCACCTCTGTGGAAAGATATTTAAGAAAGCTTGGTCCATGAGCTTTTTTGTCTTATTTTTTCGCGTCCTGCTGAGGAGGGGGAGTGAGAGAGCAGCTGGGTGGGCAATTGGCAGCCAGCCAAAGTTAACATACCACCCTCTTGTGCAGAACTTGGTGTGTAAGTATTAAATATAGCATATTTATAAAAACTCAATCAGCTGAATTTTTTTTTTTCAGTTTATTTAAAGAGGCTATGATTTTTCAAGAGAAGAAAGTGTTAACTAGAACAGAGAGCTGTGTAAAAAAACAAGAGGATGCTCCTGTAACTATCATGCTGGCCTTACACTCAGAAACCTAGAAATAAATATTTTCTTCCTTGATTAGATTTGCAAAGTGCTATCGCTTATGGAGAGAGTGATGGATCTGATTGTGAAAAATAAGGAAATTACCTCTGTACCTTTGAGAAGAAACTATGCTAGATACTGTGAAATTACTGGATATTACTGTATATTCACTAAAGTATTGACAAAAAAATAGATAAGAGACAGTTGTGATTTCTTTGACCTTTTTTTTTCCCCTCCTTTTGGTTCTTCTCAGTTTAAAAAAAAAAAAAAAAAAGGTTGGAGTAGCTCAAAAATGAAAGTTTTTATTTTAAAAAGAAAAGTTTATAGAAATTCAGTGTCAAGAGTGAAAATCCATTCCTGGAATTTTATCCAAAGCTTAATTTCCTTGTAATACATGATAAAGAAAGTAATAGTCTTTGCAATATATGCCTTAGGACAGTTCTCTGCTCTGCAATGGTATTTTGAGCATTTGGGACTTGCATTTGCATTGCAAATGCCATTTGCAATGGTATTTGGAGTTTTTGACTTTCTTCCAATTTATCCAAATAGCTATTCCACAGTCTTTAACACACTTTGTTTGCTGAATTATGGAGATCATTTCCTTATTTTCACAACCTGATCCATCACTCTCTCCAAATTCCTACAAATAGAAGCTTCATCTTCTGACTTTCCAGCAAGACCTCTAACTTCCCCCAGGTGGGCATAATTTCCTGTATTGCTTACTGCATGACTAGAAAATATGTAAGAAGAAGGAATATTCCCCTGCCTCCACGGACAAAAAACTAAAAGATTGACAGAAAAAAATGTATTAGGCTTTCTATCTCCTGTAAGCCTAGTTCAAGTATGTGAGAGTGCTGGCTATTTACGTAAATAGATTAATCAATAAATATTTAGACTGCCCAAATTTTCTAGTTTAGACAGCTAAGTACTAGAACCAGTTTTAAATTGACCTGAGTCTCAAGCTAAATACTTCACATATTAGGGTGGAATTTTTTAATGTCTTTATGTGTACCATCAATGGTTCTTGGGAAATTAGACTTAATTGAGTATTGACTATTTTTGGACGATGTATGCACAGGTGCAGGCACATCACAAGAAGAACCAGAGGCCATGAATACAATTGCAAAGAGCAAGTTTTATTTTAGTTACCTCTTTAATGTGGGATCACCGAAGTAGCACCTAAGCTCCCAGGCAGAGGTGACACAAACGAGGACACAGGCAGTGCAGCAATTCAGCCCTGGTAGAAGATCACTGGCCTGCTGAGCTCGCCTGTATTTCAAGGCTTCAGGCAGGGGCAGCCTCCCACTCTTTCTCACAACAAAGCAGGAATCTCAGACGTAGTGATAAGGTGCCCAGAGTTTCTCACAGGCCTGTGTTATCTAACACAGAGGTTCTACTCATCAAGCACACAAGGTCAGTAAAACAATTAGTGTGATGTATGTGCTTCTTCTACAGACAGCTGCAAGTCACTTGAGCGTACTTACATTGAACCAACCTGCTTGCCAATCTTCCGGTATATTCCCACACAGACGATTTTCATTGTATTTTGAGATGGTAGACTATGTTCAAACAGGAAAATAACAAAGTGAACAAAGGGTTGAACTTGATGATTTCCTAGGGACTCCGCCAGTCTGAAGTATTCTATGATTCTGAGTTTTTACAAAAGTGATGGATGGAAAGAAAAGAACTCATCAATCACATCTGCAAAGCCTGTAAGTGATACAGATCTACAGATTTGTGTCAAGACTTGTCTGCAAAGGTTTATGATAACTCCAGTTCTTAATGGTTTGATGGTGAGGGGATTCTGAAACTACTAATTGGAAAAGGTTAAGAGAACAGAACCTCCTGACTGATGACCTAATCTCTTTTCATTCCTTGCTATTGATGGTACTGTAACAGTTCTTACTGAGAGCAAGACAATGCAATCAATTTTTAAGCAGAAGTCCTCATTAATATAAATGGATTTTTTTTCTACTTAGCGAGAGATAAGACCCTGAATTTTCACTCTCCCTTCACTATCCTTCTTTCTTTTTTTTTTTTTTCTCTCCTAAACAGACCTGAATCTTTTCCCCGATATTCTACTTCCATTTACTTTTTGCTTTAACCAATTACTTGTTTTATCTCAAATCCATCATGTTGAAAGTTAGATAACTGTCTTCCCTGAAGCAGTATTATGCTGAAATCTGTACTTCTCATGGAGTCTTTCTCCTACTGTGTTTCTTCCCTTCCAAGTTCTAATTCTCAGATCCATCAGTTGTGTTCCCTGCTCATTTCTTCAATGGAATATGTAGTGGAAATACTTGATTTCCCCTATTCATTGAATAAAATCCTTGTCCAAGTTACCTGATTATTCTTTATTGTAGAAAAAATAAAGTCTTCCACATTAGAAAATTTTAAAAATATTTACTTAAGTTATTATTTGCATTTTTCTATTTCATTTAAACTCAGTTTGTAACAAGATGTCCAAATAAGATAGAAAATACCTGAAGTAGGGTCTTATCAATACCATGGAAAATTATTTGGAAATACTAGTTATAACTTTTCCTCAGATGTCATATACCACAGCAGTAGAAAACTGAAATAAAAGTTGTAGCAGAAACGAGAAAGCATACCAATTTGAGGAATCTTTCAATATGCACTCTAAATGTAAAGATTACATTATAAACATGTTTTGACTTCTGAATGAAGCTTTACAAGAGTACTCAAAACATTTGAATAAATGCTTAAGATTGATACTCATTAGAACATTATTGTCACACCAGCCTGTTCTGTGATTCTGCTCTCACCACTTCCATCAGTTCACCTAATTATCCTATCCTATCCTATCCTATCCTATCCTATCCTATCCTATCCTATCCTATCCTATCCTATCCTATCCTATCCTACCCTACCCTACCCTGTCCTTTCTCCCCTGCTAATCATCCCCTTTTGGTACCTTATGCTATAATGTGCCTACATATTACTGGAAAAATCAGAGAATTTGACTTCCAGCTGACATTGAACCAATAACTACTATGCATATTTAAACAAATGTTGTTCAGAGGTTTACAAGTAGAGTAGATATTGATTACATTTACACTGGTGCAGATATCTCTGACATCCAGGCAAACACATGTCAAGTCCCATTTCCAAACCAGGGGAGGTGCTAAGTCTTCTCATTCAAAAGGTTGAGGGGAGGATTTTGTTTTCCACTTACTTTCAAAATTTGCAGGACCTTGCTGCACATTTGGAGGTTAGAAAACTGACAAATATTGTTCACGAAATTGTGACTACAACCTTGGCTGTATCTTGCATTGGTCCCATGTGCCACAGTATAGGAATGACAGGTGATGTCACACATCAACAACCTGTAACTTCAAGGACCAAGTCACAGTGAGAGTTGTGCTTTAGCAATGCTAGCAGCAGTGAGATCATGCTCTCTTGTTCTATGTAGAAATCTGTACTGACATAAATGGGTATATCTGACTACTAATCAATGAAAATATTTAACCTTCAGTCTTTTCTATGCTTTCATAGTGGTTATTTTTTTCTCTTTCCTATCAGATATAGACTACTTTTCTAAGCTGCCATTGGACCCCTGTTTTGAGGCCACATCACCAGTTTCCCTCTATGTCTAATTTTCCTCTCATTTCTCCTCATTTTTATCCTAAATTGGTGCATTGCAAACTTGTGTTAGTTTTCCTAGAACTGGTTAAAATTCTTCTTTAAATAGATTGCAATTAAACATACTCAATTTAACAAGTTAAGCTGCCACACATTTCAGATGTTTCTTTTTTGTTATAAAATATGATTTACTATTGTCAAAGCTGCAATACTTGTTTTCCAACCTTTTTGTTTTACTTATTAATAACAAATCTATACATAAACTGGACACCAGTGTCTTCTCAACAATACTTTAATGAAAGACATTTTATGTTAGTGCAAAAGTACTAATAAAGGGATCAAAGAAAAAATAAAAAGGTAAAAAACTGTTATGGTCTGATAAAATTTCTTCATGGCAAACTGAAAAGTAAACTTATTATTGAGTTTTCATCAGTTCTGTCATTAATATAACATGTTTTTCTTGAAAAGGGAATTCAATATAATGGATTTTACTCAGTGCCTAGTGCTTAAACCAAACCTGAAAATTAATCTTTTGCATTAGTTGTAGCATGTCTGGAGTTCCCAGAGAACAAGTGGAGTCGTTACATGTGGCAGAGGGACACAACCTTCTATTCTGTGCTTGGGTAATAACTGTTAAAGAATAGCTAGAAGTCTGGCAAGCAACTCCCAAGTAAAAATGAGATAGTCTACAGTGTTTGTAACTGCTGGTTATTCAGGTCTTCTAGCTGAAATTTGAGCTTTAATCCTGGGAGCCATTAAAGAACTTCACTAGGCACCAAATCAGCTTCTAAAACTTTGTTTCTTACCCCGTACAAAATAGTTAGCACCATCAGCACTCAGAGATGGGGAGTTCCCAGCATTAAAATCTGGTAAACACCACTCACAGTTCATATGGGTGAAGAAACTTTTATCTTAAATACCGTTAGTAGATAACTCAGAATTAATATATATGCATGTATTTTTATCACATTATTTAACAGATATCGCATGTTATTACACTAGATCTAGTATTTTTTAAACTGTTGTCCAAAATCTACATTTGAAGCTGGTGATAAATAAAAAATATATATGCAAAGAGAAGATATTCTTTTAAATAATATTTTTTCTTTTTGTTAACGGATGAGTGAAGGCTATTTAAAGAGTCTGTTCAATTATCTTATGTGGTGCATTTAATAAATCAAAAAACCTGAAACTCAATTAAAGTATCCTTTTTCCAAACAGTGAGTATAATTAATCTCACTTTAACTAAGATGTATTGAATTCTTGTGACCTGCATAAGGTATCTGTCCTATTAATAGTATGCAACAACTTTACTTCTGAGGCCCCATTTCTCTATTCCAATTGTAAACAAAGACTAGAGGGATTCCCTTATAATGCTGAAGTTTACTATAGCAGTTTCATTTTTTGTAAAAAAAATTGGTATTATAAAGAAGAATATGTTTTTCATGTTTAATTTTTAATGCTTTATCCCTTTTAACATCAGCTCTTTAAGACTTCCTACAAGACAGCGACACAAATTAAGTAGTATAAGCTAGCAAACCTGCCCTCCAAATTGCACAACAATTAGAAACTAAATATTAGATAATTTCTTCCTTCCTTTCTGTACGTTACATTACTTAGCCAACTTAAAAAAATCCTCCAACATATATCCTTTTCATTGATTTCTGCTTTACAGTATCCTTTAATAGTTAGCCAAGAAGAATGCATGCCCTTATGAAACATAATCATAATAACAGGAAAAAATGTTTACTTTCTCCTCATTATTTCAATATTTTTTGTGTTTCTTCCCAATTTAATACTTCTGCTGGAGAAAAAAATGAGCATATTTACAGACTAGCAATGCACACTAATTCAATTTGCATCTGTATACTTCTTACAATGCCTGCCACTCTTCATTTACAGATCCCTATTTATGGTACTTCAAAATACCAATAACAAGAGACTGCTCCTTACATCAACCACTGTAATATTGCTATGATGGATGTTAAAAACTTATAGGATGAGGTGTCATAATCAAACTCATTTTTACATGCAAGTTAAAATCAAAACCAGATCTCCATAGGTAAGGTCTTTTTTTTGTTGAAAGCTCCTGAAAATAAAGAAAAAATAACGTATTAATCAGATGTTTTTCTCCTATTAGTGTGCCTTCTTGGTAAAGAAAATATTGAAAGTAGATACTAGGACAAGATTTTTATATGTTGCTGATCAGTATGTATCAAAATACTGGTTTTTTTCCTTAAAGAGGAAACTCACTAAAGAATCAATATAAGAATAAGACTTAATACACAGCACTGAGAATATAAATTAGGAATGGTCTAAAATCCAAAGGTGATATCATACTTCATCTCCCATGCAGTTAATGAAAAACCAATCTAAAAGCTAGAACATAATCTTCTGTTGGACATACACTCAAGAGAATAAAAAAGCAGTTATCTTAAAATAGTATTTCAGGGCAAAAGGGACTGTCAAAATGTATAATATTAGTGCTAACAAAAGCAGATGATTTATCGGACATATCTGATACCCAAATTGTCTTGTAAAACACTGATTGACCTAAGTTGGCTAAGGTATACTTAATGCTAAAAGAAAACTGCAGAAGGAGGTTAAGTGTAAAAATGACGTCTAATTTAGTCTCTGCATTCATCCCATCTGAACTGGGAACTTGATTGCTTAATATTGCCTGTATTCCTGAGGGAAAATCACCTCTTTCCCATCCTTGGACCCATGAAGAACTGAGGAAAGTAACTTACCACCTGATGTAGATGATTCAACACCTTTAATAACCAGATGT
The DNA here is from genome assembly GCF_037038585.1 of Patagioenas fasciata. Taxonomy (NCBI): domain Eukaryota; kingdom Metazoa; phylum Chordata; class Aves; order Columbiformes; family Columbidae; genus Patagioenas; species Patagioenas fasciata. The sequence continues at coordinate 105,258,357 of NC_092522.1, forward strand.
AATTATATTCTTTTTCTATTCTCTCTCTGCAGTGATATAAAAAAAATACTCTAACTCTGAATAAACTTAAAAGACAGTTTCCATGTGCCTTTGAATGGGCACAAGAGCTGGATAATGCATGTGATTTACATACTGATAAATCACAAAAAAATGACAGAAATGTATTACCATCAATGTTACAAATGTACAGATTTTTCAACTGCTGTAGTCCAGCCTAGCTTCCAAAGCCAGTTTTCAATCAATAACTGATTATTTCTAGTATTATTTTTCAGCATTCTGTGAAAAATCTTTTATACATTAAAAAAACCTACGCATTCATTTGCAGCTATACAGGTTGTTTCCAGTGAGTGTCAGACCTCACGATAATCCATAATAAATAGTAAACCATAATATATATTCTATACTGTCTCTGACAGCAGTGCGTTTTTTTAAGAGAAATTAAGTAAGACCAATTAGAAGCATAGAATGATTTGAGTTTGAAGGAACCTTAAAGATTATCTGTAACAGTTCCAACCCTGCTGCCATGGGCAGGGACATCTTCCACTAGACCAGGTCGCTCAAAGCCCCATCCAGCCTGGTCTTGAACACTTCCAGGGATAGTGCATCCACAGCTTCACTGGGCATCCTGTTCCAGTGTTCCATCATGTTAATGATAAAGAATTTCTTACTTGTACCTAGTCTTAATCTACCCTCTTTTAGTTTAAACCCATTGCCCCTTGTCCTATCTCTACAGGACCAACTAAAACTTCTGTCCCCATCTTTTTTATAAGCCCTGTTTAGGTACTGGAAGGCCACAATAAGATTTCGCCAGAGCCTTCTCCAGGCTGAACAACCCCAGTTCTCTCTGTCCTCATAGGAGAGAGTCCTCTGATCACCTTGGCGGCCTCCTCTGGACTGTTTCCAACAGGTCCATGTCTTTCCTGCACTGAGGGTTCCAGAGCTGGATGCAGGACTCCAGGTGGGGTCTCACCAGAGCAGAGTAGAGGGGCTGAATCACCTCCCTTAGTCTGCTGGCCACACTCATTTTGATGCAGCCCAGGATACATATTTCTGGCTCATGTCCAGCTTTTCATCCACCCCAAATCCTTCACAGAGCTACTCTCAATCCCTTCATCCGCCAGCCTGTATCAATACCCGGGGCTGTCCCATCTCAGGTGTAGCACCTTGTATTGGACCTTGTTGAACTTCATGAGGTTCACATAGGCCCACTTCTTGAGCTTGTCCAGGTCCTTCTGAATGGCATCTTGTCCCTTCAGCATGCCAACTGAACCACTCAACTTGATGTCATTTGCAAATATGCTGAGGTTGCAAATGATCTCACTGCCTAAACATTTCTCTCTACCACAACCTTTCATACCATCTCCTTTCCACTACTGCATCCACCTTAGGTTTTTAGAAGATTTAGTTTTATGCTCCTAAACAGACATAATTTTGTAAATAAGACAGATGTATGTATGTGTTCTTACAAACTAGATGTCACTATGATTTAAGTCAAGCAAATCAGATTAATTTTAAAATGTTTTTCCTTTGCCAAGACAGAGGAAAAAGCAACTGTAACATGCTGGGGAATCTGAGATTTTATACAGAAAGATTTAAATGTTTTCAACTTCCAAGTTGATGATTCCCTAAGAGAAAAATGTATAGGACTATAGAGATAAGGTAGTGGATGCAAGACAACAGATGTTTGTGGTGGCCTTAGTGTGACTGTTAGGCACAAAACTAAGGTGAATTATTGTTTCCTATGCAAGATATACTGATTTTAACCAATTTTAACTATTAATTACTTTTACAATTACAGAAAGGGCAATGAAGATGCTATAAGCAGAGCAGGCCATAACCCAACATGAGTTAGAAATGCACCCTCACAGCAAAGGTTGGCAATGGCATAACTGGCTGCATTAGGAGCGGTGTTGCCAGCAGGTTGAGGGAAGTGATCTTTCCCCTCCATTCAGCACTGATGAGGTTGCATCTGGAGTCCTGTCCTGGGCTCCCCAGTACAAGAGGCATGGGAACAGAGAGAATCTAGTGAAGAGCTGTGGAAACATTGAAAGGACTGGAGTATCTCGTATAGGGAAAGGCTAAGAGAGCTGGTACTTTCAAGCCTGGAAAAGAGCTGGGAGGTGGTTCTTATCTATATGTATAAATACCTGATGAATCGTAGAATATTTCAAGTCAGAAGGAATCCATAAGGATCATTGAATCCAACTCCACTCTCCTCACAGGAATACCTTAAACTAAACTGCGCAACTAAGAGTGTTGTCCAGATGCTCCTTGAACTCTGACGGGCTTGGTGATGTGACCAATTCCCTGGGGAGCTTGTTCCAGTGACCAACCACCCTGTTAGTGAAAAATCTCTTCCTAATGTCCAATCCAAACTTCCCCTGATGCAGCTTCATTTTAATTTCTCGTGTCCTATCGCTGGTCACCAGAGATAGGAGATCAGCACCTCCTTCTCTGCTACTCCCCTTGAGGAAGTTGTAGACTGCCATGAGGTCACTCCTCAGCCTTCTTTTCTCCAAGATGAACACACCATGTGAACTCAGTTTCTCCTGCTAAGTCTTGTCCTTGAGACCTTTCACCATCTTGGTCGCCCTCCTCTGGACACACTCTAATAGTTTGATATTCTTATACTGAAGCACCCAAAACTGCACACAGCACTTGATGTGGGGCCGCATCAGTGCAATGAGGAGCAGGACAATCACCTCCCTCACCCGGTTGGCAATGCTGTGCTTGATGCACCCCAGGACACAGTTGGCCCTTTGGGCTGCCAGGGCACACTGTTGACTCATATTCCAGTTGCCATCAATCCAAACCCCCAGATCTCTTTCCACAGGGAAGCCTCCAGATCTCTTTCTCCAGCCTCTCATTCCCCAGTTTGTTTGTATAACTAGGGTTATTTCATCCCAAATGGAGAATATGGCACTTGCCCATGTTAATTTTAATTGGGTTAGTGATTTCCCAGTCCTCTGGTCTATCTAGATCTCTCTATAGGGCCTCTCTATCCTTGAAGGAGTCCATGGCTTCTCTTAGTTTAGTGTTGTCAACAAACTTACTTAAAGTACATTCAGTTCCTGCATCCAGATCATTTATAAGAACATTAAAGAGCACTGTTGCTAAAACTGAGCCCCAGAGAACCCCACTGGTGAGGGACCAGCAGTCCGATATAACACCACTTAGCATAAGTCTTTGAAACTGACCCATCAGCCAATTCATCACCCAACGTATTACGGACTTGTCTCACTGTGTGCTGGACATTTTATCGAGAATGATACTGTGGGAGAAAGTATAATGACAGACTGCTGTGAAAAAGTCCAAACAAAACCCACAATTTGTTGTATAAACTTAACATCCAGAGTCTACAACAGAAATGTCGTTGTCTCATCACATCGATGTTGATGGATGTGCCTGTTGGTTCAAGAAAACTCTTTTTGCTTCCTTATCTTTCTTTCTTGTTATTTTTATAGTTTTTCTAACTCCGAGCTGTATAAGGGCCAAATATTTCAATGAAAACTCATGAGCAGACATAAAGAACATTTTCTATGTCAACAAGAAATAAGGCAGGAAATAATATATCTTACCAGGCACTGAGCAAATATCCAAGTAGTACTAATCACACTAATTTTGCCACAGCTATCTTATAACTGAACTTCTTTTAAAACTTACAAAAAATATCGATATTTTGGAAAACGTTAATTTGAAAATAATAAAAATAAAAAATAAAAACCTTTGCAGCTGAAAAACAAAATCCTGCAGGTTAATTCTCTTCTAAAGCAGAACAATAGTCTAATAATGTAATCTTCTATCACTGGCAAGTCTTCCATGACTTCTAGTATAATCATAAAAAGGAAGGTACCATGGGAGTTATCTCTAGCCATAAGACTAATACCAAGAGAGAAAAGGATCCACAAGGCATCAGACTCCAACTCTCTGAAATGCTTTGGCAGCAATTCAAGACTACTCATTTGTGTCACAAGTGTTTGTGCTTGTTATGTAATTAATAATTGATTTCATTTGTAGATAAACTTGGAAAAATGCAGGGGTTTTAGATGAAGCTTTTACCACTTCTTCCTCTGATTTTCAATCTTTCTTCTCCTTCATTTCTATCTGCATATGAACTTGATCAAGGTCATCTGGAAACATAAGGAAATATACCCCAATAAAGGTGACAACAAATTACATGGTGTTCCTAATAGGCCTTTGTCTTTCATATCCTTTATGGGAAAATCAGTAGGAGCCAATGTTTTGTAACAATACTTTCCCTGTATTGCTCTAAAGCACTATATTTGTAAATTCTACTCTGAAAACCTCTTAAATAAATTGTACTTTGTATCTGCATAGCATTCATAAAGCGAATCAGGTAAGAGTTATATTATTTTATATAGTTTTCTATAGCTTTCTTATTCAATGTCTGTAACAGCTAATAAAAAGGCAATAGTAACTTTGTCAAAAAGTAACATGAAGTATATGGTAGTAACTGAGAAAAAGAAGGAGGAATTTAAAAACTATCATGGCTTCAGTGTTTTATTTAATAGTTCTATCGTAAGAGATAAAAATCACAAGTATACAAAGATACTAGAAGTCCTTGAATTACACCAAATTGACATAGGTGCTGTTGACAAGGACAATATTGTTTGTCATTTTTTATAGATTACTGTATGTCATCTTCCTGCAAAGGGGTATGCCTGAGCAACAGAGAGAAGACTGACTGCTGTGTTTTGGCTGGGACACCCTGAGCAGGTGCAAGTCAGACGAGATGAAATGTGAGAAACTCCTGGAGAGCTACAGTGTGATACCTCCTTAGGAGGGAACTTGTCGAGCAGGTGCTGACTGACGGTGAAGCACTGCAGAAGGGCAGGGAGCTGACATGAAGTCAGTCCTAACTGTGAAAAGATAAACACCGTTTTTAGAGACTCAGGGGCTGTTGCATTAAGAGGGTTAATTTAGCATAAGCTAAACTCCCTTGCATTCCAGCTTGTCCTCAGTATCTCACTGTGATGCTAGATGCAGCTGAGCTGAACCCCTGAGTGATACCCAACTACACCAAACGACCCCAAGCTGGCACTGTAAGTTCTATAGCGGTCAACAGCCAGTTCAGTGTTACGTTGAATTCACATGATTTACAGATTCACTAATAGTGCATTGTCTGGTCTTCACCATTGAATTTATGCACTTGCATAGACTCATTAATAGTATAATATACATACAATAAGTCTGAGTGAATCCAACGAGAAATTCTTATGACTAGAACCACAAATAATGAGCTTTATTAAGGCAACATGTACATGTTCTTTTAAATTGCCATGGATAAAATACACTGTCTGCAAATACACACTTTAGTTGTAAAAATATACGTTAGTTGCAAGGAACACGTGTTGGTACCCAATATCTTTTAACTCCAAGATGACTATGCAGTGCTACTATTGTGATTACAAATACAAGCTTGATGTCTAACTGTCCCAGGGAAAAACTTGGCATAACCAAGTGTGCAATTCTTACCCAAAAGCATCTTTTGGCTCAGCCCATCAACTGATCCCAGAAGATTCTCATGCTGTTCTCTTGACTTCTCAGTGATGGTGTCTTCCCTAACTTTTCCCTGTTGTTAGGGCATTTTATACTATTTTCGGCATTTAAGTGGAGATTGAGTGACGCTAGTCATACATACCTTTGTTAATGATTGGTGTAAAAATTCTCACTTAGATTTTTAAGGTAAAAACTTCACTGTGCTTGCTCAAGGGAGCATAGAGGTGTGATGGAGAGGGGAGATGGAGGTGTGTTTTGGTATTATAATGAGATTATAAAGATCAAAGTTCATTCACAGGACAAATTTTGACATATCTGCTGGCTCAAAACTAGCATTTTGGATGGAATGGAACATGATCTTTTTTAATTGATGGTAGCTATACCATCTGGTTCCTACACCTGCTTTGTATGCAGGGCCTAGCTGCAGTATCTCCACACTGCTCCACTCCCCTGTACTCCTTAGTACCAGCACACTGGGCTTCCCCCATGCTCTACCACCCAAGAATGCAACCCAGGTTGGGGAGAGGGGAGGAACTGCGCAAAGCACAGCCGTGCAGCTGCCTTATATGTGGAACATGTGTAAATAACTTTATTCTCAATAAGTGTATCCTCAATAGCTAGTTTCAATAATTTGCTCCCTCAGTAATTATTCCACAGAGGCTCTGTAGGTTCTGTTTCAAACTGAATAAAAACCCTACTGAAAGTTTCTGAAATGAAATCAACCTTAAAAGAAAGGATTCTGCACGATTTTGTAAAATCTATGGAAGTATCTCCATAAATTAATCTAAAATGGGCTGAAAGATATAAGGTTTAGAGAGGACTTAATTTATCTGAACTAGTTCTTCATTCTTTGCTGTCAGTATAGAATGTCCAAGTATCTAGGTAAAGAACAGGGATTCTGATGTATCTGATTGTTTGCTGCAATAAGCTTTTTTTTTTAAAAAAAAAAAACACAAAAAAACCAACAACATTTTAAAGGTTTTACATCTCTAGACATTATGCCCATGAATCTTTAATGGGTTTTGTGGCCAGATATGCAAGAGAAATGCAGAACAACAAAATTGAAAATGAAAATGATAAACAGTTTTGCAAGGGAATTAAATATAACTCATGACAAGCTACTTAAATATATAAAAACCAAAGAGCTCTGTCTGGAATTACTTGAGCCGTTAAGGGACGAGTGGGAAGTGAGCGACAGATACTGTAGATGACAGCCTGAAAGAATTCTTTGCTTCATTATCCAAACAAATAAACAGAGGGTCAAATCCCAGAGAGTAAGGAACAGTAAATTTTCCTGTGGAGTGAATTAAAAACTGTGAAACAGAGAAAGTTTAGAGGCTTTATGGCTGTACCAGAGTAGATAGTTCAAAGTAGTGTATTAAACATGGTAAAGGCATTGAGCCTATATTTCTTATGGCTGAGAATGATGATAGAAATAGAAGGGGATCTGGCAAGGGCATCGTACAGGCTTTTGAAAGGGTGTGAACAGCTAAGGAAAGAACTATCACAGAATTGCTGATTCTGTGTCAAATTGTCCCTGTCAAGAGAACAACAGTACACACGGGGAGAGATGGGAATAAGGGCGAATAATTCATCTTCCTACTGGGCACTCTGAGCAGAGGCTACAATAAGCCCCATCATTTGCACTTAGCAGATGACAGAAACTGGCTTGTTGAGGAACGAAGATGTTTGAAGGACATTATAGCGAAAATAGTCTGAGTGGCAATAGAGAAGCTCTCTCCGCAATCCACAGCACCTCTGAAACTGTGGTCTCCAAAGGCCTATCTGTACACAACCTCCCTCCCGTGTTAATTCAATTTCTAGTGAAACCCTCATGCTGCTGTGAAAGTCTGTGCCCACAATCCGGAAATTCCCTGGAATTCTGTTGTGGCTGGCATTTTTTCCCTTTCAGCTTTATGGAGGAATAAAAAACTACATAAAATGAAGCAAACAATGGGATAGAAAAGTGACTGACTCCCTGCTGTGGACTAAAAGAGTCTGAGAGGGATTGTGGGGGTGTCCTTAATTTGCAATCCACAGTCCCATATCAGACTCTGTCCGGAGTTTGCACTGGGGACTGGAGAATTCTGAGAGCTGCACCATCCTCACCATCACTCTGCTGTGCCACATAACAACATGTATGGGTTAGTGTGAGTCTCACGACACCATTTTTGCCTGCCCATTTGTTCCAGTTATACCAACTCAAAAGGATAGCTCAAAATGATCAACAGTAGCACTCAGTTCTATCACTGATTTAAGGTGGGACATGATAAATGGTTGTGGAGCATGTAGAAATGGTGTTGTTTCATCCTGTTTATTTTTTTCCTACTTCGTGCTGTTTTCTTAGGCAAAATCTCATCGAAATCACCAGGAATTTTTATTTGAATACAGCTTTCCAAACTGAGTTATTTTCAATGCATGCTGTGAGTGAGACAATGAAAATATGCTTTCTCTTTCATGTTATATAGTCTTAGTGTAGTACCAGAAGCTCAAGATGCTCCTGGGATGGTGTTGTAATATTACTGCCTAAAGGTCTCACATCTAACATGCAATTTTACCTCAATAGGAAATATTTACATCCCTTCTTTGTGTTTTACTCCAAGATTTCTTTCTCATATTTTCCTCTTACATATATTGAACACAATAAAACTGTGTTTGTCAGCCACTGGCATGTATCCTTAAGTACTTCAAATATTTACCCAAATGTGTCACAACCCATTATTAACTTCTGGTTATACTTACAGCCATACTTACAGTTAGCTGGATTCACAGACAATATTCATTTTAGCATTATTAAAGTAGCATACTTAAGTTGAAAACCCAGGTCCCAGCTTTGCAAACAATTACACCTGAGCTTCATTTTAAGCATAAAAGTACTCCAAATTCCTTTGTAGAATTACTTATCTTCTCAAAATCAAACTTCTGTTTAATTGATTACAGAACACTTCATTCTCTAATAACGTTGGTACTTCCTTTAATTTGTTTGTTCATTATAGTTTGTGATAATACATTTTCAGTTTTTATAAAACTGTTTTCTAATTCCATATCGCCATAAAAATATTAATATTCTAACCATATGGGACACTTCCTACAGTTTTAAAAATATTTTAATGTTATTATTGTAATTTAGAATGTGTTTAATAATGTAATTCTGAATAAAACAATTCCTCTTGTTAAAAATAATTGAAAACACTGTGGGGACCTTTTAAAAGAATTGTCTTAATTAAGAAATCTGACATGACAGCACATTTCTGTTAATTTATTTTACACTGCTTGGATTATAAAAGTCTCTTAGTTTTCAATCTGCTAGTATGAAACTGAGCTTAAAACAACTGGGCAGAATGCATGCCCTGTATTGATTGTCTTACTAAAGAAAAGAGTTTCATCCCCTGAGAATATGCCCAGCCTTACGTCCTTATTCCCACAATTTTCTTGGTCCCATCCGATTTCTCATTCTGTCGCAGTTCTAGATCAGTATACTGCCTCCTAGTAATTTACATTTTATACATTTTGCCTTCCCCTCCCACATGAATAAAAATCAAGTAATTTTGGGAATATATTTTAAACAAGACCTTCAGCTAGCATAAATAACTGATGTCGGTGGAACTATGCTGATTTACACACAACAATGACCTGATCCCTCCCTGGTCACAATTCAGGTGGGATTCAGCCTAGAAGAGACGAATAAACACAAAACTTTTTCTGGGAAAACTGTGGACCAACTTTTAATCTGCTAATGGAACATGTCCCATTTCCATTCCGTCCATATCTGAAAAATAAAGCAAAGCACTGCTATGTAAATAAAATTGAAAAGTTGCTCATAAGTGTACAGCATAAAATAGTTGCCTGGTTAGTAACATGTTTTGCTGGAAGTTATTTTTTTTTCTTATAAGGGAAATCAATATGTTTGTGAGGAAAAAATATATTAATTTTTCTAAAACAGGGACATAGGAGGTTTTGTCTGCATACAAGGAAAATCTTTTCTACTGTGAAACTGACAGAGTGCTGGCTCAGGTTGCCCAGAGAGGTTGTAGAGTCTCCATCCTTGAATGTGTTCAGAAAGTGCCTGGATCTGGTCCTAGGCAACTGGCTTGAGCAGGGGGGATGGACAAGATGACCCACAGTGGTCCCTTATATCCTGTGTAAAATGACAAATCACTGTCTCTTCAGTGTAGCCTGTATTTGCAAATACGCTTTCAAAACCCAGACCCAGTAGAAGTGAGTTCTCTTTAAAAAAAAAGTGTGAAATAGAAGCAAAGTGTGAGTTCTGAAATACATTAAGTGGAATGAAATTGATAATTCATCTATAGAAGTTTTGCTTGCTTTATTTGAGACAGCTGAAAATATTTCTTATGTATCTGGTTTATAGTTAGGGGAGTCTTTGAGCTTTCTGTCAGACAGTAAGAAGTTAGCAGTGGAGGAGCCATAGAGATTGATTTTTCATCACTCCCTGATGCTGGGACAAAATTTGTAACTTGCAGTGGAGTTTCGTGCACTCAGTAGGATGAGAATGCCAGCTCTTCAACTTTGGCTCAGTGGTATAAATGGGCTGGGGGCAACCTGTTCACTATCAGAAGAAAATGTCTTAGGTCTAAGTTAAAATACAATTTGTCTAATGTTGAAAAGACATTAAACGTCTCCCTGTGTCATCTGCTCTTAGTAATTCTTAACTAATTCTAAAGTATAGGGGTGGGAAGGAATTAATGACAATGAAGAGATAAAACTGGGGAGAATTTACCATGCCAATTACTTTAATCCATTCCACCAAAATGGCAGCAGAGATTATATATAGATGTCAGTTGGAATCCATTTATGAAGGCTTTTGAGTACTCATCTAAATCATATACAACTTAATATGCTTCATATGATTCATTGCTTAATATCTGAATACTTTAACAAATCCTCAATTCTTTTTTGTAAATCTTCTTAAGTCTTACAATTATGATACACACATATTGAATGCCATTCTGAAGTCTGATATCGAACTTCTCATTGTATAATATTTAAGTGCTTCCCAGCAATGATTGTTACTAATGTCACAATATCAGTCTTTTCGGTCATTCTCAGTAATACACAACATTATAGAATGTCTGAGGGTAATTGCTGATGTTAGTCAAAACCATTACAACAGCTTTATAAGGATAACATTTTCCAGAATTTTCAGGAACATTATGTTCACATTCGGTTCTTTTAAAAAGTTAGCTAAAAAAGAGCTATCATATATCTCTCCTTAAACAAGATGCTGCTTTATTCCAGACATTATTCCTGCCTTGTTAGAAGAAAGAAGGTGACAAATACAAGTTATTTTATCATAAAATACAGTCATCTCTCCCATCTCCCTCTTAAAAATAGCAAATTGAGATAAGGCAATAAAGTTGATCTGATAAAATACCAAGTTGTGACCAACTTGTTGCTGATACTGTATTTCATGGCATGCAGTTATCAATAACCTGTGTCCTCTGCAGCAATATGGCATTCAGAGTTATGCATCAAACAAGGCTGTGCTGTGTCTCAGTGAATAGCTGTAAACTGTATTGAGATTCAGTGTTATGTTTTGATGTTTATAAATCAGGATCTCCTCAGAGATATCACCAGAATACATCACAGATAGGGATCTATTAATAGAAAATAAATTACAAAACACAACCCATTGAAAACAGTCTTTTTATCTTCACAGTGATACTAAGACACAGCTGCTCTTGTATTTAACAAGTAGTAGTTAATTTGCATCCCATACTTTGCACTTTTGTTTTTGGGCATGGTTAGCTTTTGAGATCTTTTTTCTTAAATTTTTGTGACGAAATCCAGTATTGCCAACTTTAAGACTTAAAAAAATGAGTCCAAAGGAGTTCAAAAACCAATCATGCCTGAGAAAATCACAAACTTTGCCACTGGTGCAAACTGGGAGGTTCCATTTTCAAGTTTGCCTCCCCGGCATTATCAAGCAGCATCCTGTTGTTCTTAATTAATATTCCACATAATAGCTTGATCCTGGTGCCTAGGAGTTTAACAGAAACAAGCAGTTCTATGAGATGGAGACTGCATTGATGGTGAAAAGCAATGCTGTTTTCAAAACTAACACAAATATTGAAACGTCTGTTATAAGGTTCTAATATTAAAAAGTATAATTGTAAAATATAAGCTTAAAACTCATAGAAGTCTATAAACCCCACAGTTTTACAGAATTATTGAAATTCTTTAATTTTACATGAATCAACGTACCTTGAAATTATGATATCACTATCCATCTCCCTGTTTCTCTGCACCCTTTAACAAAGAACGGCGGAAGATCAAAACTATTAAGAAGGGCTATTTAATGAATTTTGGTATTTTCATTTGTGCAAGATGGGAGCTGAATGTTTCACACAAAGATATTTACAGGATAAATTACATTTAAAAAATTGTTCTTGTATTTTCTTCCTAGAAGACTGGTAAATATCTAAGCAGTTCACATAAAACACCTATACAGGTGGAACACCATGTGATAAACAAAGAATGTACACACTATGGATCTATGTGGAGTAAAGAATATTTGCAATTTCACAATTTAAAAGAGAAAAAGAAGGAGCATTCAAACTGCATCTTTGCTGTAGAAATTTCACTGTCCATTTAGATCCAAACAGGAGGAGCAGGTGGTTAGGGATGAGCCGAGGAAAACAGAGGGATAGAAAATATTATTTAATACAACTAAGTGAGAAGAATGGAACTTGGAAACTGCTGGTATAGGGTTGGTCTTCTTCTCACAGATAGTGTAGAAGAGCACGTCTCTACTTGGAAGGACTCTGTCACTGTTCTAGATGCATTGTACAAAAACATTTTCAGAAGAAGCTGGCAGGAAAATAAAAAATAGATTTTTAAGGAGCCTAAAATAAAATGTGGCTTTCTGCTCATAGATCACTGGCACGCATTACATACAATGAACACTATAGCATAACTGGCATAATGAGCAGTAGGCATCCCAGAGGAAGAAATATGACTGGATAACAGTCACATCTTGGCTACAGCAGTGAACAGGCAGTCACAAAAGGTGACAAATTTGAACCGAGTTTGGGGCCGAAAGTGACATAGTAAGAATTACATTGGTCTGTTTTGTGGAACTCAAAGGAAGGTCGATGGGTCATACAGCTAGTTCTTCCCCTGTAAAGATACATTCAGACTTAGAATGAGAGCCTAGTCATCAACACATCATTTGTTTTGCTGATTCAGTGACAGATTTTATCATAAATGTGTGAAAGCTTTATGCCATTTGGTCTCTGTCCTTATCATGCTTTACAGAATGCTAAATGAGTAAACAATGATTAATGAAATTACTTGCTTTATCTCAAGATTTAGCCAGAAACTACTTCTCCCTTTTATGAGATGGCTTATGCCCATTTCCAAGCACAGATATTTTGTAAGATATTTAGAATTGGATTATGAGGCGTGTACAGTAATACCCTAATTTTTTTTTTTTAAATGTTGAGTTTTATATTGTGGTTCTGTTTCTTTTTTTGTTGTTTTTTGGTTTTGTGGGTTGTTTTTTTTGGTTGGTTGGTTGGGTTTGGTTTGGGGCTTTTTTTTTTTTTTTTTTTTACCAGAAATGTAGAAAAGAAATCATTCTTAGCTTTCAAAAGGAACATTTTGCATTCCCTGATAGAGAACGTTAAGAAAGATACCAGAGTTCTACACTGCATGGGAAAAAGTTCCAAAATATTTCAGTCAGTGGGAGTAAGACATTAAAAAAGAATGTTTCTGAAACATTCTTGCCTGCCATTGTAAAACCCTGGCATCAATACTACTTAAGCCATTGACCACTAAAAAGAACACTATGGCTGAACCACTAAGCATCAGAATGAGCACAGATAAGGACATTTGTTCAGCTTCAGACATCTTGCAATTTATAGACACCTAGAGCAGTTCTTAACAGAATTTACACGTGAAAAGGACAATGAAAGAGATACTTGTTTTACCAAATGTCTGCCCTTTTGCAGTCCACCACTTCAGATAAATAGACTAAATAAACAAACAATTAGGTAAGATAAAAAACAACAACAACAACAAAAACAAAAAAAAAAAAAACCCAGACTTTTACAGTGTGAGGTTTTGGGGCTGCATTGATTTTTTCCCATAGCATTTTAATGGAATAACTGGATGAGATGGAAGTCTTTGCTTTGGAGATAGGATCTGAAAGAATATTGTTGTCTTCCTGTCTAATATGATCTAAATCTGAATGGAAAAAGTGACATTCGTGTTAAGAAAACAAAGAGGGGCAGATGTGGATTCTGAAAGATTGGTTATGCACCTGTAAGATCCGTGGATTTTTTTCCTAAAACTCATTTTAATCCTTCCTTCCTTCCTTCCTTCCTTCCTTCCTTCCTTCCTTCCTTCCTTCCTTCCTTCCTTCCTTCCTTCCTTCCTTCCTTCCTTCCTTCCTTCCTCCCTTCCTCCCTTCCTCCCTTCCTCCCTCCCTCCCTCCCTCCCTCCCTTCCTCCCTCCCTCTCTTCCTCCCTCCCTCTCTTCCTCCCTCCCTTTTTCATAGGCATTTTCAAAGCTGTCTTGAAATCCTTTTTCTCTTCTTGCTTTCTCCTAGCCTCTTCAGTGCTGCCCTCTTTCTCTAGGAGACAATATATTCATTAAGGTAATACTGAATTACTGCAGCACTTGCACTGATACTCCTCTAAAATTCACATGGGTGGAAAACTACTTCTTGCCTAGAGCACCACTGACTTCTTGGGATGACAAAGCTGCAATACGCTAAGCAAAAGAGAAGCATTGCCAATGTGCAACATTTCCTTAGGCTTTCCAAAAAATTAGGACAAACCTGGTGTCTGAGCTTCATTTGTAATAAACGAGGCTCATAAGCTTTCTTTTCTGGATCTGTGTTAACAGAGGAAAAGATGCATAGAATCACCCCTGCATTTGTTTAGTGCATGACATTTCTAGCCACAGGCTGCCATAATTTTATACAAGGTTGTATGAAATGGTTGCTTTCAGCACTTTGAAGTTCTGAGAATCAAATAAATCAAAATGTATGATGTCTCAGAAACACCCAAATTCTTCAAAAGGTGTCATTTCATGGCATAGAATAACATATTTTTACTGTGCTCATTTTTTTGTCAAATGGGACAAGCTCTCTTGCACTGTTTGACGATTTTAAAGCAGACTCAGCCACTTGCAAAAATGTACTCATGCAATAAAGTAAATTATTGGAAAATTAATTTGCAAGGCTCCGGCTAGCAGATATATTCATATTCTAGGTGCTCTTACACAGCTGTAATCATCAGTTGTCTTTAAAGGGGAATATAACATGACTTCTTCCCTGCATTGTTTTCTAGAATTGAATTTGATATTAAATATCATCCAAAAATCCACTAGATCTGAACTCATTGTCTGAACATCCGTGAAGGAGTCTACGCAGTTCTTTTAAAACAAATACAGAGAAATCGTAATAGGGCACATCAGCAAGAAAATTACTAATTTTGAAAAAAAAAAATAATAATACACTTGATAGCATCACATTTTAGATCACTTGCTGTGTTCCTCTAGTGTACCACAAACTTTTCTATACAAAGAAACCTGTAATAAAAAGCTTTAAATACCAGAAAAAAGAAAGCTCCAATTCAAAGAGAAAAATGGCTTAATAGCTTTCCTGATTATAATTAAAAGGAGGTTTGTTCAATTCACTGTCCACAGTCCATGTAATTATCACCTAAAATAACATTTCAATAGAGTTGAACTACATAATAAAGCTTCTTTATCGTGATAATTAACAAGGTTAAATGTCATTTTTGTAGAAAAGAAAAATTATTGTTTAAATACATCCCTAGTGCGATTGAATCAAATCAAGAGAAATAGTCAACAATAGAAGCATTTAGTTTATATGTTCTAATTTTCATGTAAAACAAAAAACTTCTCCATATTCCATAGGGATTTTCTTAATCACATGTACTCAAAATAGCAAAAAAATGCTAATTGAAGAAAAATTAAAATAAACTATGTTTTTTAATAACAAGATTTTTTCTCTCTGTATTATATTTAAGACTATATACAAATTAGTTTCACATAAAAATGGAAAATGCTAGTTCTATGTATGGTAAATAAACTGTGTATAAAGTTTACTTTTTGTATTACATTTTGAAGGCACCATATTACATTATCAATTGAGTTCATGTTATTATTTTATTTCAGATCTTGAAATTCCTTGATGACTCCTGTTAACAATCCTTTTAAATACTTTCTGGTTCCATGAATAACTTCCGCTTTAAGGGGGGAACTATTTTCGCAAAATTAAAATTCTGGCCCTGTACAACTGTTGCTTTCTCATTCCCCCATCCATTTATAAACAATTCATCTCTTTTTTAGAATCTGCATCGAAAATATAATCCTGGTCCTCTGTGATATTTCATTAAAGCAACCTTTA
This sequence comes from Patagioenas fasciata, assembly GCF_037038585.1. Taxonomy (NCBI): domain Eukaryota; kingdom Metazoa; phylum Chordata; class Aves; order Columbiformes; family Columbidae; genus Patagioenas; species Patagioenas fasciata. The sequence continues at coordinate 105,274,276 of NC_092522.1, forward strand.
CCTAGTTTATATGACAATTCTTTTTTAAAATTACATAAGATTTTGTGAAATAAAATAAAGTTTGATTGTTTCTAGGGTATTATGGTTTGCTATGTAGTCTTCAAAATACAGGCAAATGAATAGTCCTAAATATCTGACTAGCATTGTTTATGTACAGCTAAGCATACCCATAGGATCTTCCCTGGTTCAAAGTCAGTTCCTCAGTTCTGTAAATAATTAAATGCAAATTTCTAAATTTGAGGTTTTACTCTGTAATACCTAAAACTTTGCATTAATTGTGGGACAGGATTTTCAAGGAAAAAAGGCTTTGGATTAAAATCCACTGTTTCCACAATATCTTCTATTTCAATCAAGCCTCACAGTCAAAACTATGTATCAGCTGTCTATTATGACAGCAACTGGCTACCTCAAAAAGCAACAAGAACAGGACTAAAGTTTTAAACTAATTATTACTGGAGAGTGGCTTTCCCTTTGTCGTGCCATCTGCGAACAAAATTTACGTAGTATCACTTCAAGTGTAATCTAGTGAATTGCACATCAGTACTGAGGCATCTAAATTATCTGAACTAATTCTAGCCTGTCTAGAAAAGTCAATTATAAAATTAAAATCCTTTAATTTATTTATATCTTACTGCCACAGTATGGAAGAAAAATAACAGAATGTTAGGGATTGGAAGGGACCTCGAAAAATCATCTAGTCCAATCCTCCTGGCGGAGCAGGAACATCTAGATGAAGTTACACAGTAATGCGTCCAGGTGAGAAAAAAGTAGACACCAATAAAATATATGCTTTTTAGCTGCTACAGTTTTTTCTTTAGTCTTACTATCATATTATTTAATATTGTTGACTCTTTTGGTCCACTTAGAATCATATTCTTTATCTTATATCCCAGTAGTTGGCAGGTGCCAAATGAATGGAGCTGTGTCTTGAGTTCAAAGTTGCTGATGCCTGATTATTCCTGCACAGAGCTGGTGAATAAAGTTACATCTGCATAATTACGTGGTCCTGGTTAGTTTTAAGTAGTTCAAATAGCACTTTGACTATTAACTAGTAAAGTGGAATCAGATTCCATTACTAAGAAAAAAAGGCTTTCACCTTTTTGCCAAACACAATACTTTCCTATTTTTGGAAGACACATTATTTTACTATTTTCTTTGAGGACAAAAGCATATTCCATATTCTGTAGCTCAGGGTGATAAAATCAAGGTCTGTATATCTGTGACTGAACTGTAATTGGAGTCAAGGATGCTAAAAAATGATCTGTAAAGTAAGACCAGTGGAGGAACATGAGAGGAACCCATATATTCAGTATGGAAGAAGAGAGACAAAAGAGAGCAAATAACTTATCACAAAGACAGAAAAGGGTGATATAGGGATTCTATGACAAGGTTCAGATGCTTCTGCTACTGAACTGCCAATAACAGAAACAGTGATACAAAGCTATAGCCAGTTGCATTTATGTTATGTATTTTCGAGAATGGGTGGGTGAAATCTCTGTATTAGTGCATCGGGCAGTAAAACAAGTGAATAAAAGATCATTTAGAAACTTTCACTAGATACACAAGTGTAATCTAGTCAAGACATCTGGCAGATGTATTCTAAAGTTAATCTCATCCATCCTGTCGCAATGCAGGAGGCTGTACATGTCAAAATATGTTCTCCTATTTTCCATGTGGAACGTGACCTAACTTTCATTTATGTGTAATAATAACTTAATGGAAAAAAAAAAAAAAAGAGGAAAGTTCTTTCACTTATTTTGTAAATTCTGAAGTCGATGCTGCAGGTTTTACAAAACAACAACAACAACAACAACAACAAAACAAAAACAAAAAAAAACCCAACCAAACAAAAAAAAACCACAAAACCCAAACAAACAAAAAAACCCCACACTACAAAATAGATACAGATGGATGTTGAGTGAGAACAGAATCACAATACATCTCCTATTCCAGACTCTGTTATTGTCTTCAAAATACTAACTTCCACTGCTCTGATGGCTCGATCCTTGGAGCACGGATGTTAAGCTTCTGGCATTTTTGGGAACTGTTATAAAACAAGAGTGTGAAAGAACTCTACAGTAGTAATGATTCTGATAAGAAACCAAAGGCTTTTTTTCCAAAACCTGGACTGGAAAATGAAGTCCTGAGTGAGGAACTCTAACGAGAATCCTCATAAGACATTTTAAATAAGCGAGCTAATCTAAGTCACTTTGTAGTTGAAGTTTGAGAAGGGACCCTTTCCGTAAGTCAAATTCCTGAAAAATGAGGACTCCTCTATCCAGTCTACACATCTACATCCATGAGGCGAGTGATAGTAAAGATTTCCTTTTAGATTTGAAAAAATCCGTACTACATGGCTGGTCTTTCCAAAAGTGAAAATCTGTCTTGCTTCAAAGTGACACAAGGGCCAGTCTTTCCCTTGTCCTGGAAGAGCAGTGACTCTAACCTTGGTTTGGAGATACCTGTAAAATTCTGAGTTTGCTCAAGTCACGGAACATCAAAAACATAAAACTGAGGTGAGTGTCATTGAGCAGGTGCAAAGTCTGATCAAAACAGGATGTTGTCTAAGGCTGTTACTTCTTCAGTGTTATTGCTCATGACCAGAGGATCACTGACCTGGAGAAACGAGGGATGTACCCTTTTGAAGCAATCCTGGAAAACATTAGTAGCCCAGACAGACACCCTGTGCTACTTTAGCCATGAAACAAATGAAATGTTCATTGTCAATGACAGAGTATTCCCATCTCCCAACCAGTAACAGAAGAAACTTGGTGACTGTTAAAGATATGGAAGAAACTCAGGTTCTCATTTGAACTTTTAAGTTAAAATTGCAGTTTAGTCTTTGTGGAGGGAGGAGCTTCCTGAAAAGTGACAGGCATTTTTTAGCAGCTTCCACTGTGTAACAGGTGTCAAGAGGATACATGATAATAAACAGGTATTTTCAGTCACTTTAATAATCTATTTATAGTCCAAATGAGAACAAAAAATATGGCTGTGCTTGAATACTCAGAGTTGAGTGCCTCCTGTAAAAAGAATCTCTTTTAATCAACCATAAAAATTATTAGCAAAAAAACAAGGTATTCTCCAATGAAACACAGAATAGGAAACTCAATAACATAGCATTATTTATTCAAGTAAGCCAAAAAAACCTATTCTTCTTCTTTTACCTACAGATGTAGCTGTCATATTTAGGGACTAGGTCTGCAAGGTGTTGTGTACCATGAGCTTGGTGACAGGCCTGTTCCATGCAGCAGCAGAAGCAGGGAAGGGGTCATGCACTGAGGCTCTGTTTATGACAGTCGGTTTGTCAGATTTAATGAAAACAAATAGCAGTATGAGTTGAAAAGTCAGAGCTTCTGTCTTCTGATAATTAGAGTAAGACTCTAACAAAAGCATTTCTGTGTTCAAATCACATTCTTACAATCCTTTTAAATTTAGTTTGCAGTACTAGACAAATAGATCTTCACGTAAATGTTACATGTAATTGAAATGAAAATGGTGAATAATACAAAAGTAAATTGGGTAAGTTTAGGGAAAAGTCTGTTTACTTCAGACTGCAATAACAGAGTGTGATGTATTGTTTTACCAACTTTCTTACAAAAATGAAAAAAAATATGTCTTTGGCATATGTACTTTCAGTAAGGATGGTAGCAGCTGGGAATTAGTCTATGCTGTGATGTTTAAAAAAAATAATTTAGCCACATTTTCTACCAAATGTGTCCTATACTAGGATGTATTGTGGATTAGATCATTTATTATTAGGTCAGTTATTTAAGGGTTTTAATTTTGACATATTACTTAGCATGCTCATGCAGAGCTAAACAATTGGAATTTACACAATATCTCTGTCACACAGTGACACAGGCAGTGGCCACCATCTGTGATGTCATGAAGTGCTCTGAAGAATTAGATAAGAATGACAGCATTATGAATGGAAAACTACTGCAAAAAATGGCTCATCTTTTTAAAATAGACACTCTTTACATTATTTGTGTACTTTTTAAAATACACAGTTTGCCTATGGAAATCTGTGTCCTTTTTCATTCTCAAGGGATATCTACTGTTTCTTTTTCTACCTTTCTTGCTAGATTTTTTATGTGAATAGAATCAGAACTGAAATGTCTCATCTGTCTGGTTTTTGGTGTTTTTTTCAACAGTGCTTGAAGGACCTGAGCTTGCTCTAACTAGAAACAAGATTTTAAGCTATTTGTTGTTCATAAGGCACTTATTTTTTTATAAGGGATTCATTATTTCTAAGGCACTCATCTATAGCTCAGGAACAGAAGGTAGACATCCCTCACATCTTGTCAAAATGCCACACACTCTGTCAATTGCATGAGGTCTTGTACCTTTTGTGAAGGAACGTCTCACATACCTGAAGCCAGGACATCCTGATCCTGACAGTTCAGCTGGGAAACATTTATGTTCACTGACTGCTGTTATCACAGTATCTGCTTTGAAGACATGCCCACACACACATAGAGGAAGCTGTAAGACTAACCCGCAGGCATGACCTGAGCCATATGATGACTTATGCCTGCTTCTCCAGCTAATGGCCTGAAATGAAATACCAATCAAAGAATATTTGTCCAAGAGATTAACAGCTCATAAAATGTTCTAAAGATTTTATGTATTTTTAGTGTTTGACTGATTAGACATTTACAGTATTGGTAAGGTAACACTGACCATTTAAAAACTGGGAATGATTCCTTGAAATAGGAAATGTTAAGCTCATTTTAACCAAAATGCTCTTTTTGGTCATATGACACTTCAGAATATCATAATCCCTTCAAGATTCCTTGTGCAGCCACAAGGGAATGGGAAATCTGTTGTATATTAATAGTTTTAAGAGAGAGCTGAGATTATGACATCATTATATGATTCCAGGAGTGAGGGATTTATTACAAATAAGATTCCAAATGCTGTAAGAAAATAAAATTGGACAGTTACAAAAATAGACAGCAAAAAATGAGTAGAATGAAGAAAATTATATGTCTAGTTGCTGTTTATAGAGCCAGCTGAGGAAATTAAAAGACGATGAATCTTCTTAATCTCTAATCAGAGGAGGAAGCAGAAGGTGAATTCAAGCTAAGGAGGCAGTACCAGGGAAAAGCTGCCCAAAATACAATTATGACAGACAAATCGGGTTGTCATCATCATCATGTAGGCTCTGCAAAATCCTGCTGGAGAGTTCTCATACCTATTGCTCAAGGCCACATGTATCAGAGAAAGCAGCAGTAACCTCTCTCCCTGCAGTAACGTCATTGTGCTGAGCTGCCCCATATGTTGAGGGACAGCGAAGTTTCTGTGGCAGAGCTTGGCCCTTCAGGCCTCACAGTGCTGCCATCACACCATCATCCTGGACACCCAAAGCCATGTGCACTGTGGAAGGAAGGTCATTCTCTTCTCTGTCATGGTGTCTTAGGGTAGAAATCATGGATGCTTTCAAACAACTGTCTACCCAGTGATAACTGATCTTTTGTGAACCTGTATGTCCTGGCGGATGACATGTAGAGACAAACTCCAGAGTGCTCGCCAGTAGCTGTACAGGCACTCACCTGAGTGCATAAAGTTACCAGGCTTCAACATGTGTTCAAGAAATGAATGAAGTGCACTTGTAAACATTAAACATAAGTAAAATGTTCCCATGAGCTAAATGGTCAGTCACATAACCTTGGGAAAAAAACAGGAAATGCCTGTAGTCCTATAATTGTGTCCTAACTTTAAGAGTTTGTGACAGGCATGCTCTAAAAAATCACACATGGCAATAACTTTCAGATCAGCTGCAGTGACAAGATGTGTTTGGAAGTGGCTGGAGAGGTGTCATGGTTGTTGACGTAGGGCTGGGACAGGTTGCATGTTGTTTCCCTACAATGGCTCCCCCACAACTAAACCACTAATGGCAGTGCAGTTGCCAGAGAGCAGAGAACCTTCCAGAGGGGCAGGTCAGGAGTGTCCCATGGTGACACCCAATTGCCATGTGCCATGGGAATGTCAGACAATCAGAATCAGGTATTCTCTGTCCAGTCCCATGAGTGGCAGGGACTGGGATTGCTGGGGAGACCCAGCAGAGAACCCACAGGGAAGGGCCTCAGCTCCCATGGACTTGTGGTGGGAGACTAGGAAACCTGTGGGCCAAGACCGCTGTCCCACTCTACCAGTGCCTCCTGGGCTTCCCCAATCCCCTGCTACAAGAAAGTGAGGTTGTGTGTGAACCCGTGTGCTGGCTTCTCTCCTGGACTGGGGCATCAAACATGGTCATGACTAAATGTGCTTTGTTACCTGCGCCCATCTAGTCCCCTCACTGTCAGTTCAGTCTCAAACCACGCCAGATCCCAACATCACAAGGCTTGGGACAGGCACAGCCACAGAGATGTGAAGGTTCTTGTTCTTGCCATGCCATCGGTTCCCTTGCTGGGCAGGGAAACACTCTCCTGGTTTCAGCTGGGATAGAGTTAATTTTCTTCCCAGTAGCTGGTATAGTGTTGTGTTTTGGATTTAGAATAAGGATGATGTTGCTAACACACTGATGTTTTGTTGTTGCTAAGCAGTCAAGGACTTTTTAGCTTCTCATAGTGGCCTGACAATGAGAAGGTGAGTAATGCACAAGAAGCTGGGAGGGAGCACAGTAAGGACAGCTGACCCCAACTAGACAAAGGGATGTTCCATATCATATGAGGTCATACTTAATATATAAACTTGAGGGAAGCTGGCGGAGGGAAATCACTGCTCAAGGGCTGGCTGGGCATCAGTCAATCAGCGCTGAGCAACTGCACTGGGCAACCAGTTCTTCTATTATTACTACTATTATTATTATATTCCTTTGCTATCCTATTAAACTCTCTCTATCTCAACCCACAATTATTTTTTTTTTTTTTTATTCTTTCCTCCATCTCACTGGGGGAGGATGAGTGAGTGGCTGTGTGGTGCTTGGTTGCTGTCTGGGGTTAAACCACAATCCCATCATGTTACCCTGATGTTTCCCATTTCTGCATCCTCCTTTCCAGCACACTTGTATCTGCATTTCCACACGCCAGGTCCCCCCAAACAAACAATCTACCTTTTAAGTATTTTTTTCACTATTTGTACAATTTTTGCTACATCTGTACCAAAATTTGGTGGTTTTTATAGACTTACACAAATTATTTTGGTTTTATATGTATACATATACAAGTACTACTGTTATGGTTATCTAATTAGTATGAGCCTCAAAAGTGTCTATTACCTTGCAGGACCCCACTAAACCCGAACTACTTGTGAAGTACAACTGCTTCTCATATAACTCCCATGTAACCAACTTTGAAATTCAGGCGTCCCTTGCAGCACTATCTCTAACTTCTGTCCGTTTCTTCCATGGTTATCTGTCATATCTCACAATTTCTTGTGCCATTTCTCATTGTATCTTTTGTCCTGTTCAGTTAGCTTAACCTTAGACCAGAGACTAGTCAGTGGCTTAGTCACTTGCCTGAAGCCCTAACAATACATGTCTCCTAGTTTTTGCATTGGAAAAATAGATGGGAAATTGTATTACACTGAAGTTTCAAGAAGGCTCTTGACAGAAAAATATATTGGTATGATTTCTATCAAGAAACTACATCTAGCATGGTATTGAATTATGTATATTTGAGTCACCAATCTAGAAAAGTGAAACCGAACAAGTATTTTATCCACTGAACTTAAGTGAGTGTATGAAGCTGACATTTACTTGACAAATAGATACCTGAGTCCAGTTCTGGAAATTCATCTGTTTTGTTAAGATGCATTGTCTCATAGATCCTGAATCTTACAAACAGGCAGAACTTTTTTCTTCTTTACCATAAAACTACCTTCCTTTAATATTTTTAGAGCTGTTTTTAAATATTCACTTTCATAATCAAGCATAATTGTTGGCATGCTGCATTTTATCAAAGCAATTATTATGTATTGCACCTTAATTTTTATTTTTTCAGCGTGGGTAGACTGGCAGAGGTGAGCCATTCCCTAGCAAAGGTTTTATACTGATGCCAAGTAGTCTTTCATTTTGACATTACATTTTCCCTTATCAACAGCTTTTTTCAGTTTGCTTGCCCTTTATTACTCTAATCCCTAATCACTCATCTCTTCCATGATATATTATTCTGTCTCACATATGGTTGGATATATTTTATTTAAATTGATAAAATAATGCATGTTTCTGAAAGTTGCTGGTTGTTTTTTTCCAAGATGCTGAGTTAAAATTCTTCATATTCATTCTAAAACCAGTGTTTCCCCACTAAAAAGAAACAGAATAAAGGGAAATTGTACTGTGTTTTTAAAACACTTCCATTCATTAAACTGAGTGGGAAGGGATTTACTGACATTGATAGAAACTTGTAATTAGAATAGAAGCATGTTCTGACAAAAAAAGTACTCATCTTTGCCAGAGGAATATGAGATTTTTTTAAATGTACTGTGAGGTTCAAATTGTGCCATAGGCAGAGATCCATTTAGCCATTAACACAGACAAATCATAGAGTTGCAGGGCCTTGGCAAGTTACCATACTTATAAAATGAGTTACAGTGACTCTGGAGCCATCTTAGAACCAATAATTGTGTGCAAACTCTTATCTTGTCCATTAGATGTTGTCCTTCACCACTAAACTTGAGAAGCAGGCATAAAGTTGATGACAGTTGTACTTTCTTGCAGGTTCTTAGTTTTCCTAGTTAAGGCTCTACCAGGATTAATATTTTTTTTTTTCACATAAAATGCACTTTTAGATTTCTTCGAGGCACTGTTTACTGAGTAGAACTAGATAGCAATGGAGAAAGCAGAAAGACCTTCCTCAACTAGTCTTACAAAACCCTGTCCTGCAGAGGACAGTCTGAGGCATACAGCTGTTAGATACTCGCAAGGGCAGGCCTACCACCCATCCAGCCCTAGAGAGGCTGGAGGAATGGAGCAACAGGAACCATGCACAATTCAGCAAGGGCAAATGCCAAGTCCATGCAACTGGGAAGAAAGAGCTGCTGCCAATGATACCAACTAGGGTCAGCCCATCTGGGGAGCAGCTCTGCTGAAGAGGCCCTGGGTGTCCTGCTGGGCAGAGGGCTGAGCATGAGCCAGCAGTGAGCCCTGGCAGCAAGGACAGACAACAGCCTTCTCATCTGTGCTAACAGGCACGTGGCCAACAGTCCAAGATCATATCTGTAATACCACTTCCAGTTTGAGACCCCTACTACAAGAAGAACATCTATAAACAGGAGATAGTTCAGTACAGGTCCACCAGGATGGTCAGATCCTGGAGTACCTGCCCTGTAAGCAGAGGCTGAAGGACTTGGGCATGTTCTACCTGGAGAAGAGGTAGCTGTGTTTGGGAGGAAACAGCAGTACCTACAAGGAGATCATCAGGAAGACAGAACCAGACTCTTCACAGTGGGGCATGGCAGTAAACATAAATTGTCATAGGAGAGTTTCTGACAGGCCATAAGGAGAAACATTTTCTCCATTATGACAGTCCAGCGGTGGATCTTGTTACTCAGTATGGTTGGTCAATCTCCATTCTTGGAGGTTTTCAAAATGAGGCTGGCTAAAGGCCTGAGCAACTGGGTCTGTTCTTATAGCTAACACTGCTTTGAGCAGGAAGCTGGACCAGAGACCTCCTGAGGTCACTTTCACCCTGAATTTTCCTATGATTCTATGATATTCCTGTGTACAAAACAGAATCCCTTGAAATTGCCAAAACCAGAAATTAAAATGGTACAGGTGTAGTCACAGTGCAGTTCTGGGTTAATCATATTCATCCCTTGGGGGATATTTTATTTTGCTTATTCAGATAGTATTCTTGGCTGACATCCTTTGTGGCTCCATCAGAAATACCCTACAATCCCTAAATGAGTAAATTTATGATTTAAATGCAGGATAAAATATATGTAACCATCTTGATACTGGTGTGTTCCCCAGTTGCTCTCCAATACTGAATTCAGTGCTTACCATAATTTTTGCTTTGTGTAGCTCAAAGACCACCCACATAATCAGAATGTGCAATAAGCCACACTGTGCCGATCTTGACAGCTGAAGCAGCCACGAAAGGCATCAGCCTGAACTTCTAGAACAAGAAATATTAAGCTGAGTGAGACCAGTTTATCCTCCTAGTTACTTTGCTCATTTCAATGAGCTGAATAAGGCTTTAATAGGATCAGCATTAGACAAGGAAAAAGATTTCTAAGCATAGGTTTTGTCTACTTACAGAAGTAACCAAACCACCTGTTACATACAGGAGAAGGAAAGGGAAAGGGAAAGGGAAAGGGAAAGGGAGAGGGAGAGGGAGAGGGAGAGGGAGAGGGAGAGGGAGAGGGAGAGGGAGAGGGAGAGGGAGAGGGAGAGGGAGAGGGAGAGCGAGGGGGAGCGGGAGAGAGAGAGCGAGGGGGAGAGGGGAGGGGAGGGGAGGGGAGAGGAGAGGAGAGGAGAGGAGAGGAGAGGAGAGGAGAGGAGAGGAGAGGAGAGGAGAGGAGAGGAGAGGAGAGGAGAGGAGAGGAGAGGAGAGGAGAGGAGAGGGGAGGGGAGGGGAGGGGAGGGGAGGGGAGCGGAGGGGAGGGGAGAAAGGAGAGGAGAGGAGAAAGGAGAGGAGAGGAGAGGAGAGGAGAGGAGAGGAGAGGAGAGGAGAGGAGAGGAGAGGAGAGGAGAGGAGAGGAGAGGAGGGGAGGGGAGGGGAGGGGAGGGGAGGGGAGGGGAGGGGAGGGGAGGGGAGGGGAGGGGAGAGGAGGGGAGGGGAGAGGAGAGGAGGGGAGGGGAGGGGAGGGGAGGGGAGAGGGGAGGGGAGGGGAGGGGAGAGGAGAGGAGAGGAGAGGAGAGGAGAGGAGAGGAGAGGAGAGGAGAGGAGAGGAGAGGAGAGGAGAGGAGAGGAGAGGAGAGGAGAGGAGAGGAGAGGAGAGGAGAGGAGAGGAGAGGAGAGGAGAGGAGAGGAGAGGAGAGGAGAGGAGAGGAGAGGAGAGGAGAGGAGAGGAGAGGAGAGGAGAGGAGAGGAGAGGAGAGGAGAGGAGAGGAGAGGAGAGGAGAGGAGAGGAGAGGAGAGGAGAGGAGAGGAGAGGAGAGGAGAGGAGAGGAGAGGAGAGGAGAGGAGAGGAGAGGAGAGGAGAGGAGAGGAGAGGAGAGGAGAGGAGAGGAGGAGAAATTTTGAACATATATCCTTTTAATTCAATAAAATAATTTCATCTTTCCCTACAAACTGTGTTTTGCTATATCCAGAGTCCATTGTACTATCAAAAATGTACTACTGCTTAAATATTATTCCATTTTGCAAATTAAAAAAAAACAAGTCTACTAATTTGAAACAAAATGTTTTGGAATAATACACTGCTTCTGTAAGATTTGCAAAAGAAATCTGGAAAGGATTTGTTCCACATATGAATTATTAGGAAGACAAATCTCTTTTCCCCTGAATTTTTTCAAGGATTTGTAATCTTAGTACTGAGACATTAAGATAGCACTGAATTTTTAACAGGGATTTTATGTAAAATCTTCATAAATGCAGTGAGAAGCTCCACACAGGCACAGTCTTTGTGGGACTGTGATCTAAAGACACAATAACTGCATAAAACTGCAGGCTGGGTAGAAAGGTAGGGAAAAGCGAGGGTGAGTATCTGTGGTTTGACCAGTGCTGGTTTGCATTGTACCTGCGTGTGGAGCAATCATACTATGTCACTGCTCAAAACCAGCATTTTTTCCTAGGGAATGACTCAAAAAATGTTCTATGCCACAAAAACATTTCTCTAACAGTCTTAAGTATAAGGAAGATATGCAAAACATAGGCATTGGTGCATTTTATGGTGTGTGGATAAGAGGACTGATTAACAGCTTAGGTTTTCAATTCTCACCTGAATAGTGATTAGTGATAGCACTAATTTGAATACTTTTGCAAGCTATGAGGTCTTGAATGCTACCTGTTTCATTTTCACCATCCATAAAATCCCATTTATGAAAAAACAAAACAAAATTAAAAAACAGATAAATTATTGATTTGCAGTGAGGGCTTTTGTCTATCAACAGACAGCAAAAACTAAAGAAAATTAAGGATGTAATTTTGTCTAGTGTTATTGCTAATGCCAGAGGGAGAGAATTTAATCAATAGAAAATTAATAGTGCATTTTTTCAAGCAATACAAACACAACTGCTTTCTCCCCTTCTCTCCTCTCAGTTAATTTGTAAGCACGCATATATAAAATGTGTCCATTCTTAATAGAATAATTATACAGTCACATGGAAGCATGTTTTACTACTTTATTTTCACCCTTCCTTTTCTTTTAATACCTATAATATAACATAACTTTATCAAGAACTGATTTCAGACATTTTTTAATAAACAACAAGTTCTACGTATTTTATCAGGAAAAAGAAAAAAATTTTAAAGGCTATTAAAAAGACAAAAGCATTTTTGGAATATTGAAACTTAGAGGCACACAAAAGCACGATAGGAAATGCAGTAGTTGTGCAGCTAGGGGCTGAACTGAGTAGTGAAGATTCATTCTGGAAATATAAAGAGGTTTTTAAAATTTCTGTATGCAAATGGATTTCCTACCACATTTTTCAGCATTTAGAAAAAAAAAAAAAGTTCATTTAGAATTTCCCTGTCTTCAGTGACAACTATTAAAGTTATACGCAGGGAAAAAACATCTCTTTCTCATCACAGAACCTATGCTCATAAATTTTGAAGTATAAAACTTAAGTTGTGCCCTGTTGAGTTCTTGGATCCAAATCTATCATGTTCGAAACACTTCCATAAATACTCATATCTAAACTTCCCTATTATCATCGAGGGTTTCTGGCATGTTGCAGGCAGTACCTTTCAGATCCGATTTTTTCAACAAAATGCTACCTACAGAGTTAGAAGATGATAAGTAGAAGGTTCATAGGTGAGATCTGTCCAGAAGGAAGTATTTTTTCTCTCAATAAGAAAAAATTGTGCAGTTTTGCAGCCTTTTAGCACTGACACTCAGAGATAAGTTGCCTTTGGTGTGATGGTTTCTCTGAATCCTCCCCTTAATTGTGACAAGTTCTCCAGCAGGCTACATGAGAGCTTGCTGGAATCCACAGCACAACTCACATTATCTTCTGCAGATCCTGACAACCATATTCTTACTCATTTACATGGTATGATTATTAGTTTTCCCACTGATCTTACTGGAGTCTGATTTTGGCCGTCACTGTACAAAGAGATATGTGACAAATGCTTACTTTATTTCTAACAAACTAAGAAATAAGAAAAAAAAAATCTTGCTCTAACATGTTGAACTGCACTGCAAAAAGGTCAGAGCTCTGTATCCTTGGGCATCTTCTTCAGGAAATGTTATAACAGTATGTCAGAAGTATGTTAGGCTCCATTCAACCAAGTAAAGAAGATGCACTGAGCATGTGCTGTCCCTAGGAAACTTAGACATCTTTTCTACAATCATCTTTGATGAGCTAAATTCCACCATACTGTTGACAGACAAATAAGAGGAATGCCCAAAAGCAAGAGTATGTCACATGAGTAATAATTATTTGACCTCAGAGGCAATAGCATTAGCAACTTCCAGGATAGATCATAGACTCATAGAGTCAGAAAATGCTTGGTGTTGGAAGGGACCTTAAAGAACATTTAGTTCCAACCGCCCCTTGCCATGGGGAAAGGCTTCCTTCCACTAGGTCAGGTTTGCTCATAGCCTCATCTGACATGGTCTTGAGTGTTTCCAGGGATGGGGCATCCACAGTTTCTCTGGGTAGCCTGTTCCAGTGCCTCACCACCCTCATGGTGAATAATTTTTTTTCTTATATCTAATCTAAATCTACTTTCTTTCAGCTTAAAACTTCTACCTTTTTTTTTCCTATTACTACATACACTTGTCAAAAGTCCCTGTCCAGCTCTCTTGTAGGTCTCCTTTGCATACTGGAAGGCTGCTATAAGGTCTCCCCAGAGCCATCTCTTCTCCAGGCTGAACAACCACAGCTCTCTCAGCCTGTCTTCATCTATGCCTCTCATCATCTTTGTGGCCCTCCTCTGGACTCGGTCCAATAGGTACAAGTCCTTCTTATGCTGGGAACCCCAGAGCCAGACACAGTACTCTTGAAAGCAGAGCAGAGGGTGAGAGTCAACTCCCTTGACCTGCTGGCCGCACTTCTTTTGATGCAGCTCAGGATACAGTTGGCTTTCTGGGCTGCAAGCACACACTGCCAGGTCATGTTGAGCTTCTCATCAGCCAACACACCCAAGTCCTCCTCAGAGCTGCTCTCAATCCATTCTCCACCCAGTCTCATGTGCAGGACCTTGCACTTGGCCTTGTTGAACTTCATGAGGTTTGCATGAGCCCAAATCTCAAGCCTGTGAAGGTCCCTCTGAATGGCATCCCTTCCCTCCAGCATGTTGACCGCATCACACAGCTTGGTGTTATCAGTGAACTTGCTGCGGGTGCACTCGATCTCACTGTCCATGTCGCCAACAAAGACGTTAAAAAGTGCCAGGCCCAAAACTGACCCCTGAGGAAAGCCATTCACCACTACTCTCCATTTGGACATCAAGCCCTCTTTGAGTGTGATCATCCAGCCAACTCCTTATCTACCGAGCAGTCCATCCATCAAATCCATGCTTTTCAGTTTACAGACAAGGATGGCATGCAGGACAGTGTCAAATGCTCTGCACAAGTCTGAGCAGGTGACGTCTGTTGTTCTGTACTTATTTACCAATGTTGTTACCCCATCACAGAAGACCACCAGATTTGTCAGGCACAATTTGCCCTTAGTGAAGCCATGTTGGCTGTCACCAATCACCTTGTTATTTTCCATGTGCCCTAACATAGTTTCCAGGAGGATCTCTTCCATGGTCTTGCTGGGCAAAGAAGTGAGACTGACTGACCTGTAGTTCCCTCAGTCTTGCTTTTTCCCCTTTTTTAAAATAGGGGTTATGTTTCTCCTTTTCCAGTCAGTGTGAACTTCACCAGACTGCTATGACTTCTCTAATATGATGGACAGTGGCTTAGTAACTTCATCCACCAGTGACCTCGGGACCCGTGGATACATCTCGTCAGGTTCCTTAGATGATCTTGAACCTGATCTTCTTCTACAGTGGATCGTTCTTTAATCTCCCAGTCCCTGCCCCTACTTTCTGTGTCTTGGGTGGTATGGTGAGAGCACTTGCCAGTGAAGACTGAGGCAAAAAAGACATGGAGTACCTCAGCCTTCTCCATATTCCAGGTAACCAGATCTCCTATTTCCTTCCAGAGAGGGACCACAAATCTCCTAGTCTTCCTTTTATCACCAGCATACCTATAGAAGCTTTTGTTATTGTCCTGGACTTTCCTGGACACATTAAATTCTACCAGGGCTTTTGCTTTCCTAACTTGATCCCTGATTATTCGCACAATTTCTCTGTATTGCTCCCAGGCTACCTGTCCTGGCTTGTACCTTCTGTAGATTTCCTTTTTCTGTCTGAGTTTGTCCAGGAGCTCCTTGCCCATCTGTGCAGGCCTCCTGGTGTTTCTGCCTGACTTCCTCTTCCTCCTGAGCTTGGAAGGATTGATCCTTTAATATTAACCAGGTTTCTTGGGCTCTTCTTCCCTCCAGGGTTTTATCACATGGTACTCTACCAAACAGATCCCTGAAGAGACCAAAGTCTGCTTTCCTGAAGTCCTGCGTAGTGAGTTTGTTGCGCACCCAGCTCACTGCCATGAGGATCTTGAACTCCACCATTTCATGGTCACTGCAGCCCAGGTTTCCCCTGGGCTTCACATTCCACAGCAGCCCTCTTTTTTGGTAAAAACAAGGTCTAGCATAACAACTCTCTTCATTGGATCCTCTGTCAGTTGGAGAAGGAAGTTATTACCAACACATCCCAGAAACCTCTTGTATTGCTTATGCCCTGCTATGTTGTCCCTTCAACAGATATTGGGGTGGTTGAAGTCCCCATGAGGACCAGTGCTTGTGAATGTGAGACTGCTCTGATCTGTCTATACAGGGCCTCTTCTTCTTGATCTTCCTGGATGGTTGGCCCATAGGAGACCTCCACTATAATGTCTCCTGTCCCTGGTCTTCCTTTAATCCTGACCCATAAGCCCTCATCAGCTCCTCATCCATTCTCAGATAGAACTCCATGCATTCCAGCCAGTCATCGACACAGAGAGTGACACCCCCTCCTCAGCTCCTCTGCCTGTCCTTCCTAAAGAGCCTATGTCTTTCCATTCCAAGCCTCCAGTCATAAGAGTCATCCCACCATGTCTCCATGATGCCAATAAGATCATAGTCCTGCAAGTGTGCACATGTCTCTAACTCCCCTTGTTTACCCCCCATGCTAAACGTGTTTGCATAGAGACGTTTAAGTTGAACCCTCAGTGAAGCTGACTTACCGGCTGGAGTGGTTGGAATTCCTTTGTGCTTCTCCTCAGGTGCCCTCCTGTGTACCTGTGACACTTCTCCAGGCTTTGGGCATCTATTGCTGGCACTGAAATCGAACTGGTAGGATTGCAATTGATCAAGGTTCCCCTCCCCTGGCAACTTTAGTTTAAAGCCCTCTTCACCAGCTTCGCAAGCCTATAACCAAAAATGCTTTTTCCCTTCTCTGACAGATGGACCCTATCAGCCCCCAGTAGACCAGGATTCTCAAAGTAAGCCTCATGGCCTAAGTAGCTGAACCTAACTAAATATACTATTCTGAGCTAAATGAGCTGGGGTACTGGATTGCTGTGTTTTCATTTGAGAAATGCACATAAAAGTCACCAGCCAGAGCCTGTCCACTGCCACATCTGTCTCCTCTCTTATCTTGTTTGGATGTGACAAATTAGAGGAAACTGTTGGCAGGGACAACTATAGAGTCATCCAACTTCTTAATATGAGTCAGACTTCATCTAGGTTCAAATGGTTTAACCTTAAAACATTTTTGGACTAAACAGGTATAAAACACACTTTCAGACACTTTAATTTGATATCTAGAGTAATGTATTCTGATTAATTTAAAAAATGTCTTACATGTTCCAAGATAAATTGAAGAATACACTTTTTTTCTTAAATAAAGTGAAAATATCTAGTTGTTCCAGGCACAGACTTACTGCAGTAAGATTATGATGAGGGTATACTAGAGTGACTTAGTCTCTATTTTAGCATTGCTGATTATTGATGGTTACACAATGAGACTGTTCATGATACTGTGCAGTTTGGTCATTAACATCAAAGCTACATTCCATTCTGCACATAAGGATTTCGGTTAAATATGTTTGCAGCCTGTGTTCCAAATGGAAAGATGCGAGAAGACATGCAATTCCTGACCTTCCCTCACCCCATTCCCCTCACACTTTTAAAAGATGGGCATTCACCCCTGAACTTTTTCAGAAGTGAATGCTCTTCTCAGAATTCCCCATTGCAGGATTACGACAGGTTCAGTCTCTTTCCTCTTTAAAGCGAATGGCTCCCACACAGCAATTCCCAGTTTCTTCTGAATTCAGCAGGAGCTGTAAGAGCTCAGGGAGGCAGTAATACAGTTCAAAACTCAGCAGGAGTCTTGGACTCTAAAAGAGTCAAATAGACTCTTCAAAATGCAGCCCTTCCTGGTTTCCAGCTCCTGCTGAGTGCTGTGAAAGGCCACCTCTTGCTAAGCTGGAAGCCATTACCCCCATCTTTTTGTTATCTCAAGCTCAGCTCAAAGGTATTTCAATACTTACCTTCACTACTGTCACAGCACTTTTCTTGTGAATAGATTTCTCCAGATAGGAATAGGAACAAGGCTTGCAAAATATTGTACACATTGATCTTTGCACTCATATTTAGCAACAACCTTCTAAATTATCTAGCTCTAAAGCCAGTAAGTGATCCCAAATTATGCAGCATAATATGAGGAAGGAAGGAAGGAAGGAAGGAAGGAAGGAAGGAAGGAAGGAAGGAAGGAAGGAAGGAAGGAAGGAAGGAAGGAAGGAAGGAAGGAAGGAAGGAAGGAAGGAAGGAAGGAAGGAAGGAAGGAAGGAAGGAAGGAAGGAAGGAAGGAAGGAAGGAAGGAAGGAAGGAAGGAAGGAAGGAAGGAAGGAAGGAAGGAAGGAAGGAAGGAAGGAAGGAAGGAAGGAAGGAAGGAAGGAAGGAAGGAAGGAAGGAAAGCTCATAGTATCATAGTTTGAAAGAAACAATGTATGTGTTTTGGTGGTGGATCTAGTATAATATAATATTCTAATTTGAACCAGGAATCAATCCACCAGAAAAAAGCAACTCTTTCTTTTGACCATGGAAGGGGATTTCAAAACTAATTTTATTTTTATGCTGTTGCTGTTGGGAGAAATTGTATGGGACCACTGCAGCCATTACTCCCAGCTCTTTGTTAGTGTGCCAAAAGGAAATGTTCAGCTACTGGGTTGAAGGAAAATTTGATTAAATTAGTAGTAAGATGGAATCTCTTGCTCTAAAAGGCTCTGAGCTACTTTCAAAATGTGTGATGTAATCCAAATTTTCTCACAAACTGCATGCAAATTCACGAGCAAACTGACTCACATGAATAATCTGTCTCCTGCTGATGTCACTTGCATCAGGATCAGTAAGTAGTACTTTCACTGAAGTGTATCATATGTAATGTTCAATGAGATCAGAGACATTGAAATGCTAAGTGTGATTTATAAATCAAATCCAGATGGTATGATGGCATGATACAAATGGTTTTTGTATCCTGGAATTCTATCATGTCTTCTATAATCCATCTGGCATAAAGGCAAGTGTTTGATAATCGAATACAATGCCATCCATTAAAGATCACACCAAACTCCAAGTTTTTCACATGGATCCATTTCATTGTCTCCAGATGCTGTAGAATTCCTTTTCAACAGATGGTTTATAGTGAAACACTGGGAAATATTGTCTATCTCATTCTTAAAAACATTCAGAGTCTCCAAAAGCACATCTATCAGAAATAGCACCATTGATATTGTGCTGAAACAGAATTAGGCTCCAGACTGAGCCCTGAAAACCTTTCAGCTCTCCAGTTCTCTTCTTACATCTAAGGCACCATCTTATATCTACAGAAACTGAAGTAACAGTCAGGACCTCCATATGTGACTTAGAACAGCTGTGCAAAGTATTTTCTGCCAAGTAAAAAAAAAGTCTTATTTACTGTGTGTATGAGACACAGACATACAACCATGCTTTATAGTGACAGAACTTTAATAAACTCAAGTTCATTGTTGAATTTTTTCTCTACCCCTTCAAAACATCTTTCCCAAGATATTTCCCTTTCCAGAAATTTCTGTATTTTCCTTTCTGCATTTAACACAAGCTCATGTTTCCTAAGAACCATTTCCAGCACCTGAAAGTTCAAAGCCCCCTTGTTTCTACTGGTCAGCAGTTGTTTCCTTGCAAGTCCTTCAGCTTCAATGCCAAATCAATTCAAGTTCTTTCTCAGTGGGATTCTAGAGTATGGAACAAATTCTACATTAGGAATTTGTGAACTGGGACGTTTTTCTTGCAAGATCATATTGGCACCAGAAAAATGACAAACTTATTTCTCAGTAACTACCTAAAAAAGTTTTCCAGGTTGCATCAGTAAAAACACCCCCTTCCAAGAACAGAAGAGAGTTTTGCTTTATGCCTTTATTGCATGTTTTCTGCAACAAACATGTGGGAAGATATTAAAAATCTCCACACAAAGTCTTAGTCAAAACAGACCATAATAGACCTATCTAAAAAGTAACGCTAGACTAGGCTCTCTGTTTTCACAATAAGATGACTTAATGTTATTTGAAGTTTTTCTTTCAGAACATACTATGCTTAACAGGAATTCTGAGAAACTGAAATCACACTATCAATAGGGCAACTGTTTGGTCATAATCTCATTTTTCTTATGAGATATTAAGGAGAACAGCCATTGCTCTGTGATCTTATTTCATTAATGCACAGAGAATTAACATATATCATTTGTGAAAAAGAGATTTGGATAAATCCCTGTGCATCTACAGGAAAACATTTCTTAAAGACTTGATCCTGCAAATAGATCAGCATAATTTTATTTCAGATATATAACAGGTTTCATAGTCCATGGCGCAAGATCAAGAACTAAATGACTAAAAGAGAAAGATAAACTCATGTTTGATTGTAAAAACTAAAGAAGACCTCAATGTATCTCATTGTTTGTTTATTTTATATGAAATATAACAAATCAAAGTTCAGGGTTAAAATACACAAAAAATATTTTCAGCTTATAAAGTATTAATAAAATAGCACACTAACAATAGATTATTTCATATTGAATTATTTTAAGAAACTATTTTAATGAAAGATCATTCTCACCCCCAAGCTGTATTTTTGTGATAAAATAATCCCCAGTTGATACTTTAAACAGCCAGTGAGAAAGCTGTATTTTTAAAATGTCAGTTTACATAAATGTTTATGGTGTGTCTTTAATTAAAGATTTTTCTTTAATGTTATTTGAAAATTTGTACTTCTATCTGGCCATGTTTCTGAAGAACAGATAAAGGCATCACCATAAAAAAAAAAAAAAAAAGAAAATCAATTTCTATCTCACTGTGACTTTAACTTAACTACTGCCCGAAAAGCAAGAAAATGTTTCTGATTTTTGTACAAGAACTAAAGACTAACACAAAGTTACTTTATCGAAGGAGTATGATTTAACTTATTGTGTGGCTTGCTGAATTTACTTATTTATATAAATCTTATTTGCACTTTTTTAATACTCAAAGTATCAATTAATAAAATTAAGCAGCCACTCTTAGCTCTAACACCATAATCTCATTCCTGAATATTTATATCTACCTCACCAATGTAAAATCCACTTATCTACCAAAATATACAAGAACTGAGTTGAGTTTCTGAGCTACAGAGATAAGAGAGATAACAGAAGTAACAAAGATGTTCCAAAGAGAGTAATGACCTGTTGATGCCCATAAACCTTTTTTGCTCAACATCACAAGTACAGACTCAAAAATAATCCAGGTTATTCCCATTTGAATATGTCAGTAAGATAGGGGGAAACATTGTTTTATAACAACACAGAGCTGTAAAATAACATTGTTTAAATTCAAAATCAGTGTGTATATACCCTTGGGCAACTGAGCAGAATAAGACCCTGCAATGAACAATAAGCAGTTTACCACAATCTGTTGATAAAAGACAGTTTAGCCACAAAAAGTTAATTTCACCGTGATTCACAAATTTCTGTCGAAATCTGATTCTAACACGCTCTGCTTTGTTTGTGTTGTTACTCCATCACCACAAGTGTCTTCAAAAGCCTGGTCCATATCCTACTTTTCCTCCCTGAACAGTCTCTGCCAGGTGTCAGCACTCAACACTGGTATCAGGCTAGTGGTTCCTGCTCCCTCCGGACCCAAGAAGAGTATCATAACTTCTAAACTGCATTTTTTCCAAGCAAAGGTGAGAGAATGTTGCCAATCATTTTTATGTTTTCTTTGGTGTAGAGCTGTTTTTAGGAAAAAGCTGTAAAGTAATGAGGCGCGGAATGACCTTACAACCCTTGAAGTTATAAGGAAGGTATGCATTTATTTACGACGCCGGACACATGGGGAATCATTTCACCTAATGCGTGTGTGTAAAGTTACAGTAGCTGTGAACTTGGTTAAATGCAGTAAAGTGTTACATATTCATGAAAGTTTTAGGAACGCCTATACATATTCATAACCTGTCCCCGAGAAGGCGGTTCTTATTACAATGAGTTCCAGGAGACCATTTCCAGAGTCTCCACCTCTGGCTCTTCCTGGTTGCAGCTGCGCAGTGATCATGAACCTGGGTCTAGAAACAAATTTTTGCCAGCATTAAGTTTAAATCAATGAACTAGAAAAGGAGTTGTGTTTCAGTGTTGTATATTCAAGTTAAAATACTTCCCAGGCTA
Source organism: Patagioenas fasciata (assembly GCF_037038585.1). Lineage (NCBI taxonomy): Eukaryota > Metazoa > Chordata > Aves > Columbiformes > Columbidae > Patagioenas > Patagioenas fasciata. Next base: position 105,296,088 of record NC_092522.1, read on the forward strand.
GTCTTGCCTCTGTATAGCACATGCACAATCCCATCCTCACAGCTGTACTTAAAAAGCATTTGAGCCAACACTGTTTTATGACTTGTCTTAGTCCACATTCAACTATCTGTTCACCACCTGCACACAGCCTGTCAGGGGAATTTTTGATTAAACTACAATGGAAAACTGAGTTCATTAAAAAAAAAAAAAAAAAAAAAAAGGAGCAAAGGCTTATAAGATGTATGCAATATTCCTTGAAGAGTGTTGCCATGAAGATCATGTTGTCAGTATTCCTTAAGCTACATCTCTCCCTTATTGTCTGAAAGTCCAGATGGTGGCCTATTTGAAACATCTGACACCTGGAAAAATGGACGGGTATCATCACTTTTAGTATGCCCTTTTTGTCACTAATGCTATGTCTTAATCAGACTGTGCTGAAAAGTTTATTGTTCATTACAGGGCTCTGCTCTTCTCAGTTGCACAGGAGTATACATGTAGTACTTTCATGAATGTTCAGTTTACAGAGGTGTGGGTTAGAAATGCAGTTCTTAGTCTTTAAAAGATTTTCCTTCTCTGAAATGTGTAAGCAAATTAGAAGCAGACATCTCACTGTTTTCTGGAGATAATATCACACCTCTCATTTCTGCAGTTCAAGTCAAATGAAAGCTTAAATAAATGTCAATAAAATTTTGGACAAGTGCTATGTAGTTTCCAATTAATAAATGTGGTTTGTACTAAAATACTGTAAGACTGTTGAGGGTGCAATTCAGTTATTGTCTGTTCAGTTGAATTTTCTGCTTCTACATGATTTGAAGGCTTTTCCCTCTTTAATATGAAGTATAACATTTTAGGCAATGAATTTTAAAATCCAAAAGTACTACCTGCTTTTTCAAATAGGTGTAATAAAATAGCAAAAAGAACAAATCTTTAATTTCTTGGGAAAAAAAAAAAAATTCTCATTTTCTGTAGCTAAAAGATGGCTAATGTGGATTATAAAACTCCAGCATCTTTTCTGCCTGCTTCTGGAAGGAATACAGCATCTGTGACAGCTGGAACTATCTGCTGGCATGCCCTGTGATATATAGCACCATGAAACAGCGGAACACTCTCTAATGGCCTTATTGACAAATATAGATTCCAAAACTCTGCTGCCTAGTAAGGAAAACACTGGCTGAGCTTTAATTACATCAATATGCCGTATTCGATGTGGAAAATAAATCTTAAAGAATTGTCTTTTTAAGGACACGATTGTCCTGACACATACAAATGGAAATACTTACGCATTTTAAGAATCATCCATCTCAAGGAATTAGCGCAGTGGCCTTTACATTCTGGAAAACTGAATACCAATCACAGGTAACAATAGGTTTTCTTCCGTATATTTGCTGCTTGCTTCAACAAGTCACTGTTAGGCTGTTATTTCCAGAGCACTATCACTATTAATATCATTGACACTACTGATTGGAAAGTGCCTGTATCTTTTGTCTGCAGGTGACTGCTGATGAGGTAGTCTCGAGCACACATTCACCCTGTGGTGGTGGGGGGTGGCAGGGCTGTATATAAGCTGTAGGCAAGAGCACAGGTCCCATAGCACAGCAGCCAGAGGTGCAGATGGGATGAGATGCAGCTCACTTGACTGCAGTGGCAGTAGAGATGGATACAAACTCTTCAGAAAGGACAGGATAAGAAAACACGAATGGGGTAGCAGTTGCCCTAGATGTGAAGGAGCAGCTGAGAACTACAGAGCTTTTGTATGGAACTAGCTGAGTGACAGCTTGTGGGTCAGATCAGAGGAGAGGCCAGTAAAGATGGTGTCTTAGAGGGAATGTATCAGAGACCACCCAATCAATGTGGGAAAGTGTATGAAGTCTTTTTTAAACAACTCTGCCTGGAGAATAGAAAGCTTTGGGAGGGTCCCCAGTAGTCACTCAGAGAGAACCAGACTCTTCATCATACTTGTCAATGTAGGAGACTAGATAATAGAAAACAGAGCAGCTCCAAAGGCACAATTACTATAGATTTTATTACCAGGAAGTCCTGAAGAGTCTTTTCAGAATCCAGGAAAGAAATATGAAAGATATAGAGGAAAGATATAGAGTGGTCCAGGGCTCCAGGGTTTGCAGGGTTTACCCCAAAGGAACTGCTGACAATGAGTGTGAAGTTCATCCAGAACCTGGAAGTGCACGGATTTTAGAGGCCAATACACTACTGTGAAGAAGGCCTTTGACAATTCATGCCAGCAACACATGTAGCTTTTCAAGTCTGATTCAAAGGTCACTGGTCTTAATTGAAGACTTAGATACTCACAGCTGGTGTTAACTGGAGTCTTTGATTTTCATGGTCACACATTAAATTCCAGCACTTTTACTGGTCTAAAGGAAGGCATAGGAGAAGAGGTAATACAAATAACTTAGTTAAACTATATGAAATTTATGAATAGTGACAGTTTTCCACTTAAGTAAAAAGATGGCATAAACACTTATAGAAATAAAATCATAATGGAATCCAGATCTGTTTACAAAATCTCAGGAAATCACTGTAAAACAGAGGAAAGCCACGTTCATGTTTATGCTTTTCAGTTTGTAACACCTTAAAAAACAACAACAACAAAAAAATCACTGTTAGGCACTTAGGATTATAATTTAAAATTGTATTTTAAATAAAATAATAAACTAGAAGCTATTAGTTGACCACAAATCATAAAACCAGGCAAGAAAGTTAAAGAAGGAAAAGTATTCAAAGTGCTAGGAAAACATAGGGCCAGATACTCTGTAGTTTCACCAGTAACACTTTCTTTGTTATTTTTACTGAAAGTACAACAAATCCTAACTCCACTGTACTTCATGCCATCCCTGACATTAAGAGACTTGTGCTGTCCCAAAGCACTTACAGTCCGAGACAATGTGTGACCCTGGGTGGAACAGGTCTGAATAGAGAGGTGGGAAATGGCAATGTAATAACAAGCTAACACTGATTGTTACACATCGTCCCTAACACACTTGATATTTGATGTGATTTCTAAGAATTAGATTGTGTGGTCTTTGCTTGCATACTTGTTCAAGATTTGGCCCTAAATAGTTTATATTTTAAAGCCCCTAGCCCAAGTGACAGAAAGCAAAAGTAAACATATAGGAAAGATTGTAGCTGTTATACTACAATATCTTTGCAACGCACTCTGAAGCACTCAGAAATAAGAGTTAGTCTGAATGTTGTGTAACATTATGCCTTCTCATAAGGTACCAGTGTGTTTACGGAAAGGCACTGAACCCTATTATTGGAACAGAAAGATCAAAACCTCTTTTGGGGGTGTAGAAACTGCAAAACAAATCAAAGTCATTGCCCTTTTTTCCAGTTTCACCGCATTTGCCATTTATCTGCCTGCAAAGAAAATGCAACTCAGAAATACAAAAAGGAATTCTGCTGTTCCCACAGAGAGTTTCAAAAGAAAACTTGCTTTTAAAATGTAAATCAACCACTATGTTAATATAAAGAGAAAAACAGGTGAAATGTATCTTAGCATCTTATTATTAGCTAAGATAGAATGCAAAGGGATCAGTAGATATGCAAATATGCAGTATACAAATTCTCCAGCAGGCTCTGATCTTCTAGTGAATAGAAAGATGTGCCTGGCATTTCTGAAAAAAAAAAAAAAAAAGTATTAATAAATCAAATATCTCAAGTTAGTTATGTAAGAGTAATTTGTGAATCTGGGAACCTGTCAATTGATACTCATATATTGTATGCAATAAAACAACCCATATATTTATGGTTGAAACAGGGGACAGAAACGGGGAGGAAATATTTATTCAAACCACAGCACAAAGCAGTTCTGGGTCATGAACATTAAAAGTGCATATGGTTGTGATTTTCAGAAATGACTACCATTAATTTTAATGAGTACTGAATTTCTTAATGATGCTATACAGCTTTTAAAATCTTATTTGTCTTTTTCTTGTAATCTCTGACAGTTCAAAACAAAGCCACAGAGGTAACTTTAAGAATTTGCAAGTAAGAAATTATGATCAACGAATTGTGTTCCTTTCTTTCCCCAGGTTTTTAAAGATATTGGAGAGATTATTTGTTTCAAGATTTGATGATTTAGGTGAAACTCTCCTCTTGAACAGTATGAACAGGAAGGTGACAGAAGCAGTGAGAATCTCTGGAAAGAACAAGTGAAGGTATGCTGCTCGTGGCAGCGACAGCAGCATTGACAAATAGCTAATATCAACAAGCTAGCACAGACGTAGGTGCCTACAATTCCATGACCAGATCTATCCTTGTTATAACACTACAAATTATTGAGAAAAATGTATGTGAACACTTGGAGCACCCACAGAAATGCTGAGAGCACTCCCAGTCCTCCATGAGCTAGAGCTGCAGCTCATGTGAATTAGCACAACTCCACAAAACCCAAAAGAGCTTCCCCAGCATACCCAGGAAAACAGCATCAGTATGAAAATGACAGTCAATAACTAGGAAGGTCATGATATACACAAGACCCACAAACAACCTGTGCTTGTAGCACAGGACACCTAGATACAGAAAGCAGTGCATGTGTTTTCTTAAGGAGCGTTCACACTCCCTGTCTAACCTTTGTGCCTAAGATTAGTCTCCGTCTGTGGTCAGCAGAGAGCAATGAGCTCCTCCAGAAGTCCATTCAGGTTACATAAGAGGTCTTCTGCCCTAACCTGAACTCTGGAGGTGCATCCTCCTCCTTTGTGTAGCTACACACAGGTGCTACTGCAACTGTCATGCTGCCCCAGATTCTCAAAGTTATGTTCTGCAGCTTTCCTTGGTGGAGACCACAGATGTTGGCAAAACAAACAGTTGCCCAATAGAATTTCCTTAAACTCAACAGTTATTCACCCTAATTCTTCAGAGCACTGCTGCACAGTATTCAGCTGAGAAAATTCCAGAGTTGGCAATCTCCTTTTGTCCTTCCTCCCACAGATATTAAGCCATACTCGTACATCTTTCCTACTTTTTTATACCATACAAAAAGCCAAAGCAGACTAAATTCACAGAAGGTTTCTTGAAGAAAGATGTAAGTTTTACTTTTGAAATTAAAAAATAAAATAGTTGAAGAAGAGTAAATGGAAGGTATGCGGGGGAGGGATAAAGAGAAGGGAAGACTATTAAAAGATTTGCAAAGGTCTGAATGAGTATGTGAATCTATTGATGCTAATTCAAACAGAATTGCTTGAAGTTTGTCCCAGTGTAGCTGGGATGGGATATGGTGGTTGTCAGCAAATTCATGATCAGAATGTTACAGGCTTCTTCACATGACAACGAAGAGGGAAAGGTGACAATAAGTAGATAATCCAAAATGTAGCATGGGATAAACCATGTTAACTGCAGCTGAAAAGAAAATAAATGGTCTGGTCAATTGAAAGCTATAAAGTAAAAGGACTTTTGCTCATTCCTATTAAAAACTTATTCAGGTGAAAAAATCTACTTATTTTTCTCAAATATAAAAGATGCTAATATTTCAGAAGAATCACGGTAGGCAGTGGTGCATATTGTAAATACTTACCTGTTTATTTATTAATTCCGTTAGTAGAAAGAGGAATGTGCTAGCCTATTTAAAATGACAAGATTTTGGAGAGTCAGCGTCTTAGGGACACAGGGCAAAGAAAATATTTTTTGTTTTTTTTTTACTTGTTGTTGTTGCTGTTGTTGTTTTTAAGTAGTGGCAGTACCACAGTTCCCATTAAAATTACCATACTCTTAAAAATTACCCCTCTCCATAATTGTGCAGGAAAGAGGCAATTATTGGTTACAAAAATACTTCTGAACAGTCATACTTTATATAATCAATTGATTTGCTAACAAGATATTTTGCCAACAGCTATGGGGTTTTTTTTCAAATCCTTACTCAAAATTCTTTCTGCTTTTGTTTTTTTCCACAGGGGAAAAAAAAAAAAAAAAGAAAGACATGAACCTGTACATTTCCAGTATTAAGTTTCTCAAGCAAGTTTTAATTCCTTCTACCCTGCAAATATAAAATACCTCAAAACAGAGCTGGATAAACAGCTTATCCCTGTGTCATTGTGGATATACTTATGTTAGCTTTGAGTTTAAATAATGAGAATTATGTGTTTATCTTTACTTTGAGCATTATTTAAAATAAATTCTCCATAGCAAGCTACTCAAGATACACCTTTCTGTTATCCTTGATGAATGTCAAGGCTGATATTACCACATAGGTTCGCTATTCACTTATGCAATTAATTTCATATCAGCAATTCTCATTGCTTCTGTACAAAAAAAACAGGCTTATGCATCACTAAAGATTTTTCTCTGCTTTCATGTATTATATCAAACCTTCATACTCAGATTTTAGTGAGACTGACTGTTCCAAATTACTGCAAAGCACAGTTTAGCATACTTATGTACAACTATATGCCATACTTCTCTTCAGATCTTGTAAGGGATGTTCAAAGTCAGTCTCTAAGGTATAGAAAAATGAATTTATTAACAATTTCTGCCATCCACTCTTGTATGATGCTCTGAGTTTGTGAAACTCAATCACAGTTATCAGGCAGGTCTTCCTGTAAATTTTTCTCACAGTAAGTACACCTGCAACAGAAAAATAAACCCTTAGTACTGATGGTAGTTGTGATTAAAGTAGTAACAAGAGAAACACCACCAGAAAAAAAGCCCTCAGAGTCAGATACAACAGAAAAAGCCAACATGGATATGTTGCTTCTTTGTAGGTGAAATATTTTCTGGGAAATCTACATCCAGAATTTCTTGGATGGCAATGTGATAAAAACAGAAGAAAAGTACTGAATAACTTCCTTCGTCTCTTGCAGTTTCTGGTCATTCATAAACAACACAAGACCACCTTTGTGTGTTATTTCTTTTTACCTTGCAGCTGACTGCTTCTGTTCATCTTCTGATGTTCTTGAAGAGAACAGCTCTATTACATATTCTCAGAGATCTCATAAAACCATTGAGCTTGCAAAGTAGCAATGTCATTTTCCTGCCTTTCTGGAAACAAGACACTTCTGCAAATGAAAGCCAAGTCCTGAGAGCTTTTCTGTCTCACTGTTATCTTAATTTCCTTGGAGCACTTGAAAGAACTCATCTCACATAAAACAGACTTTAGCTATTTTAAAGTTACTCTTATAGTCTAAACTAAGAGTGTGTGTGGTCTCTCAGCAGCTAAGACACATGGTTTTTGGGGAAAATAATTGCCCACCAGAGGAAGATATTTCTAAAGTGAGCAGAGGAAGTACGATTAAGTATGACTAAATTAGACAAGATGCTTAACCTAAGATGCTGAAGTTCTATAGCACCTTTGAAAAGGAGAGAGTTGGCCAACACAGATGTGTCTAAGAAGGAATTTCTAGATTCTGGTCTCTGAGATAACACCATCAAGCCAAACCCTTTTAGTGCTCTAGAAAGCAGTACAAGAAGCCACCAAACTAAGTTTGACTGGAAACTCCAAAGTCATATGGTGAGTCTTGAAGAGGAATTAAGTGTGTAATATCCACTAAGCCAAAACTGAGTCCTGCTGCCTTCTGATGAGGCCAGGAAGAGCATGGAAGGAGAGCAGTACTATAAGTGTCTCGTTACTCACAGAAAATTAACTAGAGAAAGAGTTAAATAATGAATGGTACACTTGTCCTCCACATGAAGTGAATCTTTCTGCTGGCATAGCTTTGCAGTATGTGTGAGGAACTCTGCTTCTGTTTTCCTGGTGAAATGAGCCCAGTTTCTTTTCATTTTAAATTACCAAGCTCAAGCTGAACTGTGATGAAAATTTCACAAACCTCTGACTGTTTTGAAACATTTCTCATTGTGATTTTAGGGGAGTTCTTAAAATAGGATACCTGTGTTTATATACAAGTTTATAAATAAAATACTTAAACAGAAGTAGTTTCAGGCTGAATAGCTTGTGCAGTAGACACACAAGTGCTTTGTGATTGACAGGGGTTAGTAATGACAATGGATGGCAAATAGCGATTTAGACATGCAGCTCTCGTTACTGTCATTGAGAAATGTATATCAAATTCTAACACATTGTGCTTAAGAATATTCTCAAAGAATCAGACATTCTCTCTCCAGACTAGTTTGTAATAGAATTGACTTTCATACCTGGCTCAAACAAAAAAGATCACTTGGAAATGAGAACAATTGCAGTGTCACAGGTTGATTTGATTACATTCATTATCCAACTTCTTCTAGTGGACATTTTTATTTTGCATTTCTGTTTCTCCACCACACTCCCTGGTCTTTTGTTGTATGATGTTCTTACCAACCACTTAAGTACAACAGATAACACACACACACACAAATTCTCTCCTGGCACCTGTCTGTCTGAAAAGTATTTATTAGAAAAAGTTCAGAGAAAGGCAAGGCTTTTAGTAAGGCTGAGTAACAGATCTAGCAAGGAATAATGTAAAAGACGCAATGCACACAAAAACCAGGCATATTTTACAAATATTTGAAGGTATAAATAATCAGAGAATAAAAGGACTATTGGAGGTATTCAACAATTATGAGCCTCATCATGTTTTGATAGGCAATAAAATAGATGATTTCACAAGTCTTTTTATTTGTATCTTGTAAATTACAGAAATAGACAACAGAACCAATGGACTTTAAAAGCCTAGATATCATTAGTGTAAATGTGTGATCTTCTCTACTTTGAATTTTGTCCATGTTTGACACCCGTAATAGGCTGCTAACACAGTATTCACTACTACCTGCAGAATCCTGATAAATACATACATGGAATTATCAGAAATTTTAGGCCTGTTGGCAGTGAACTAAATTTACCATTTTCTTACCCTATTTTTCTCCTTGACATCAGGTACCTATTTTTTCAAATCCTACAACATTTTTGTTTTCCTTACATATCACAGTAGATTCCCCTGATTTTGAAGTCTACACATCCATGAAATGTAAAAAACATAATAATCATGGAAATATAATTTATTAGTGCTAAATTTTGAATATCTAAATGGGAAAATTAGTATCAAATAGAAGACTAACTTCAATATTTTTACTCAAACTATTAATTTTCAGTTGGGTATCATTAGGCTAAAAGTTATTTTAAGAAAACATTAGTTGAGAAACTAATGAAAGAAAGTATTGCTCATTGCATATTTTAAGCAAAAAAACCCAAAACTTCATGACTTTTTAAATGCAGAAGAGATTGCTTACACAAATTTAACACGGAAAGCAGAAAGACTCCTTTTGACCTAGTCCTTTTAGAAAAGACCTGTTTTCAAAGGCTGACACACGATTCTGTTCTCATTCTAGAGCTTCCCCAAGCTGCTTGTGTAATGGTAGATTAATATTAGTGTATTTTCTCCTGTAAATATCGAAATCTAAACATGTTTATGTAGTAAAACACATAGGGATTGCCTTCAGCATAATTATTAGCCTGAATTCAGTATATTTGAGTGACTGCAGACTTTGTGTTAAAATTCCACCAAAAAAAAAAAAAAAAAAAAAAAAAAGTGGATGAATCCGAAAAACGTGTAAGAAGAAAAATTAATTCCATTAAGGTTATTAAAGCAAATTAAATTTAATTTGAGATAATTATAGGCAAAAACTTTTAGCACTCTGTAAAACTGACTCATTAGTTACAAGAAACAAAGTTGAGTTTAGACAAAAGGTTAGTGCAGTAAATTAATAAAGCAAATGTAAAGTAACCATGAAATATACATGTCAGGGCGCTGAGGCCACCACCAGCCCTGGCTGTTCCTGACACTCATCTATGGGGGTCCCTCCACTCTGCCCATGACTCAGGACCCCATTTCAGTCCCCCAAGGCTCCCTCACCTTCTTCTGCTGTTAGAGGGTGCAAGTGTGGGAAAATACCTTAAATTCTGTGTTTTAAAGAATACAGTACAATTTTATAATATAATACAAACATCTTTTTGTTTCATACTGTAACAATGCAGCAGTTTCAGAAAACTTAGCGATCAACTTGAGCTGTAGAGCTATTGTTCTTTATCATAAAGCTTTGATGAGTCAACACCAAGGTTTCATTAGTTCTTGGTATTCAAAGATGGTCGTACAACAATAATGTAACTTTTTTCATTACAAGAGCATTTTGTGTCAACAAATTGCTGATGTTTATAGTTAGAAGCACTATCATGTGTTTCTAATCAATGTTTTCATACCCTTTGATACACCAAAGGACTTCTGCAGGCAGCTTGTCAAGGCTGGACTAACCTCACTGAAAATCCACTCGCACTGGAAATAGTGATAAATAGCCATCTACTACCATCACTTATTCTTCTGGGTGGACATTTGGGTGCTTTTCATCTAACCTGTCTTTGGATATCTACTACAGAGATACCTACCTGTGACCTTCCCCCTCTATGAACTCTTCATAATAAGTAGAAAGAAATAGACACTGTAGGGAATGATTCATATGACCTACTTTAAGCATCTACTTTGGGAGGAGATTAATGACACTCTAGAGGTGTCAGTCTCTCTTTAGATTATAAAGAGAGTTTTAGATCACTAGCCACACATACAAAGAGATGTCTAGATTTGGCCAGATGAATCTCACCTGCAGTGACATGACTGAATAGGGTCTGAGCCAGGCAAGCTTTCTCTGAACACAGCATTGAACTGGCAGTAGCAGAACTGTAAACCATCAATGACCTTGAGGCATCCTGTTATTCGAATCCAGTATAAAAAAAAAAAAAATAAAAAAAAAGGATGGTGGTATCTTTACAGTGTTGACTGCATTTTTAACCTTTTCTGTGAGATTAAAAAATGTATATGAGATTTATTGCAGAGCATAATCCACATTTTTTCTTTGATAATATTTTCAAAAGAGCTGCACTCATAAATCATATAAATGTTGTATTATGTACTGGTTTACTACAGTAACTATTTTTATTCTTGTTTTTTCATTATAATGAATGTTGCAAAGTTTTTTTTATGTTGTTTATGGTGTCTTGTGTCTCTACATGTCATTTCACAGATTACAAACTTTTCACTGTCTAATACTTTGTTGAATGCAAAATACGTTTTATCCTGTGCAGTTGCAGTTTCCACTGAGTACATATTACAACCAATTATTCCTCATTACTGTTTAGCTGTCTACTTATGTCAGACCTCATTACTGTGTCTTAGAGTCAGAATTCTGGTACCCAGGAGTTTAAAATATTTGAATAGAAAGTAGGAAGCCTACAGATCAACAGTCTTTTGTTTATTTTTAGCATGCTACTTTCATTAGATTGACATTTTAAAAGAACTTGATTCCAGGACCTTGATTTCCTCACTTTTGGATAATTGGATCCTAGTATCATGAAATAAAGTATCATGTTTACTGAAACTTTATGCAATTAGCTTGGTGTGTCAAGAAAATCATTAATCAGATTAAATCAAATGAGACTTTCATAGGTTAGTGAATAAGAACAAAAGTAATCCTGATCATGTTAAAAAAAATGCTATTCTGTGTCTTATACTTTATAACTATATAAAATACTGCAGTAAACACCATCCTGTGAATTTACACTAAATTATTGTTGAACAGTAGGTATGCAAATATCATGTAGGTGGTCATGTAACTAAGAGGTTAGGGGATCAAGTTCAAAACCTCTTTTTAATCTAATCTATTATCAGAGATTCTTGTTATTTCTGAGTGTCTCCATTTTCAACACACTCAGTTTTAAAGTGTCTCAAAATCTGCTTCTGGCCATGTCAAGAGTACCCCAGCCAGTGTCCTGCTGTGCAATTAATCAGCAAGGGGAGGACCCAGGCAAAGCACAAGGGCATTAGCAATACCACTCAGAGCAGGGATGTCAAACTCATTTTCACCTGGGGGCCACAGCAGCCTCACACCCCTGGCTTAGAGTGATTTTAGAACCTGATGCAAAGGAGCTATCCTAATAAAACTGAGATTTCACTAAAAAAGTAAATTACACTAACATCTGTAGCCTCCTGGGATTCACAAAGAAGACATCCTTTCACATGAATTCCCTGAAGGAGTTCTTCCAGAAGCTGTTCTCAGGGTATGCATAAAAAGATGTTGACATCTTTCTGATTTGTACAATACACACCGGCTCAAAAACAGGACTGGAAGACGTAACACTGGCTTCAAGTTCTTGTTATACAACTAATTAAAGCATTTATCCAACAATTAAATGTTATTTTCCAAGTTGTCTTTAAATGCATGCCTCATACTCCAGGAGAGTGCCAGGTTGCACAGGTCAGGTCAAGAAGGTGGCACAGCACATCTATTGAATCTGGGCATACCACATGATTCACAACACAGGAGCCAAATCAGGCAAAAAAAGCATCTGGCTTTTGTGGCCAAATACGTATAATCTACTGCGACAGAAGGGACTAGGGCTGGATTTATAACTATTCATTAGCTCAATATCACATAACACAAAGACACTTAATTTATAACTTCATATATTTTGACCTCAAAGAGGTTACTTTAGTTTTAAGTACTACCCTATTTTGGTTAAATTAACATTTCTTTAAAAGTTTCCTTTTTATTTTCAGCTATGAAGCACATGTGACAGAAGATCACTTGACACTGCTTTCTCTGCTGAAAATTATACTGTAATTTCAAAGCCTGCTTACTCGATACACGACATGCACAAATGGAATTGCAGCATGTAACTCCTCAGTATCATAAAATATAGCAGCGGTAAAAAATGGGCGATGGTAACAGCTTTGCTCTTCCTGAAATGTTGTGCAGCCACAGAAAATCAGTAAGAATTGTGAGACACAGAGCATCCTCTGTTCTGGGAAATGAACTGTGGTGGTGATGGTCTTTTTTCAATATAATAAAATTGAATGATTTCATAACCCTATTTAATCAATTAATCTTCATTAATACTTTTGTCTTATTTCAAGTTTATAATTTGAGACCATAAAGAAGAGAAAGAGGAACTGAAATTTTAAAGTAACTACGGAATATAAGCAGAACTTTTACACCAGGCAGCCTATCCAGAGACAACTTACCACTGGGCTTTCTTTTTGCTCCTGCTGTACACTTCAAAAGTCCAGCTGAAAATCCAGCTCTTTTAACAAATCAAAGCATGCTGGCAATCCAGCCATGAGTCAAATGATTCTTAAGTTGGTCAAATCTTCAAGCTATGATACAAAATGGCTGGTGACAGACCCATTTTATTTACATAGGTTAAGCATAAGAGATGATGAATTTCCTAAAAGAAATTTAAAGGCAATTAGAGATATTTAATAATCACTCCTTAACTAATCATCATGATACCAAAGTGTCTTCAATAGCCTAAATAATTAATCTGTTCCACTACCATTTTTAATGAATATTATATTCTATTTCATTTTTTTTTCTAATGTAGAATTACTTTAATCTGCTCTTTCATTTTTGTTTTTTACTTCTTTGTTCTGCTTTTGAGATTTTTTGTTTGTACTAATTATAAAGAAGGCAAGATCATTTTCATTTTAAATATAAATGCTTAATAGATTAATCACTTTATTGGTATGAATATCTAATTTTGGTTTACTGTTTTCTTCTGAATCATACAGTAACTTTGTAAAATAATTGCTATGTATCAATGACCCCAAAAGAATAAAGTATTTAAATATAACCCATTTATTAATACATAGAGTTATTCTAACATTCATTCCCCATATCTCACTGAAAATAAGTTCACATTAGCATATAGATCATTTTCAGGACAACTCAGTGCAAAGATTAATATTTAGACTACTTAGTTTCTAGTTATCAAGCTATATACTATTATAAAACTTACTACAAACCAGATTTCCTTTTGACTTTCTGGGTATTTTTGTTTTGCTTGAATTTATAGATGCAGAAAAAGAAACAGCTTGTTTCAATTGCTGTGGAAAATATCATATGGCTAAAAAAAACCCAAAGATGTATAGACATCAGTATATGCATTGAGTTAAAGATACAGAAATCATATACAAATTGTTTCAAAGTTTAAATTTAGGAACAACCTATGTTTATGACTATGTGTGTATGCATGGATGTATACACACGTGTATGTACACGTGATATAGGTATTATATAGAGAGAAGAAAGAAATTCACCTCTGTGGAGATCTAAACCAAGGAATCTCAATGCAGTTGCTGTGTATTGATTAACTCGTTATTGATTACTGCACTTTGCCAGGGTAATCCTAGCAATGCTCCGTCTGGAGGAAAAATGTTCCTCCACATTATTCACTGGTGGGAAGGAATAGAAGTTTACTTCATTAGCTATCCTGTGAATAAAGCACTGGATATAAAATATTAGCTCTTCACAAATTGTTACAACAAATTGTTTCTCTCTAAAGCTCACAGTTTTAACACTCAAGATCATCACCTTGTGATGACATAAGCTAACACAGTCAGACTAAAATGACAAAAACCGCAAGCTGCAGCCAGTACAGGAGCCTGATGCTGCCATTACTAAAATGACACAGATCACAAGGAGTAGCTGGAAAATGCCACAACAAGGAGCTGAAACTTTCTGACCTTTGTTTTTAGGATTTGTGTGAAGATGCCTCCTTCCTTCCTGAACAAGAAAGTAGCTCTGTAGGTGTTCATGGTGTAAAGTCTGTCCCACCCTGAGGTACCTCAGCAAAATAGCAGCTGAGCATTAGTTGTTTGCCTCAAAACACTAAAAATAGGTTTTTTAAGTGTCAAAAGAAAATGAAGCTGCAGACAAGCAACAAGCATTGAATATATCAGTCACAGTGTACAGTCAAGACTACATACGTGTTCAGTGAAACACTTTGAACGGAAAGCAAGGATGTAATTGTATATTGTGTTACTGTCACTCAGCTGGATATTCTACATCTATGAGTAGTAACACATATTTGACTTCTTGATGCTTCTGGTGACTTCCTTTCTCCTTTTATTTTCCTTTTAAGTTTTCTCTTTCACAGCTGATTTAATTTTTATACTGTCTTACGTTTCTCATTGTATGTTCATTTGCAGGATTTTCCTGTATCTTCCTAGTTAATCTCTCAGATGTTCTGCTTTCAGCTGTCTTTGGAAAGGATGGAGATGTTGCCTCTCCCAGGAGCCAGTAAACAGAACATTAATAGCTGTCTCAGGCAATGCTGCATGTTCCATATTTTCACCTAGAATAACAATTTTACACTTACTGCTCCACTTAAAGCTATATCACTGAGACAGGTCTGACATCTCTCCAGCAAAAAAAAGCCCAAACTTACCACAACAAGAAGATGTGTAGCACTGTTGCCCTTAATATTAATAAGTTAGCATCCTGGGAGTGTACAAAGCACCTGTCTCTGGGCATATGGGTTGAATGTACTGCTACTCTGGAGTGTCAAGACAAGTGGATGGGGAGAGGAACCAGGGAAGGCTCTGGACAGAAGAGTTAGATTAAAGCAAAAATGAAAAGAGAGGGGAAATATGGGAAAATTATTATTCTAGCAAACTGCATGGTTCAGTTTCAGGGAAAAAAAAAAAAAAAAAAAAGACAAAACACACAACTTGTGAGGCCATTACCCAAATAAAGTGTTTCCTTTGGAGCCAGTTCTGTCTCCTTTGCTCAAAATGGGGAAAGCATTTTAGGTGAGCCATTGTTCTGGGGATATAGAAAAATGAACCAACGCTCACAACAGAGGAAATATGGACTAATACTCTTTCATATCTTTCTGAGGCTGTATTTTGCTACTGAAACATAGAAGTGTCTGTACTTTTATATGTAAAGGGTACTTTAAAAAAAATAACATATGTTTTACTCTAAGCCGCAATAGGATCAAGTACAGTAAGTGTGTATTTGTTATAACATATGCCCTTGATCTCAGAAAGCCTTTTCAGCCACAGTGTAAGTTAGCTCAAATGAGATCTTTTATGTGAGTAGCTAAGACAAGAACCACTATACTGCATCTACACTAGACACTTCTCAAAAATACAACAATTTTTCTTCAAAAAGAGTAGGAGGCACTTACCCTTCCACTCATGCCTTTGCAGAACAATCTACCAAGTGAGCTTCAGAACACCTTCTGCATTTTTCTCTGCTAGAAGTTTGGGGTCATTATTTCTCTCTCCATTTAGCTCATATGACAATGAAGTTCCATAATATTTCCACAAAATAATCATAATCATATCTATGCTCTTGTACAGTCATGATTATAGGTATCCTTGTAATTTGCAGATTCCTCACCCTGACCATGGTATGACACTATAACAATTTATGTTCAGGCTTTTAGTTTGGGTTACTTAGTGACCACTTTTCCTCACTCTCAAACTCTTTCTGTCTACCATCTAGTTAATTTTCATTCCTCCTCTTTTCTGTTCCTCACAGAAGGAGACTGGGAAGGAGAAAAAAGCTCCTATGATGGTCTTCCTGCTAAAGGATATAAGGTCCTTTGGCGAAATGAATGGTTTTCAAACAAAATCCAGACTCTCAGACTGACAGCCACCAGTTTAAACCCTTATGAAAACAAATGAACATGCCCAGTATGTTGTGTTACTCTTACATACTCCAACTTTACCTTGCATTTTTAAGCATTAGTGCACACTTTCCACTTTTCGTCCGACAAGCATTTATTCCATTTCTTGTCTTCCCTCACATTCCTTTGCCTTGCATTGTCTTCTCTTGCCTTCTAAGAAGTTTATACTCAAACCCAACCAAAAGTGCTGACAAAATCCTCCTGGAAAATCTGCTTTATTTTATACGATTCTGTGTGTATGCATAAAGTTTACTCCATACTTGCAACAAGCTTTCCAATCAAATGCTAGTATAACATTTTCCCCCAATGTGTTTGAATTCAAAGAGTATGTTAAAAATAGCATGAAAATCTGCATGTGAAAATCTTCATGTAAATATTTCATTAGGAGGAAATAGATATTCAAACAGATACAGAATTTGTATTATTAAAATATGCATTAGTATTAACAGTATTGTCTATAGGCAGCTCAGTTAGCAAGGAGTAAAACTTTGTGGGCCAAATAATAAAACCACACTATCTATCATCTGAAAAGCTTTTAGTAGCATGTTTTTTATTTATGCAAGTATTTCACTCATGCTAATGTCTAACTATTCTCCCTTTGCCTATTGAAACATACTTGGTGTTCTCATCTACTTTGAACTTGGGTTCTGCTGAGACTCAGTTTCTGTTTACTTCCACTCAATAATACATATCATTCTCATGAGAAAACACTGTCCTTGTTACACTTACATCTGTGGTGGCTTTCTCATTTATCACAGAACCATAATGGAATCAAAGAATGGGCTGGGCTGGAAGGATCCTTTAAAGGTCATCTAGCCCAACTGCCCTGCCATGGGCAGTGACACCTTCCACTGGACCAGGTTGCTCAAAGCATCATCCAACCTGACTTTGAATGTTTCCCAGGGATGGCGTGTCTACAACCATTCTGATCAGTTATGAAGACCATGAACTCGCCAGTAACAACATATAATATTGTATGATAAATACAGTGAACTTCAGTCTCTTGACAAAGTGAGCTGAAAATTCCATCTTTTAATCAGAGTTTTCTAATAAATTTTATAACTTTGATAAAATAAAGGCAATAAATTACCCCTTTGTGCTCTTAAAATACTTGCAATGCAAATAGAATGATGGGACCAATTTGCAAAATGGTCTTGAAGATCCATAAGCAAGAAAAACAGTCTTACAGGTATACCTCTGCAACAATATCATATAAAGAATACCCTAAAAAGCTATAGATAGTTTATTTTCTAGGTCAGATCTTGCAACGGACTTCAGTTTACACAAAATTATTATCCACACAATTAATAATTTCTACAGGCTCCTGACACAAGACACAAGGTTAATATATGAACTCTAAATTGATAAGTCCCTTATCAACAGATTCCTTTGTTTAGAATTTTTCCATAGAAATAGCTTTAGCTGAATTGAGAAATTCTATACAGTTATTTGAAAACAATTTGGGAAACAAAAAGAATGTGACAGGTTTTACAGAATTACAGCTTTCAGTGTTGCAGCTGCCACAAAGACTCTCCTTCTTCCACATGTTTTAAAGAAATAACAGTGATAACGTTTATTGTGGAAACTGAAGTGTCTGGTATTACTAAGAGCCATTCATAGTGCAGTCACACACCTAGATTATAGAAAACTCATCTTCATTCTCCACTGCAAGAGAAGCATATTAATCATGTCATAGAGTAACCTAACTTGATGAGAGAAAAATACATATTTAAAACGTCAGTTTGAGCTCCTCACTTAAATCATGGCCATCAAAAATTATGTCAGATCTATCAGAAAAATAGAAAAGGTATACTGAATTATTTTTGTAGAGCTTATCAGGTACTTGTTCTTGTAAAAGGCAATTAGAACAAAACCAAGTTACGACAGCTTTTTCATAGCACATTCTCTGACTGAAATTTTGCAACTGTGAATTTGCAACTGTAATTTTGACTGTAGACCTTTGCAACAGATGTGATAAATATAAACTCAATATAGCTCAGTGACCCTGCTTTTACTGTTTCCATAGAACATGATAAAAAGCTCCATGATACATCAGAAAAATAGTCTCTCTTCAGTGTTTGAACAAAAAGTAGAATAATCCTACAGTACGAGAAGCAACATCTTCCAGACTAGATTACCTAAAATAAATCTCTTAAGAGAACTTACACTTCAGATAATTTGTAACTGTTTCAGTAACTTATTTTAAAGGTCACATATGTTTCTTAAATAAGTTTTACAGGTAAGAATGAAGGAAAATGTATATAGATAATATACATGACATTTCAAGGGAGCTATTACTATAGATAAGATACTGATAAATATTCTTTAAAACTGTCCTATGCAATGTTCCATAAACAGTTTTTCTTCAAAATACCCTATGTTCTTAGCAAAGAATTATAGGTGGACTACTACTCCTCCTACCACCACTATTACCACCAGTAACAATGCACAGTACAAAGAAGAAACCTGAGCTCAAGATAGTAGGGAAAATTGCTAAATTTCCTAAATACAGTATAATTAACCAAAATATGAGAAACTGTGGTGATCCTTGAAGGAACATTTTGGAAAATTTATGCAAGAACCATTTGGAGGAGTCATGTGCATATGAGTAGGCAAGATGTGAAACACTCGAGACTAATAAGAGGTGGATAAACACAAAGTTAAGTCGATATGAGAAATTTTAATTTAAGCTTCACTCTAACAGTATGTTTAAAAGATTTCGAGGGAAAGAACAATAATTTAGTAATAGGCAGTATGAATTTCACTATGGACATAATTAGAATAAGCTCAATCTATGCACAAAATAGAAACTTGTTTCTTATTGCATACTTTGTTCTATTTTGTTCTTGTAATATTTTTACTGTTGTTTTCTGTTTATAGCTTTCATGTTAATGACCTGGTTTGATCAAGTTCAATATTTTGGGACATATTAAATCTGAATAGTCTCACATTACATGCAATATCATTTTTTAATAATGAAATCCAAATTTGAATATAATTAAATCTTAAATTTCACACTTACAAAATGCACATTACAATTATGCTGTAAATTTTAGATATTAAAATGACTACCCAACTAAACAACTAAAAGAACTTTTAATATTTCCTAGTGCATTTTCTGAGGGTCTATTTCATTCACATGAACTCAGAGAGTTGTACAATCAGCCCACAGAGAGGCTCTTAATTGTCAGTTGAAACCTAAAAAAGGATTTGTCTTCACAGTTCACTTCATTTAGATGTGCTTTCTTTATGTGGAAGAGAATCCTGGAATTGTTAGATTCATTTTAAAAGCTAGCTAAACTTAAAATTAAATTAGGTTTTGACTGAGAAGGAAGAGGTTAAGTTTATGAAATTTTATAATATTTTAAGATTTGGAAAATTAGAAAAAGGAAAAATAAACCAAGAAAAGTGATGTTTGTTTGTTTGTTATTCTTAGCCCCTGGATTTCTCTCTAGTTGTTCCAAGTTTCCCCAAATATAAAATAATGATGGATGCTGTCTGTTCAACAGCACTCTGAACTCACAGCACTTGAACAGCCTTGACTTTAGGGCCAGCAAAGTTTGGGGAGCATGTCCTCATCTTGCACATTTCCTCACTTTCTTCAAGATACAATTCCTGCTGTCTTCAAGACTCTCTTCCTAGTGACTTTATCATGGATTAACACAGGTTCAGTGACACAGAACACTATTAAAATCTCTTGTTCTTCATACTTTCCTGATGCATTACAAATTACTGGTTTAGCAAGTAGAACTTTTGTCCTTCCTGTGGGCTTTTCAAGGAGTATTCTGCCATTGTGTCTAATAATTACTACTTTCTTTTCAACTTGAATGAGCATAAGATTTGATCTCTGTGCCTATCTCTTCCCAAAAATCATAGTTTCTGGCTTACTTCAAGACATTTACAAAAACCATAAATTATGTGTTAATAAGGAAGTCAAGTATTAAGGGTATTTTTTCCATGTCTACTTCATATCTAAGAATTCCTGCTAACAGGCTTGTCTACAATATAATGTGTCAGTGGCTGCCTTCAATCCCAGATTTATCTCTTCTTATTAGGCTAAGTGATATTTAATGGATAGAAATGCAAAAAAGCAGATTTTTGGGTTTGTTTTTAAATTTCATTACACCGTAAACTATTTAGGATCGCCTAAATTAATAATAATACATTTTAAAAGTGACTAAATGTTTTTATCAATTTTGAATATTTCAATATTTGCCCTAAAAAATCCCCAATTTTCAAATTAAAACTTTATGAAACTCAGAAAGCTGAAGCAGGAACCATAATAACTAGAGAAAAGAGCTAAAAAGTGGGTAAGCATTACTTACGTCTGGCTTCTTTATTGCTTGTTGTTTCAGATGGCTGTAGAAAACCACATACTGCTACAATAAAACATTAGGTGACCCTAAAGAAGGCATTCGATCTCTTTTCTAATGAAGTTCTCATTAAAATTAATAGGACAAAAGAAATACTCTTTGAACCCAAGCTATTACATCTATCTAAGGAGGTGCAGAACAAACAGCTCACCTTGATACAGAAGCGTCAGCAAAGCAACATGCTCTCTGCTGGAGTTCTGGGGCGAAGAAGCTGTAAAAGCATTCTTCTTTCCACAGGGCACAGCATCACTAATTTTAAAAAAATTCCCTTGAATGAAAAAGTTATCCTTTATATGCTAATTGATTCAGTTCAAAGAGCAACTCAGTTGTTGAAAGTATGAATAAAGAAAGAAAATCAGAGGGCAGGGAGGATCATAAGTGGCTTTGTGGAAGGGAAGAGAAAAATAACTGTCAAGGAAAACTCTACCCAATTCTCATTAGAAAATTCTTCTCTCAGCTACTCTGGCTTGAGGGAGGGTATCCAATGGAAGAAAAGAAGATTAGTTTTTGTCACCTCACTGATCATGTCTGACAGACTAGTTTGTCAACATAAAATGGGAAATAGTAAACATTTTAAAGTTTATAAACAACTTATAAATGGATGCTGCAAACAATCTTTCACTCTGAGAGAGCTGGGAGTTAAGTTTCTTGTTGTGCCCATGTTTCTGTTTTCATTCAATATCAGAATTTAAGTTTACCTATACCATATCTGTTGTTATGGCAAATAAATCAGTCCAGTTAGGCTTGGGTGGTCTTTCAAGTGTTAGTAAGTACATTGAAATACATTTTTATGAGTCTTGTAAGATAACCCATGGACCTGGCTAATTTTCTCATCCTAGGCAGTTCTGAAAGAATACACTTCATGGTACTGGTGCTTTTGTTACTCCTCTGGGTTGTGGGACACTCCAGATCAAATCCTCTCTCTGTCACTCTCTCACATCATGATGGGATGTAGTCATCCTCAGGTACCAGCTGGTATTGACAAGAGTCTCTTACACTGTAATTTCTCTGTTCTCCATTTAAAACTAAAAGGAGGCAGGGATGTAGTCTTAGATACCACAACTTTTATCAGGGACAGAGTGAGCATCTGTAGGCCACTGAATATAGAATTTAACATTTCCAAAATGAGAGAGAGAGGGAAGGGGAGAGGGAGAGCACCTCTTGTACACATAATATGCTGCTTAAATATTACTGGCTTAATCTTATATGCATCTTGAATGTGTCTCTCCCATTTGCTGGCTGGGGAGATAAACATTAAGCTAGTAATTACTAGAGTGCTAACCTTTGCCATCTGAACCAGAAAAATCTATCCTGAACCTGAGAAATCCTCCCATGCTTCATTGCTGGTGAAACTACCACAAGTGGGGGGGGGGGGAGGGGGGGCGGGGGGGAAGTTATCATTTTGTCAGCCCACCATTTTATCACAGAAACTGCCTAGTGAAAAAATTATTGACAAGCTTTAAATGAAATTCAACATAGTGTTAAAGTTCAGTATTTTCTGACTACCCTTACTGTAAGAATGATTGTTTAAAAGCTTCCTAAATTGTTTTAATACTTTTCTTTTTTGCAGGTAGTAAGAGGAAAATGTAGAAGAGGATTATTAAGTACTCTGCTTATTCAGTGTACCCACCTTGCTCCTGATCCTTCGGCTGCCCTTGTATGAGATGACAGAGGTGGAAGGGCAACACTGAGCAGATTTGGGGGCTGGATCTTCTACATATTTGATCACTAATGGCATCTCTGGGAGAGGAGTCACTCAGCACTGTATAAGATGAAGGCTTTTGAAACATGAGATGTCCAAAACAAAGACAGGGCACAGGTTACACAAACTGCCATCATCCCACTGACATCAGTAAAGCCATGATAACTGCTAGAATAAAAATTTGACCCAGACACCTACCATGAGCTTTCTGTTGCATGAACTTGAGACCAGACCTGTGCATGACAAAAGAGTGGCCCCATGCTGCAGGTAGGCTGGGGAGAGCACCCTAGGCATGTCACTGAAGTACTGACCCTCCTTTCCTCTAAAAGCCTCAGGACCCCACCTCTGCAACCCTCGTAGTAGCATCTCACTCTCCCACCATTGCTTCTGCTCCCAGGCACCTGATGTCCTCAGCTGTGGCTGATTACACCTGCTTATCTCACTTCACCACATTCATCACTGCTGAGTGATGCTGGACATAAAAAACTACAGGAGAGCCCTTCCATAGTCAGTTCAAGATTTGTGCATCAGGATAGGTTTTATCACAGATTTGCTGGAATTTGCTAGACTGTCTTGCACAGGAGTAGCTGTCTGCCAGAAATTTGGTTGGGCAGCTACAGGTGAAAACGTTTGTGATTACTGCAATGGCATGCAAACACTGCAAATAGCTATCCTGGAAAACTGGATGGGTGTCTATTCCTGAATCACCTGGAACAGGTAGCTGACGGTCACATTTTCTGATGCAGGAAAGTGATCTCTAGCTTACGTACTATCAGCTATGAATTACAAAGATAGAGTTTGTCAGAAGGCTTGGGTAGAATGAAACTGTGTTATACCCCAAATCCAGACAAAAGAAGTTCTGTGTCATTATCATCAACTCACATAAAGAAACTGCCACATGAACAATATTTGTAGCCACAGATCCCTGAAATCAGAGATGAAAAATTAATTCTCTATATGACTACAGAAAAATGACTGAAACTTTGTTTCATTTAGGTCTTTATCAGAGGTTAAATAAAAGACATTGAAAGCAAATTATATATTAAAATCTCAAAATTTGTAAACAAGTGTCATATCTTAAAAAATGTAATTCAAGTTTTTTACTGGAACCAGTATTATTGACTTCTATACTTTAAAGACTCAAAAAAAAAATATACCCCTGTCATGATAAATTGTTATTTGCTTTTAACAAAAAGACTTTCTTTATTACCAAGACATTTCCTACAAGGGGAGAGCTGTAAAAATATCTCAGACCATTAACTCCTGCCTAATTATAATTAATTACTCTATTACAGTAGAGTAGATATGCAAAAGCACCTCAGTGCTCCATTGTATTGGGCATTCAGTTCACAGAACTGCACAGGGCAAGAAACGGCCCTTGTCAGACAGATTGTGATCTGAACAACACAGAGGAACAGAGGGTCAGAGAGATGAGGAGCTGTAGGTCACACTACAGAGAGCCACTGGACCAAAAACCTGAGTCCCAGAACAGTTCCTCTTCCGTACTGCCTTATCATATGCCTGAAATAACTTTTAAGGGCTCTTTTCTGAGCATGAAGTATTTCCATTGTAAATGGATAACGATGTTGGCTCATTAATATAGACAAATTAATGGAAAAAAATGTAAAACCTACATTTTTTGGTGCATGCAATATACCAGTTGCAAAGACAGGAAATGAGGCTGTCGTGAGCAAAGTAATCATTACAGTTTTACATAGTGTCTTGTTAAAGAGATGTATCGCATCAATGACTTTCAATGAGGGTTATATAGGCAACTTTGAACAACTGTATTGTAAAATCAGACCCATCACAGTGCAGTAAGAAAAATAATATTCTATTAAGAGAAACTGAAATGCTTACTTTACGTAGTTGTCAAGGGAAAAATATTTCATATATATAGAGCTTCACAGTCCTTGTATGAAGGAATTTATTTGAGAGAATCATCTAATTGTGCTATCAAAAATGCAGCAACTTTCTTATAAAGAAAAACAGAAACATTTATCTTTGGCCTCAATGTTACATTGATGTAAACTCCAGGAGGACCATCAGTCTCTAGAGGAAAGGAGCCTGTTTTATCAGGTGGGAAATAATAAATGTCAACACAAAAAAGAACAAGGCAATTATATTTAACAATTTGCTGACTCTGATTGGCAGAAATAGTGACAGAGATTTCTATTTCTTAATGACCTAAGGTTTCATTTTAGAACACATCATTTCAAAACCAGTTTTTTTATCTCATCAATTTATAGCAGTAGGAATAATGAAGTTGTTGTTCCCTGTAATAGAAATACATTAAATCCATGTTCAAAGACGTGTGAATACTTTATCTTTCCCCTTGGAGAAAAGGAACTGCATCAGTGACATGAAAACTTCTATCTGTTGTTTTCTAACCACAAAGAGCATTTTCTGTGTGTATTTACAGCAAGGCTTGTGGGTCTGAGATGATTGCTAGTAACTCCTCTTTCTGCTTAGTAACTCTTAACTGATAATGGTAGGAGACAAATTATTTGCTATGGTAAGAGAGGCAATACTAAAAATATCAAAAACATATCTAGTTTGGAAAGAAAAATAAGACGCCTGTTACAGAAGTACTAAATTAATAATTATACAGAAAAAATGAGTTCGGACAAGATTATACAAGAAGCTGCCCAGAAGTGAAACTGTGTGTACTATGTGTGGATTCTGACATATATTTGTTACGCTCAAATACCACAGCCTAATGATTTTATCACTTTTATTTTTTTATATGTATATGTTTAAGGATGCTAGGCTATGTGTCTATGTGTCTTGGTTCCGTGAGAAAAGAGATTGCTTCAAATACAACTATTACATTTCAAAAAGCGGGTGCATTTTCACTTCCCTTATAAATATCTAGATATCTCACAGCAGGACCAGCTGCAGGATCGAGAGAAAGCAGAAAAATTTCTGTGTTCTATATATTTCAAAGGAAGCTATAAAGAACAAAATAAGCAGTCCTTACATAAACTTCTTAGAGAACCTCTACATTATTTTCCAGAGAGTAATATCTGGTTTGGAAGACTACATCTTTTGTCGATATTTTAAAGATTATTAATTATGTACTTTGCAATCACATTATAATTTTTATTGATTGCAAAATATTTTTGGATGATTTTGAGAAAGTTTTCATTTTTTGCAACAAAATGATAAGGTATAAACTTGTATGAGTTTTATAATAATTTTATTAATGATATATGTGCATCTATTATATATTTTGTTAGATTCCTAATGAAGGCATTACCTATTTTTGCCAAAAGGGATATAATGAAAATTGTTTCTGAAATGAGTTTCAGTGAAACTTTTCAAGGTTCCTAATTTGAATATGTTATTTAAAAAAAATCACAAACTCTAAATGTATGTATTTCTTTCAAAAATGAGGTGTGAGCCGTCCATTAGACTGGGAATAGCTTACCAACAAAACGGAAGTATGGTTAAAAATCAGAATTCTCCTCCTCTTTAGTGCCCTTTAAGAAGAATGGTAAGCAAGCAAACGCTGCAGCATTTCTCAGCTGAGACCCTAAAATGGATGGGTTTGGAAAACCCATGAGATCCATCTATCGGCAAAAAGAACACCAAAATACCAGCTTTAGAGCTGTCGTGAAGTTCAAAACATTTTGAGGCCTTCTAATGAGAGATATAAAGCATTATTATTCACTGACCAATTTGCAAACATATGCTATTGCTTTAAACATTTTTTGTTTTAAAAGACCAGAGTAGATAAGCACACGTCTACTAAATTGAATGTTTCACATACGACCCTCTTTTTTCTTTGTGAGACAATTATCCGCTATAGCACGAAGAAAAATCTATCAAGATACAATGCCACTACATCTGACAAATGGGAACACACCATGCTTTCCAAAGTTCATTGCTCTTTTACATTTAAAACTTGATCTGGAAACTATTTATTTTACTTAAAATCTGAAAGAAGACATTGAAAAATACACTAGAAAAGGCCAGATTGGCATAAGTTGTCAGTCGTCTAGAGAAGAATCATGTTGGTATTCACTGAAAATAAGCCTTGTTTTCTATCTACATATTTATGTGTACAGAGGTATTTTGTCATTGTGTTGGATTATTTATTTTCTTTACTCTTTTATTACCTGAAGAGTAAGAAAACACTTCTGTTTTCCAGAGATGTTATAGAGACCCTAGGTAAACCAGGCCATTTGCCCTAAACAACTAAAAAACAGAGTAAAATCAAAATTTCTTCTGTGATAAGGGAACTACTGTGCTCAGAGCACAAAACAAGCTATGGAACGTGCTTTGGGGAATTAACATAATTTATCCTAGCAGTAAACTAGACAAAAGAAGAGTCTCCAGTGACCTGGAACACGTGAGGCCAGGTAGCAGGCTAGTGGCAGAGAGACATTTCTTGTATTCCTGCTCCTGCTTTGTTTTCCTACTGTATTTCCCTTGACTGTCATCTCCTGCACTGTTCCTTCCTACCCCTGCAGAGCATCCCCAGCTGCTGCTGTCTGCTCCACACCTCTCAGCACCTACCCAAGAACACCAATGGGTTGACCAGAAGTTTATTCAGCTTGGGTCACCTCAATGGTATGCCTCATTATTCCAGTTAATTTGCTTCATCAGAAAATAATTACTTAATTAACACTTTTCCAGCCTTGCTTATATGCTATTTGTCAATTTTTATTGACTCTATGGGAAAACAGGTAAGTTTGCGTGTAAACTGCTATCTCACTGATGCTAACCTGGCAGTTCTTTTTGCTAGCTCCTCATGGAAGACACAGATACACCACATATCTAACTTGAAATACACTTGGTGTAGAAAACAATACTGGATTTTAATTAAAAAAAAAAACAACTTTTCTTTCGTTTAATATTTTTAAAATGCCATTTATAGCCATATGGGACAATAGACTTGGAAAGACCAACTTTTATTGAAAAGACAAAAAGTCATATCAAACTACAAATGTTTTAAACTGTTTATTCTATTATTTCATACAACTAGTTTCATTTTATGTGGCAGAATTTAGTAACTCCTATTACTTTTCTTTCCACATCTCAGGCTAGTAGACATTATAAGTAAAGTTAACCAGCAGTTTTTAAGAAAGCATATTTCTTTTGATAGTTTATTTACAATTTGTATTATTTCTGAAATAAATTGCATAGTAGTGGAAAATGCTTTACAGTTCTTTCTGTGTCACTTCTTCTCCTCCTCCTTCTTTTAG
Organism: Patagioenas fasciata; assembly: GCF_037038585.1. NCBI lineage: Eukaryota > Metazoa > Chordata > Aves > Columbiformes > Columbidae > Patagioenas > Patagioenas fasciata. Next base: position 105,323,757 of record NC_092522.1, read on the forward strand.
TTTATAACACCAGAATGTTGAGGTTTTTTTTTTCTGAAAGCCCTTGATCTTAGAAAATATAAAACCAGACAGCACTTTCTGCAAATCTGCTTAACCCATTTGTCTTCTTATCTTGAGAATAGATTCTTCCCTTTCCAACATTTTCATGCGCAGGAGAAATATAAAAAATATATGAAATTCATGGTTTTTATCGTATTTTGAATAATACCAACTTGATTCTTTAATTGGTTAAAAAGAGAAACATCCTTGGTTAGGCACATTATATTGAAGAAATAGTTGATAATCACTTTGTCTGCAGAGAAGTTAAACTCCTGAATTCACAGAACGTGATGTGAAAACTTGTTAACTCATGATGGCTTTGAGTTCCCTTCAACATTAATTGTAATTACTATTTTCAATAATTATCATCATCATTATTATTCAGGTCCACAACTTAAGAAAGACAAGGAACTGCTGGAGAGAGTCCAGCAACAGGCTACAAAGATGATTAGGGGACTGGCACATCTTTCTTGTGAGGAGAGACTGAGAGAGCTGGGTCTGCTCAGCCTGGAGAAGAGAAGGCTGAGAGGGGATATTGTCAACACTTATAAATATCTCAAGGATGAGTGTCAAGAGGATGACATCAGATTCTTTTCAGCTGTACTCACCAAGAGGATGAGTGGCAATGGGCACAGACTGAAACACAGGAAGTTCCATCTGAATATGTGGAGAAACTTTACTTTGAGGGTGCCAGAGCACTGGAACTGGCTGCCCAGAGAAGTTGTGGAGTCTCCTTCTCTAGAGACATTCAAAACCCACCTGTGCAATCTGCTCTGGTGAACCTGCTTTAGTGGGTTGGACTAGATGATCTCCAGAGGTCCCTTCCAACCCCAACCATTCTGTGATTCTGTATTTCCTTTTAATCTAAAGAAGACCTTTCTGGAGAGTTTCCTAGATGGAAGTGATGAGGACTTGATGATTCCTTTGTGACATCAATTTAGAGATATCACACACAGAGTGTATCTGAATAACACAGAAGCAAAGAACAGGTGTAAATAATTGTTTTCTGCTCCAGCTCCTGCAGAGGCTCCAAATATCCATGAGAAGAATCTGGAAGGAGAGCCATGTGAGCATATTGTTCTTTCAGAGGATTTAATGGTTAAACGGCATTATGAAATTCTACTATTTTTTTATGTCTTCTTTCCTCTGGAAAGCTACACAAATTCATACCAGCCTTGCACTTTAAAGCTTGTATGGCAGGAACAGGTATGCCTAGATTTTCCAAGCTATGTCTTCCTTCTAAGATTTTAAACTAACAGAATTCACATTTTCATGACCAGGTCAGTAATGTAAGACAAAGGGCTACTATAGAAAACTTAACTGAAGTTTTTAATCTCTAACCTTGGAGCCAGATTTGCAGCACTCTCTGAAGTTCCTTATATTACTTCAAAATAATTCCAGACAAAACAAACTTTTTTAAAAAAACTTTTGCGTACGCCAAATATTTTCAAAATCCTTTCTTCTGCAAGTTTTTAATGACTTAAGGTTCTTATCAGAGAGGTATTCAACAAACATAAAGCTTACTCAGGTATGGTATTTTAACTTTACTTTCTATAATAGCTGACTCTTCAATTTGCTTTGCTGTAGTTCAGGGCTCATTAACATTTTCATTATAAGTCTTGATTACTCTGGCTAAGGGTATCAACTGTTACTAGCTGCATATCTGAAAACAAAGCAGATTTTCAGCCTCGTATTTTAATGTGCTATTGGGAAATTTTTAACAGTTGATTGGTTGAAAAAGTATTTTATTCAAGAACAAAAGGCACTGATTCTGGTTCAGTGAAATGTCTAAACTTTTGTTCATAGTATAAAAGAATTATTTTTAATAATCTCTAACTAAAGAAACTTGGACTGTGTAAATAAGTATGATTGAACACTATAAGGAAAACATTCAGTGGCCCTTAACATTTATAAGAACACAAGGAAGGCCAGATTAAATGTTCACGTGATGTAGGTTCCTCCCTCTGACAAGGGAGAAGAGAAGATGCCATGTGGAGCTCAATATTCTCCATTTCATCACTGATAGAAAACATTGCAAACATTCAGTATCAGAGACACTCAAGTAATTTTGTTGTGAAAAGACATATTTTTTAAATCCTTATAAATCTGAAGTCATTGCTTTCTTGAGCATGGTAAAGATGTGGATTTAGGAAGGGAAAAATCATGACTGACCAATCTGATAGCCTTCTGTGATGAAGTGAATAGATTGGTGGGTGAGGGGAGAGCAGTTCACATTATTTACCTTGAGTTTGATAAAGTCTTTGACACTGCCTCCAGTCATATGGCACTGTGTCCCTTCAACATCACCATAGACAAACTGAGAAAGTATGGGTGACATAAGAGGACAGTGAGTTGGATTGAAAATTGGTTGAACAACCAGGCCCAGAGGGTTGTGATCAGTGGTACAAAGCACAGTTGGAGGCAAGTGGTGTACCCAAGCAGTGACACTGGATCCAGTACTGTTTGATATCTTAATTAATGACTTGTGTTGTGGGACAGAATACACCCTCAGCAAGTTTGCAGATGATACAAAACTGAGAGGAGCACCAGACGGTTTTGCTGCCTTTCAAAGGGACCTGGACAGGCTGGAGAACTGGGAAGAGTGGAATCTGCTGAAGTTCAACAATGGCAAATGAAGTCTTTCACCTGGGGAGTAATAAGCCCACGCACCTCTACACATTGAAGGTTGGCTGTCTGGAAAGCAGCTCTGTGGAAGACCTTAGGATCGTGGTGGACACCTGGTCATAAGGCAACAATGCACCCTTGTGGCAAAAAAGGCCAACAGCCTTCTGGGATGCATTAGGCAGTGTTACCAGGAGGTCAAGGGAGGTGATGCTTACCCTCTACTCGGCACTGGTGAGGTTGTATCTAGAGTGCTGTATTCCCAGCACAAGTATATGCACTTAGTAGAGCAAGTCCAGCACAAGACCACAAAGCTGATAAAGGGACTGGAGCATCTCTCATATGAGAACAGGCTGAGGGAGCTGTGACTGTTAAGCCTTATAACAAGAAGGGTCAGGGAGATCTTATCAATGTGTATAAATACCTGATGGTAGAGAATGAAGAAGAGGAAACCAGACTCTTCTCAGTCATGTCCACTGGTAGGAGAAGAAGCAATAGTCACAGATGAAAACACATTTTTGAAAACACTTGTTCTTTCATCTGAACACAAGAAAATATATTTTACTTTAAGGGTGGTCAAACACTGGAACAGGTACTAAGAGTCTTGGGCTCTCTATTCTGCTCAATACATCTGTAACTGCTGATATGTTTGGGGAGTGGCTGAAAAGGAAGTATCGATTAAGATGCACCAATAACCGATATAAATGTAGTCAGGAGATCAGTTTGTCAGAATGTGCAATCCCTAAGTCAGGCTAATATAACAAAGATTTGACCCTCAGCTCCTCCAGTATTACATGAATGATCCTATTTTCAAATGCACATTTTCACGTGTGGTAAGCTCTGCCCAGAGTGGAAACTCTGTTTTTGAGGATCTGTCTTCATGATCTGAAAGCTAGATTGTCAAGAAGGTTTCGTTAGTGCCCAAGAAAGTTTGTGTGCTTATGAGATTGGAAAATAAAAACTACCTGCCTAGGGAAGTTAGGTGCCTAATTCTTTAAAAAAGAACCACTTCATAGGGGTTAAAATGTGAATGGCATTTAAGCACCCAGATACCTAAACAAGCCAGATACGCACTGAGAAACTGGGTCTATATTCATTGGTGGATGACCTACAAAGGTTTGGAGGTCATAATTTTCAGAGGCATCTGAATTTGTGAAAATGAGTTTTATTATTTTAATATAAAGAAATTTCAGCTATTTACGAAGGTCTGGGACAGTAATTTTAATCAGGCTGCTGGCCTTTGGAGTGATCGTGGGTATTAGTCCTTGGAGTGCATTAAAGCTGCAATTTAGATGGAGATTTTCTACTTTTTTTTTTTGAAAGTTTTGTGTCTCAGCATGCCATCTCTTTAATATTGTAATGCTTAAAAATTAAAACTCCCAATACAATTCTTTGCTGGTGTTTCCAAGTCAGCAAATTAGCAGCACAACACACGTTACATAGAGAACAGCTCAGCAACATAATCAAAGCCCCTTAGCATGCTCCTTTTTTAGATGTATTCTGGCTTACTCTGCCGGGAGTGAAACAAATGACACATCATACACCTCAGAGACTCTTTTGCAGTTTCTGCTCATACTGGAGAATTCCATCTGTTCTATTAAGGATCATTAACAACCAGGAAAATATTCCAAACAGTTTCTGTAAAACCTAAAAGCCAAAATTATGACATTATTATATTTAGTTCGGTTTTTTGTCATTCAACCAGAATAGGTTTAATCAGCAACCAGCTGAGTAAAACTCCACGGGACCCAGAGGCTGAGGGGCTCATTAAATCACATAAGGAGGATTCTGCATGTTCATCTGATGGTGAAAGGTATATGCTGCTATAGTGATGAATTGTCTTTTTTCATCACAGTATAAATTGTTACATATTACATTTTGAAGAAAGAAGTTTATCCTATGAAGAGAAAACTAAAAACCAGAAGGAGACTGTATAAATTGTACCTGAATAACTAGCAAACATACCCACAGATCTTTCAAAATTACACATTACAATAGTGATTTATATCTGTAGTTCCTGAATGTAAAAAGCTTGTATTTATCTGTTCTGAATAATATGCCTCCACTTCCTTTTTTATTCCAACCTAAATTCTTTAATGAGCTACATACCACCTCCATCTTGCACACACTCAGGTTTTCACAGGGAAGTTGCATACACTTTTTCAGATACGTTTGAAGTTACATTTTGCATGGTATAACATCATTACCTGAATACAGCATTGTCAACATTTTATCATCTCCAAGGTGGAGGACTTAATCTTTAAAATTCTTACATGGTATTTATGCTTCCTTCTAGTGAAAACCTACAGGCTCACTCTGATAGGAAGATAGGGAGAGTCTAATATACCAAGTATCTAAAGGTATGGGGCAGACAGATAAAAATTAACTAGAAGTATCATGAGGGAAGTTCTTCATATCATCTTTAGATTCAAGGTATTCAAGGAGAGCTGTAGCAGAAATAAAATGAATGAACTTCACTGAATGAACTAGGACGTGGTTTATCATGACTGTAAACTAACATTTTCACTATTTTCTCTATTCAGTGGACTGAATGCACTCCCTCAAAAAACTCATCCTACTTAAGCAGACAGAGGATTCTTGTAAAAAGCGATCAAAAGAGCCAAGAGACTAGGAGACAAGCCTGACAGTTTTCCATCTTTAGTTCCTGACAGAAAGGATAAGATCTTGACTGGTTGAGTTATTCACAGGTGATTGCTCTATTTGTTATCAACTTATCTCCTTTACTTTGGTTAGCAAATCCTACACAAATTGCTTAAAACAGGCTTGATTTTATTTGATTTTATCCATTATTAATGGATCTTCATGAAAAAGTTTAGATTAGTATTTTCAAAGATGGTTTGCGGACTTTGCTTATTTGCTATTATTCATATGTAGTATTTATTCAGTCACGTTAACATTTCTGCTCTTTAAACAGATAACTATTCTGTTATTCTGTTACAAAAATCACACAATGCATTCCCAGAGTGTCATGTTGAGGACAGTCATTCATACTAAACCAAGTTTGAATTTCAGATCCTCTATCCTCCATTGCCCAGAGAATCGATTAAAGATTAATGAAAAATGAATTTTGATGGTCTTATGTAGTAAAAAAGTACATTTACTTACCATCGAGTAAGTTGTTTTATTTTTAAGTTTCATATAGAACTTTAAGGTCTTCCTAGAGTAGCTTTTCACATGGTCTGAGAGGTATGAAATAAGTGAAGTGTGATCCTGTGCATATTATCACAAAAATCTGTTGAATTTATATTGAATTTGGTACTAATGTTCTTTTTTTGACTCACAAATGTGACTTCTGATAGATGCAGCAACATCAAGAGCACCAGTGGAACTTTGCAGGAGTAAACTGAGTTGAAATCAATAACAGGTGTATTCATGTAGCTGAAAACAACACTTTTCAGTGGGTATCCTTGTAAGTCTGGAAGAAGAGTTGAGCCTATAGACCGCCATCTAGATCACAGTTCAGCCAGCCACAAAGCCAGACAATTTCCAAACAGGAATTAAGACTGATCAAAAAATATTTAAAATAATCATAGAATGTTTAAGAGTAAACAAACTAATTTACTTCCAAAATATTATATAACCAGGTGACCAGAACACTGCCACAACCCTAGCAATCAATTAATGCATTTTTAAAAGACTAGTCTTCTTTAAGTTCAAGGGAAGCCATTCATCACTGATTTATTACATAGTTTATTCGCTTTTTTGTCTCCTTTTAACAAAATACATATTCATTAACTAAGAAGCAGAATATATCCTGTGCATATTGTTTGAAACATTAGTAAGAATGAACAGTAAATGATCAAAATAAATGTAGATAAAATTATCTAGTCTGTTCTTTGTTCCAGTAAATACATGCTCAACACAAACATATTCATAAAAAGCGGGACTGATTCCTTAACAATTCATGAAAAAAAAAAAAGACAAATTTTGGTTTTATTCTCAATTAATTCTACTGTTGTTGAAAATAACAATCTCAGCTACTTTAAATAGAACTGCTTGAATTGTAGTGGCTTCATTTTGTAAAAGTATTTAATAAAAATCTGAAAGAAAATGCAAGTATTCTTAAAAAACAGTGCATTTCTGTAAACCATCTAACACCATGCTTAAAACTGAAAAGCATTTGAAAACCCTTTGCTTAACTTAAGGTGTACAAATGTATTCAAGAGCACAGAACAATTCTGTTAGGGTGAGGTTTTTCTTTTAAGGATGACAATTATTGCTATGCAAGAAAGGTGCAAGTGCACTCTTTAGTGCAGCATTTCACTGATAAATGAATGTTTTTCTTATTCTATATTCATCTAATACATACACAGACACATTTTATGCATTATTTTTGTGAATTTTCTCACTCTCTCTGGAGAAAGTACAAGTGACAGATGAATTTGAAGAGTACCATTAAGTTGCTATGTAAAATATTGCCAGTTTTTTGGTCAGCGTTTATAAGTAGTATCCACTCTGATAAAAGTCTCATCTTTCTGCTATGACCTAAAAGACTATTAGCAATCTACTGGGAATGTCCTTTACTTTGTTTCTACCCAGGCGCTATGGCTCCAGAACACCCTCTCTCTGTAGTCAGTGTGGGAGAGATGGTCCCTGAGCTCCCATTGCAGAAAGCCTGGCTCCATGGCTCATGCTGCAGTGGAAACGTGGTGAGCAAGGTGTTGCCTGGGCTTCTCAGGAGCTACATCTCTGTCAATAAGCTGCACAGAGCCAGGGCATGGATTCAAGTTAAGTAAGCTGATGTCCTTGTTGAGTGTACTGCTCTGGGGGAAAAAAGCATTTAGCTGTATTCTATCCCTCATGAGCAGGGAACCATGCAAGGCTCATTTTATTTACTTGTCTAGGTTCATGTTGTTTACAAATACAGCACAGCTGGGGTCCATGCTGTAAGTCCAGCACCTGGTCCAACCCAGATGATGCCTTTTCAAAGCTCTGGCATCACAGCAGTCAGATTGTGAGCTGGGGCACAGCTGTACCATCTGAGGCCCCAGTTTTACAGACACACTGGCAGACCTATCCTGGAGCCATAAAACCTGGTGTCAAATCACCAGGTGCACTGTTTTCACTGCAGGACCAAGGTGGTTTTGGGGTGCCTCATCTTCATGTACTGGGTTGGAGAGTCAGGGTGATTCTGTCAGAAGCCCATCTGCCTTGCAGCTGAAGTGCGCCAGACCCCAAAGTCTCAAAGACATCTAACTTTTCTAGAACAAAACTTATCTTTTCCTGGAAGGCTTCCAGTCAGCCTTGCCCAGGACAATTCTGCTGAGTGGATAATTTTCTAATTCTGTACTAGACCACTGATAACTGCAGCCCATGGCTACTTATGGGATATCAAGAACACAGAATACCTGAAGGTATCATCATTTGAGTGGGATGCCTTCTGCTGTCCCACTGCTACTTTCTGTCCCTCGGTAACACAGCATGCTCCTTTAGCGTAAGGTGAGACTGGAAACCCACTTGCTGCTTTGGAGGGGGGCCAGCTGCCATGGTGGGACTGGCACATGGTGGTTGCACTGTCTGTCCAATGTTTTGTAGGTTCTTTCATTATTGTTGTTGTTAATGTTTGTTTATTTTTCTTTGGTGTTTTGTTAAACGATTTTCATCCCAACCCATGAGTTTTGCCTTTGTTTTCTGATTCTCCTCTCCATCCCACCAGGGGCAGGGGAGGGGTGAGCAAGTGGCAGGTGATTTTAGCTGCCGGCTGGGCGGCACTGGGGCTAAACTACAACAGTCTGACTGTGGCTTAAAAGCAAGTATAGTTTGTGGTACAGCAGATTAAGAATAAACATGGTTTTTGGTTTTCAAAGAAACAAATCACATTCAAAGATCCACTGGTCCATATAATAAGTTCTATGGCCCTTGTTTTATCATATAGAAAACATTATGCTATAATACTGAGATTGATAATACTGAGATTGATTATTTGTGATGCTGGGCACCCACAGCCTACATTCACTTCATATATAATTGATAATGCTCACTGCTTCAGAAAGCCAGATACAAAGTGAATAAGCCTGTGGGGCCATGTCAGCTTTTGATTTTCAGTCATGTTGAAGAGTGTATGCAGATCAGCTCCTCATTAATTAAGTAAACGGAAATGTTTACTATGGAAAAGTTTAATTATACTTTTAAAAATTATTTTGTCACACTGAATTGTAAAACAAATTAACAACAGACACTAAATAGGATAAAGCATAAAACAATTCTAAGAAACAATATTTAATAAAAGCTATTAAAACATCACATATTGATCCAATTGAATGCCTGCTGGACATTCATAATATTAAGGAAGAAAAGAGGCCACAAGGGAATAGTTCAGCACACATACAAAACTTTATGAAGCCCTAATCTCTAAAAGTATAATTGTTGTTCACATAAGAGTTCTTTTCAAATGGGAACAGGAACTCATACAGTTTAAACAAACAAGCTAGTTCAAATCAAATGGTCACTGTTTGACCACATCCAGTCAGGTTTTTAATATCACCAAAGATATTAAATGAGCTCTACAAGCTGCAGCGATTAGGAACGATGCATACCAGGACGCAGACAGAAATTCACACAGAGGCAGAGATCTTGTTCAGGAAGGAGCGCAGAGCCTGGCCAAGCCAAGAGCTGACGTAGGCCTAGGCTGCCTTCTTTATTCACCATTGACAATTTATAGGATTTACAGGTACAGGCCTGGACTAAGATGTTTACAAAAAGGTGCTTTTCCACTGATTGTTACTAAGAACACACTAAACTCATGTGATGTTTGTCTCACTTATTTTTCCACTCATTCACAGATCAGGCCCAAGGACATTCACACATCCCATGCACTTGGGGGCGGTTATCTGGCCCAAGATACCATTCTCACGAGTCTGGGCTATAACTTTTTACAATTATGAGAAACATACTTCAAAGTAATCTGTCCAAGGCTCTTTATATATTACTATGTTAGTATTATGTCTTTGACCATCCAGATGGTCATGTTAGTATTGATCTTCCTTTATCATCCAGGTGGCTGGAACCGCACATCTTGCTTTCCCACATCTTACTTTCCAACAAGTTCTCTCTGCAACCTGTGCCAGTGTTTAACCTCCTCACATACACACACACAAAAGCATCGCAGATGGAATTTCATGTTTTCATTTGTGCCCATTGCTTCTTGTCCTGCTAATGGGCACACTAAGAAAAGTCTGGTTTCTTCTTCATTCCCTTCCATCAGGTATTTACACGCATTGATGAGACTCCCCATCTCCTCCTCAGACAGAACAAGTCCCAGCTCTCAGACTCGCCTCACACAGCAGATGCTCCAGTCCCTTCATCATCTTTGTGGCTCTATGTTGGACACATCTCATTAAGTTGGACTTGGTGATCTCAAGGGTCTCTTCCAACCAAAATGATTCTGTGATTCTAAGTGCATATGTTTCTCGTACCATAGAGCCTGGAACTAGACACAGCACTTCAAATGTGAAGGTGAAGGTGGTGGCTGTCTGTGCATGCACAATTTCAAATTTTTAGCATAACATTGGAAACTGGGTCACCATCATAGTGGCATATCACTATGTTTTGTCTGTTGCATGTGGATCAATTTGTATAATTAGGACTGACATTACTTTTCACTATAAAACACACGTTTTGATTAATTTATTTCTGTCAATCTCTTGATAATGTCAATGTGCTATAACATGGCTCATATAGAGTAAGCCCTCTTGAAGTAATACAAGACATTGCTATTCAATGGTGCTTTGCACCCATAATATGTTACATACCCAGTGATTTCATTGACACCTTCATCAGTTCCACTAATTAGCTCGTTTCTATATATATTGATTCTTTTCATTGACCTTAGCAGAATTCTACAGACTCATTTAGTGTCTTAATAGACCATATATTCAATATCTCAGAAATTTATTCAACCTGTAAGGCTCTGTTCCTTGACATTATTGCCCAGTTCATGTACTCCACATAACAAATTCTCTTTACGTATGACAAACACCAATCAAATGGCAAAGGCATTCTGGCAGATTAAAGATTTATGTCAACAAGATTAACTTTTATAATCCTTGCTTGCATGGTATTTAGACATTGTGTAGATTAATGGACCTCACTCCTACAGCTGCAGATCTCTGAAGTTCCTTTGCAGTGAACTTTATTTCCCTTTCGCTTTAACTAATTTAAGATAACTGCTCTACATAACTGCTCATGGCATTAGCAGTGAAAACTTCAACTAAGACAAGAGGACAATCGTTGTTTGTCAGGGACATGTGTGATTTAGCTCAATGATGTAATTGGTTGATATGAACTAAACCTACAATTTCATGAAAACACATTACAAAGTTGAAGCGTATTATCAGAATAAAACACAAAACAAATCAGTACTTTCCCAGATTTACTGCAACACTGAACAACTAAAGCATCTGCCACTGAGGACATCTCATTGGTAAAGATGCATGACATGAAGACAAAGACCCTTATAGAGGTGACTGAAAATAGCTTTAAAGATAAAATACTTTGGGGATATGTTTGTTTATTAAAGGGGGGTTCCTTTCTTCAATGTTGAGAATTAAAGTAGGAGAAAGCACTTTTTGTTTTCCATGCAAGCATGTTTTATTATCCTATCCAATCTAATCTTAGTTCCTTATGTGCCTCATCAAAGTTATCCATACCTAATCAAAGAAAAAATGATTGCAGTTCTACTTATTAACATAGCCAAGCAGAAACAGGAAAGAGCAGCTTCCTTTCATTTGCCACAGCCTAAAATAATACACATGAATTTTTGTCATAGTTATCTTAAAGAGGGATTTTTTTTCTAGACCATCACAACCTGATTGTTGGGTTACAGTTTCATAGATGCGTTAATGACTTGTAATTGCTATAAAACAACTCTCTATGTAATCTCTCATGTAGGTCAAGATGTGTTTATTATCATCAATTATCAATATTAGAAACTATGCCTTTTTTTCTATTTAGTACTGCCTTGTTTTATGATTCTTCTGTTATCTCTTACGGAAGGCCTCTACTCAGATTAAAGAACATGTAAACACAAGAAATGTCATACTGCCTTACAATGGCTGTCCCTCTAGCTCAATACTCTGACCCTGGCAGAGGCAATAGGGGATATGGTTTAGGGAGAATCTTGCCAGTACCTGTGTTCTTTTCCTTTCTTATTCCTCTGACATCCATTTTTAGATTTCTGCTGAAACATTTTGACTCCTCACTATTCATTTATCGACCTAATAATTTATTATCAAAAGGGTTTTTATTTGTGTGGAAATATTTTGTGCATTAAAAAGCGACATATTAGATTTTGAAGTGAACATCTTAACACTCTCTTCCCTCTCCTCCCCCACTTCTTTTTTTCCTTTTTCTTTTTCTACCTATTTTAAAGCCTTTCATTTTTTATTTTTTTTTCCAAAATCTCTCCAATTTCAGGCTTCAGAACTGGATGAAATAACAGTTGCAGTGATGTAATTGAAAAAGGTAACATTACTTATTCTTCCTGGCGTTCTCTGTTTACTTAGCTAACGCTCCTGTGCAGTCTAGCATCATACAGACATTTCATATTCAACTGGTAGTCTATTACTACTTCTCAGCCATCCTTTTGCAATGGAATGGCATGCCAGCCTTCATTCATTGCTGCACAAGTCTGCTCTGCTTCTGGAACATTCATCCATTGACTGTTGTACCTCAGTGGAATGCAGACTAAATTGGACTTGCTAAGTGAGGTGTACATGTTTATAGCATATTTATGCTTCTTCTCTCTAAAGAGTATATTTACTTACCTTGGGTAATTTTCTCTGGTTTTGAAATAAGATTGGTTGAAAGTAATTGTCCTTACCAAGCTAAATTGTTATTTCGTTCTTCCAGAATCTAACTGCTAATCATATCTGATTTGTGTACTGAGGCACACTATCATAAAGCAGCATAAAGGTACCTCATCTTCAAGGCACAGACATGTTTGCATCTGTCCCATTGACTTTTCAGTTTTCCATTAAAGACAGATATTTCCTAGAAACCTGCCCAATTCAAATAATAGTTTTATCACCTTGATAACTATTGGACTCAAAGGTTAATTGGTAGCTTTGTTAATGAAGGAACAAAAAAAGTTGAGGAGATCTGTATTATTGTCTTAAATAAGTTGTTTTAAAAGTAGACAGGCAATAGTACTGAGACAGAGATGAAGGGAATAGAAACATTCTAAATAAGAATAGTAATTATTTGATATTGTGTTATTGTATTCCTTAGTCTAATAACATTCTTCTCGGTGCCACAATTGACCATTAATGAAATCTTGTAATTGCCAGCTCACAATCTGCTAAAACTCATCTGGCTGTGTTATTTAGGTGTGAACTTCTCCCTGGTTTCCTCTTACCTACTATATTGTTTTCAAGACTAGCTTCTGCACAATATTTCATTGCCTCCAGCTGTTTTCTACCACTTCCCAACTGCCCCTATTCACTTTGCCAAAGAATCTTTCTGCATCCTACACTTAGTACCAGTGACTTGTACTTGTCAGCCCTCTACACAGCTCCCCTTTTCCTACTGTTCCTGATACAAGGAAAGCAATAGAGAAGGAAATCCAGCATATTTTGCAAGGGTTTAGGGCAGAGGTATGTTATGAAAGAGTCTCAGTATCTCCAGCTTCAGAAATTCTTCCCCCCAGCAACTTACCTCTTGTTGCCTGGAATTTTTCTGAGACAGACATGTTCAATGAAACAAGAAGGATCGGTATTCTGCACTCTCCTAATGATTTCCTTTGTGGTTATAAGCAGGAGAAATGTTGCAAAGGAAGCAGATGATGAAAAAGGAGTTGGCACCCTCCAGGTGCCAAAGGGCACCCTTCCTTCTCCTACATCTTCAAAGTCTCCTCTAGCTCCATAGTTGATAGGAGAGAGGATGGCAGAGGCAGTGGCAGTAGACATCACACATGAGGACTGAGGGGTTGAGGGGGCATCACTGTACCTTTCCTTCCGTGACCATCTGGGAATTCTCTGATACGGCTTTAATTTTGGCTTTGACAGCAGATCTTCTTCCTTTCTACTTTTAAATCACAGTATCATGCACTTTATCATTAGTACTGCATAGCTCACTGCACGTTTAATGTTTTGTTTTGTTCTAACGGAGGAGGTGGTAGGACTGAATCTCTGGAAAGATTAAGCATGGTAAATTTGCTCTTGGTGTCCCATAAGAGTAACATCAATAGCAACTGCAGGCTACTAACTCTGACAAAGTCTTAATCCACCTGCCTTCATGGTTTATGGAGAATAAGTTTACATTCTTAATCCCTAGATTTTTTTTTATTATTATTAATGAAAGCAAGAAAGTATTTTTTTTGCTTATGACTCTTCTCATACATTCTTCACTTTGCTGAGGACAGTAAGATCTGACACAGCAACTCTGCAAATGGGAACAATATAAGTCAATTCATAGTAGTCTTAAAGTACTACTAGTGGTTGTATGTGCTGCCAGTCCCAGCTGATACTTCCTTTCATCAATCAACTGCTTTTCCTTTCTGTCCCTGATGTGTTCTTTACAGCATGATCATATGATATAGAGAAGGTTTTCTCTCTCAAGCGAAGGTAATTCTATTGAGATATGAAACATTTAATACTGTTCAGCAAGAGAGCTTCATTTATCAAGGATGTCATTTCTGTCTAACCTAATCCTTAATTCTACTTAGATTCTATAGATAGTTGAACCAAACAAAAATGTTAAGTGACACATTGAATTTAAGTAGCATATACTTACATTTGGGGTTTTTTTGTCACCAACTTCACATTTTCACAAGTCATAACAAGTTCACCTGTTGCATGCACTAGGGAACAGTGGTGTGATTGCCTCCACAGGCCCCAAAACTCTACCTCTCATGCAGAGCAGCTATTTCAGATATTGCACAATCTATGTGGTAGAGATCCCCATTTAGTCTTGTATTCACTGCAGGCAATAATTGCAATCGTCATAGAAGTGATGAGAAAGACGTTATAACTACTTAGTTTGTCTTCAGTTGCTGCCTGTGCAGGGTGAGACTGAAAATTTCTACTCATTAGTATTGAAACTGAAGAAAGTGTTCATCTTTCAACATAGCCCAAAAAACAAAATAAAATAACACCTATGATTTGGTAATTACAGAGAGTTTTAAATTCTATCTTCAGAAAAAAAAAAAATCTGTTTAAATTCTTACAGTAACAATAATTTTAATTTTGGTGTCTTCATTGCCTTTTTCAATAGCAGCTAATTCTTTTTTCTTTTAAAAAAATAGTGAAAAGAAACATCATGCACACCATCATCATAGGTGCACAGAGATATCTTCCTTACTTTCATTATTCCATTGAAGATAAAATACTAATGGATTTTAGATGAAAGTAGACACTGGACATTCTTAAAATTCATATGATGAATATTGCATCCTCACTGAGTAGATACTATTTATACATTTTTATCCATTTTCCTCATATTTGTGCTATCACTGTCCATAATGTGCAAGCTAGACTATATATTATAATGTATTATGTATTTACTATTAAAATAGTACAAAATGTTATAAACTCAACTAGAAACATAGAATTTCCCTGTTTCTGTATGATAAGAATGTATTTTTGAGAACGTAACACACTATTTGGTTTTGAAAGTTAAAAATAAGTCTTCCTGTCTTTCCCTGAAAGAATTAATGTTGTACTGTCAGAAAAGATTACTGTCCAGAACTGAGCAGCTGTGTGATTTATTCTCTACAGATACACCATAACATTTAGTTATTAAGGAAAGACAGACCTTCTGAAGATGGAGCATTAGCTTTGCTTTAAACATGTTTTGTCCTTCATCTTTCTTCATCGAGTTTATTTTTCCTTGAAAAAACAGAAACAGAACTGTACCTTCTTAGACTTTTTTTTCTTCACACAGAATAGACATTGTTATAAAAATAAAAGGCTATTAGCATTTAAATCAAGGTCTAATATAAAATAAATTTGGTTTTTTTATTTTACACAAAAATATATTCCACTTTATATAGTATGTGATGTAGGAAAAAGTATGTAACGGAAGTTATTTTAGTATATTATCATACAAGGATAGTTAATATAAAATGAAATTAGTACCTTTTTTGGCAAAGTTCAGAATTAAATATTTTAATATATTCACTGTGTGCCTTGAAATCATTCGTAGCATCTAAATCACTCTAACAGCTCATAAATATGAAGGAATGGGGGATTTTGCCATTAGGCTTTTTTTACTTTTGTCTTTAAAGATGACAATGAAAGATAAATTATCAGTCATGTGAGATTCCAGCCATATTACTAGAAACTGACAGTAACAACAAATTGTAATACTTAGAATTAAAAATAATTTCCAATTACAAGGGGTAGATAGCATGATTCAAACATTTGCAAAACAGTCTAGACTACTTATTTAGATGGAATTCCTCTCTTGAAAACTGTGGGAAGAGGTATGAGATTAAATTCTAGAGAACTGATTTCAATACAATTTTCTTATTTTCCACTCTTGGCAAAGTGTTCTGATTGGAGAAAAACACCCGCAAAGTTTTTCAAAACTATTTGAAAAGTTTGGATCAGTAAAAATTAGTTACATACAAGGTGTCTGTCAGATGTCATGTACACATTTCAGTCAAACTTTCATGAAATTACTAAAGTATCATTTATTTGATTAGTAGATGAAAAATTATACATAGACCTTATTATCTGGAGTCATTGGAATTATTAATGACAAAGACTAGATAAAATTATTTTTGCTAAGTGTTTACATCTGCTCCTAAATGACAGGTTAATAGACATCACTTTACAGAACTGTTACTCAGTTTTCCATTAGAGACTGTTCCATGAAGTTGTCACAAGCAGTAGTCACTTCTCAGGTTGACCAGTTCTCCTGAGAAGATAACAGTTTTTATATATGCTGCGGGGCAGTCAAGGCAGCGGTATTCTAAGTCTTTTTGATCTCTATTTTTAAAACTCAGATCCACAGAATCAGTCACTTTTGGTACCTCTCATTTCTCCTCTGAAGATGAGAAGAAAATTGTTCTTCCCAATGTCAGTGTCACCACCGAACTTTTACTGGATTTCTCCTTCATATCTTTTCCATCATAATTTATTCAGGTAAAAACTAAGTAAAAGATCATGTGGGACCATACTGGAATTTTTACCTTTGCGTATCCCATCAGAGTTTTAAAAATTAATCCTTTGACTTCCCCTGCTCCCCCAAAATATCTCAGTAAACAGACCTGATGTAGGTTAAAAGTAACTCAAAGGTCTAAAGACATTCAAAAGAGAGAGGATTTCACCTATAGCAAAAATAAATATTTTATTTTCTTTACTTTCTAACCAATTGGGACGAATAATCAAGAAAAATAAAAAGGAGAAAATTAACTCGGAGTATATTTGTGTACACTGAAGTTCCCAGAAGAGGGAAAAGTCAAAGGAAGTTCTAGCTCAAGCTTACAGACTTGTTTGGTACAGAGGAGTATAGACTAAGGGCTTTTCTTGCAATGTTTGAAACTGATCACGATTAATCTCATCAGTAAAATGTTTCTTGTATTATTTTCTACAAACAGTATTTATTCCAGTAGTGATGCGATAAAATGCTCATAATGCCAAGTTTCACAATACATCTACAATATACATCAAATTGATGTAAGACTGCTTGCATAGGCTTACATAGCTTACGCAGTATCACAGAATGATTGAGGCTGGAAGGAACCTCCTGTCTAGTCTCATTCCCTACTCAAAGCAAGCTCAGCTGAAGCAGGTTGCTCAGGGTCTTGTTCATTTGACTTGAAGTATCTCCAAGAATGTAGGCTTCACGTGTCAAAATTACCATTTCATCTTAAAACCTCACACATGCAAAAAAAAAATTGACCACACTAGATGGATTCAGTTGGCTCTGTTACTGATATTTATACAAGTTAGATGTAGCCCAGTATCTGGAAAGGATTAAAAATTTTCTTCTTTCCAGAAATTTTATTCTGGGACAGAGGACTGTCATGATGTAGAATCACATAAATGTTGGCCATTAACAGGCAAGTGCTGGTGGGAATAACACGCTTTTCTCATGTCTACATGGTGGTGCAGGGTTTCCCTGGCTCCTCACAGCTTATGCTTGTGCTTTAGGAGCTAGAGAGAATACAAAATACTGGGCCCCAACAACTGTAGAAGGAATTAGTGTTTGTTGGAAAAGTGGTGTGAAAATCCTCAGTATCCTACTTAAATCTAACTCCACTGAAAAGCTGGCAGCAGAATGGAAAATTAATAAATTAATAAAATTAATAAATTAGATGTTTTCTCAAAGTGGCACAATAAGTCAAGAGTCACTAGTACTCCACAACCTGAGCCTCCTCCTGTGTACTAAAACCACCTTCAAAAGGAGTAAGAGATTTACTGAGAATCTCTTTCTCAGATGAATAAAGCACGTAATTTGAAAAGTCAGTATTTTCTAAAAGTTTTTCCTATGCAGTCACACCTAAAGTGACACAGCTCTTTAATTTTAATTTCCTAGCTATAATAAAACATAGCTGTCTTCAGAAGATTCAAGTAGTTGGCAAAGAAAATAATTTTATACCTTGTTCATCCATAACCTGTTGTAAATATTACAAGTTGGTGACTGCTGGTAAGCTCTAGTGGTATCCAGGGTATTCTAAGTTTATTTTATTACTCTGTATGAGTTAGTATTCAAATGCAAATCTAATTATTATTTTGATGCTCTAATTCATCCTTTCCATTCTTTAAGTCTAAGATCTCAAGAAAACAAAACAAAATAGGATTATTTCTAGTTTATTAGGTCTCTTCTGAAAACCTGAAATGAGAAGTCATGGAAAATTGTTTTACCATTTGTTCAGAAAGGTCTTAGACTTTGAGAATTTAGATAAGCTGGACAACTATCCAGAAGAATAAGTGCTCATTATACATGATCTTCAGGGGCCTTCATTGTTATTCAAAGTTTTTCTGCCTTTTTTCCCTTTGAAACTTGTATGACTATTCATGATTCATTGTATATTATATTTTCAGGAAGTCTTTGAACACAAACCAAATTATTCTTTCTTGTAAAATTCTGTAACATTTGTCTCGGCTATTCTACAGCAACACAGTTGGTCTCCATGGTATACAACTGTAAGACCCTTCATCTGACCTCAGCTACAAATAAATCTGGAATGACTCCATGAAGTTACTCTGATTTTACTGGTGTAGATACTATTGGGAACAGAACTACCTTCACCTAAGATCAACGGGTTTTTCTATGTTTATTTACAGAAGCGTAACATAATTCGACTCACCATGCATTAGCTCCATGTGTTTGTAACTTCAGTTTTACAGGCTGAAAAATTGCATAGGTCTGGCCACTGTGAAAGTTTGTATAGATGGACTGCTGTATGATTTAGCATTGCCACTTTTATAACAGTGTCCATTGATGGTTTAAACTTTCACTACTAATAATCTTTGTAGAACCAGAGTCCTCTAAATTTAATTCTCAACAGAGGGCATCTAATTATCATATGAGCAACATCATGAACCTGTGCAAGGATCTACCAACAAACCTGAAGCATAGCACAAATTTCTCAAGCCCCTTTTATTATTCAGGAACAGATTTTCAGAATCTTGCAAGCTGTAAGGTTCTTATAGTTTGGAGAGACCATCATGCACCTTACAAAGTTCTTTGCTTTACTGCACTTCTTAATTTGTATTACAAAACTGAAAGTCTAGTTAAATTCATCAGTATGTTAAACCAGTCCTGCACAAAGATATGCGCCTTTTCAGATGTTCTCCTTGCATGTGAATATAGATGATGACACAGTATGTTGGAAATAACCATATCTCTGAAACTGTATACAAGAAGGGTTTTATTTCTTTTCATAGAAATCTTTTGTAGAAATGTTAATACTTGCTATAGGATTCAGATTACTTTTCACACTTTATGAGTGAGAATTGTTTATAAAAAGTTTAAGACTGACTTCAATACGGAAGTTTCTCTATTAGGTGCACTACAATGACAGAAAAAAATATTTTAAACTTGTTTCTCTTTAGCTTGGAGAAGAGGAGACTGAGGGGTGACCTTATTAATGTTTACAAATATATAAAGCGTGAGTGTCACGAGGGAGGAGCCAGGCTCTTCTTGGTGACAACCAATGGTAGGACAAGGGGTAATGGGTTCAAACTGGAACACAAGAGGTTCCACTTAAATTTGAGAAGAAACTTCTTCTCAGTAATGGTAACAGAGCACTGGAACAGGCTGCCCAGGGAGGTTGTGGAGTCTCCTTCTCTGGAGACATTCAAAACCCGCCTGGACACATTCCTGTGTGACCTCATTTAGGTGTTCCTGCCCTGGCAGGGGGATTGGACTGGATGATCTTTCGAGGTCCCTTCCAATCCCTAACATTCTGTGATTCTGTGTTTCAGCAAAGCACTTGGACGTATGCTTAACATTACTAAAGACACATTTAAGAATCTTACAGGTTCAGATACAGATTAAAAGCAATATCTGAGAAGTTCAACTTGGGAAAATATATTTTCAGCCTATCAAAATATATTTGACACTTCTTATTATCCTGTTACATAACACATTCTATACTATTACATCAGTGGTGTCATTCTATGACAGAAACAAATCAAAGGCTGTCTTATCAACATAGTACTGGTTGATAAATGTCTGATTATACTGTGCAAGTTGCTCTGGTTTGGGTCTAAATCATGTACCTTTTTCTAAATTTTCTCTGAAAATGAGCAAATTGAAAACATCTTTTGCTTGTGTACTTGTAGAATTTTTTCTTTGGCAAGCCTAGACTGAATTTTAGGACACTATTCCCCAACCAAGAGTATATTTTTCATGTTTCCTTTTAGCAGAGAAAAAATATATCCTGGGAAAAGACAGTGAAAAATATATTCAAAGAATTATACAGCTATTATTTTCTGCATTTGAACTTGCGTACTACTTTTAAAAGCGTGCATCTGCCTTCTCCTAATTTATCTGATTAGTAGGAAGATATTTCCCATCCAATTTTACATGTTTATTCTATAAGTTTATGATGTCTATCAGAAGAATAAGTTGCACACAAAATAAGATGCAGTTCAAATTCAACAAATCATTCTTTCAAAGGATCCAGGATTACACTACATTACACTGAACTGTCTTTATACAGATGCATTTTTACTTTGAACCTGGTGAATAAAATGTATAAGTGATCTTTATAAATAACAGAAATGGAATTTTACTAATACTATTCTTATTTTTGCAAAATTTCGTTAGGATCTCTTATGTATATAATCCTTGGAGTTTGCTTATAATATTTTTAACTTAACTGTTCTTTCAGATGTTAATACTAATCACATTTAAATTAGTGAAGGCTTTGAAGGACAGTGACAAGTAAAAGACAAAGTATATGTACCAATATAATGCATATATAAACAGAAAACTAATAAACTACCAACTGCAAAGTCATCTATCTAAAATCTGACACTATAGCTATTATTACCCACACTGTATCTAATACCTCTGTTCTTGGCTATATCAAGAAATATGACTCCTGTCTTTGTTTGCACTTCATTCTCATTTTCCTCTGAAAATACATGAGTAAAGCACCAGTTCAGCAAATCTGCTGTTCTTTTATCCTTTCTATTCCTTTTCAGCTATAATTTCAGTGGAGCAATTTTCTTTTTTTATCTTCAGTCTCCTGCAAATACATTTGAAGAACAATTTACTATTAGCTGAAAAGCACTCAACAATTCAATGATTAGTGTATTTTTGTGTTCCTGATTCTCCTTTCACTATTCTTCTAATCATTTTTATGGCTACTTAGCAGACAGCTTGTAGCTTGAAGACCTTGCATTAATATTTTATTCTGAGGTCAAAAAGCTCTGCTAACCTGGACTCAAGATTTGGAGACCACATTTTCAATCTATAACTCTCAGAAGGGAATGTGGCAGTGTTACTGTTAAAGAAAAAAAAAAAAAAAAAATCTGTTCTTTGTCATGAACATTTAAGTATCACCTATTTATCTGTGTAAGTGTTCATATACCTGTCATTATCTCAATATTTAGCTGTTCCCCAACTTTTTAAATAGAGTAACATCTAACTGTATTTCTTCTCTTATCTCCCTTCTGAAGGAGACACAGCTGGATTGCTGTGACACAAAGCTAAAAAAGGAAAATAAGTAGAAGAAATAAAAGTTGTTTTTATTGTAGGACATGTTAAAATTGATTCTTATCTGCTGCATCAGTGGCCATCAATTCCTGCCCACAATGAGAGCTCTGCCCTCAAAAGCTCAAGATCCTCCCAGGACTGACTGACCTCTCCACCTATGCCAGCAATTACAGCTAAATGGAAAGAGAAGTGATCTCTGAAGTTATGAGGCACTGGTCCATGGAGAACCCAATCTTTGAACTGCATTGTACAAACGTACATTTTTCCTTTTTTGTTACTTTTATTCCATCTTTGGAAGTAGCGCTATTTTTTGATCCAGCAATTCAAGAATAGCTGTGAGGCATCATCCAGCAATTCACATTAAAAAGAAAAGACAACCACTACAAAAAACCAACCTGGAAACAGCAAACATGCCACAGCTACCTTTGTGTCAACTTTTTAATGGGAATTTTAAAATGATCAGATGTGCCATTTAAAGATATATTCAAAACAATTCTTGTTCTATCAACTTTGAACATGAAGTTTTGAGAAGTTAAAAATTATAGTAGAAATATCTGCAATACAAAACCTAGTCTTTTTTATCATTATAAACTTCACAGTGCCACAGTCACAATAATTCTAACAGTATTTGTCGAAGAGTTTGGGATATTTAAGATCCATTCTCTGTGTGTAGATTGGATTGGTCAAATGCAGAAAGAACTAATTCTCTAGTATTATACTGAAGAAATATTCTATGGTTATATGCTAGTTCATACTACTTTTCATTTATGACTAGTTAATTATTCATTAAAATATTCATAAATCCTTAAAGCATTACAAAATTAAGCATAAACAAGGATGTATCAAAAATTCCCTCCAGCTGTGTTTTGTCTTCCTTCACTACTTGCCATTTATTATTCGCTATTTTTTAGAAGTTTCAGTCAGCCAATTAAAGAAAATAAAACATAATTTGATTTATGAAACATATCACACTCAGTGACTAGTCAGTGTAAATAGTTTGTAAAGAACACATAGCTGGAAAATTTTTGAGAAATCATTTATTTTATCTGTATGAATAATGAATACAACAGTCAGAATGAGAGGGCAGTTTTGCATAATCTTTATAAACAGGAACAAAAAAAGACTTAACTTCAGCCAAGAGCTACTTTACAGAGATAAATTTAACCAGCAGCACTAATGACACTTGAAGAATTTTAGCATATGATGATTCAGTGAAGTGTGTTCCCCGCAATATTACATTTTTATGTTCAAATACTATCAAAACTCATATCATGTATATATGAACATACATGTATGTATATATACATGCAGAATATATTCTTTAAATATATGTCTTCAGCTTGTATTGGTTCTTTTAATTCCATATTTCATTTTTCTTGTTGCCTATTCACATCTTCAGAGAATCCCTACTAAGATTGTTCTTAAAGAACCTAAATAACAGAAATTCTTGAATATACATGAGCTTATTTTTACATATTTATTTTATGGGCACTGCAAGTCAGCAGTAAGGGCAGATAGAATGCCATAAAGTATTGATCACGATGATGAGAAGGAGGTTAGGTATTTATAAGCTGAGTATCCCTCAGAGTTTCTAGTTGTTTTCTGATGGACATTAGATTGAAGAACTCTCTACACACAGCAGAGCACGGCTCACATTACTTCATCGTTATGTCTCCCACAGAGCCTGTTTCAAGAGCAGTAAGTACATGTTCCTCTGTCTGCCCCCAACAATAATTTTTCCACCATTATTATTGTTTTTTTCCTTTATTTCTATGAATGTGTCTAAAATAGCCTCTTCCTATGAGAACTGTTTAAGAAGCTTTGCATAAAACCAAACTACTGTAATCTACAGAAAAAGCCAAACTTCCTTATCCAAAGGTGATGCAAAGTTCTGATTTCTTTGAAAGGCTTTCTTCCATTACTTTGAATTGTTATCGCTGTTTAAATTTTTCTAGCAGTATAAAGCTTCCTAGAGTTACTACTAAAATAAATAAATAATTTAAAAGGATCTTTAGTAGGCTTTTTTTCTACTACTAACTTCTGTTTAGTTTTGCCAATTATTTCAGCCTAAATGGATATATATTAGGATGTCATCACTCTACTACAATGAATATGCCTTTTCCTGTTTTATTTTCCTCAACCCTTCAGTAAATTCTGAAATGTGGTATGTTAAACCCCTGATGAATTTCCAGTTCAGTGTCCCTGTCATTCTAATATTAATCTCATACAGTGCTTATCTTTGAAAACATGAAAAAAAGATGAAAGAAGAAAAGACATTAGAAATCTTTTTAATATATTATGCCATGCCATACCAGCATAAGGCTTATAGTTTTACTGCTGTCCTTAGTGATGGAATAGAATAATTTCTTCAACTCTCCTTGTTTCATGAAAGTTTCCACAGTTATCTGCCTTAGGGATTTTGTTCAATTTTATTTAAAAAAAAATGTTAAGCTTTCATTCATGATTTTTCAATTTCCAGGTTGTCTCTGTCAGCAGCAGCAGCAATATCAGCTCTTAGAGAGGTCCTAGTTAAGACCTGCCAGTGTTTGGGCTTTTGTTAGTTTGCTACTATGTGACCCAAAGTTCAGCAAAACACTTAAGTACAGTTACTAACTTCCTGTATTCTCACAGACATATTGACTGACTGAGTCTATTTCAATGTCTGAAATTAGAGACCCACAAAATTCCTAGCATGAATTTTATGTGCAAATTCTTCTAGAAACAGTGCTACATAAAAGAAAAAAAATATCCACAATGTCACTTTTTATGAAGCACATTTTGCTGGAAGATTTGAGGATTTTTTTTTTCTTTAAGAAAATTTTCACGGCAATGGTAGAAACTTTGGATACTGTTGTGTGAAACTTTGTGGTAGGATTAGAGTTTGCCACTGCTTATGCTTTTACAGATAATCTGTTCTTGACACACACATGAGGCTGGCTCAATTTTTTCCTTCAGGATATTACTGAAATTCAAGTTTGCCAGTTGAGTTGCTACAGAAAATCATGCACTCGGCTTGTCTAGTCCTGCACCAATGGAAAGCAGACTTACAAACTTTTGAACAATTCACAAAGGATTATCTCTTTGGGCAATATACCGCAAGTAAAACCAATATTTGGTATCCAGAAATTGTTTTCCACTTATGTTGCTTAAAGAATATTTGATAAGGCTTCACTGCTTGTTGTTATTATTCTTATCGTGGCAGTACTTAGTAATTCTTACCAGAACAAAGCAACAGCAAGGATATCCACTTCCTTGAGTTAGTAGACTGGAAAGTACTGACTTTTGTGAGTGGTTTGCACCTCCAAAAGAGGAGCAATTACCTCGGGCGTTATCACTAAGTTTGCAAGTAAGAGATTCCTCATGCTATATGCTTAAGCTTACTTCAGTTACACAGACCCTCTACAGGGCCAGTTAAAACAAATGATAAATAAAAAATTTAAAAATACATTAGTCATCAGTCTGGAATTAGCATTGCTGCCATCAATGGAAAGCTCACGTCACTCAACATGTGATCATGTCTTCCACATTTTACATTAAAAAAGTATTTCTGTCATTAACTATGTTGCAAATCTTCATGGAATTAAAACAGGATCAAGAAAGACCTTGAAGAACAATACTTTTTGTACTTATTAATCAAGTGAATTTGTCTTAGTGGGGATACACAACTCTTAGAAACACAAATTCACAGAATCACAGAATGTTTGAGGTTGACAGGGACCTCTACAGGTCATCTGGTCCAACCCCCTTGCTCAAGCAGGGCCACCCAGAGTCAGTTGCCCAGGACCATGTTCAGACAGCTTTTGAATGTCTTCAACAACAGAGACTCCACAGCCTCCCTGGCCAACCTTTTCCAGTGTTCAGTCAACCTCAATAACAAAGTGTTTCCTGATATTCAGGAATTCAGTTTGTGCCTATTGTCTCTTGTCCTGTCACTGAGCACCACTGAAAAGAACCTGGATCCCTCCCTTCAGGTATTTATAGACATTGATGAGGTCTCCCTGAGACTTCCCCTGACTGAACAGTCTCTGCTCTCTCAAACTCTCCCCATAGGAGAGAAGCCCCCATCTCTTCATCATCTTCATGGCCTGTCATTGTACTCTCTCCAGTATGTCCATGTCTCTCTTGTAGTGGGAAAGCCATAACTGGATACAGTACTCCAGGTGGGACCGCACCAGTGCTGAAAATAGGGTAGGGATCACCTCTTTAAACTGCTGGCAATACTCTGCCTCATGCAGCCCAACATACTGTTAGCCATCTTTGTGGCAAGTGCACACCGCTGGCTCACGTTCAACTTGCTCTACCACATGACCCAGGACACGAGATATCTTTTTTCTCTTCTTTTTTTCAGACTGTAAAATGTATCTTTGTTTTTAAAACAATTGTTAAATTGTTGAAATATATTTTGATATAGTAGTTTTAAATTACATTTGACTTCTTAAGCTGTTAAAAATTACATGCTATGATTTATGAATAAATGAATGCAAAAGAGAGAAAGAGAGGATGAACTATAAAGAAAGTCAGAAACAGCTGTAACATCATGTGACCTAATCTGTGACATGGACTAATCTTATAAATTGGTGGAATAAAAAGAAATTTAGCTTATAGCACTCTCACCATGTTCAGCCTTCAGGCTAAATCTTCTAGTATACAGTTTGTCATTAGATTAGGAACTTCTGTTCACTCAGAAGCCGTACTACAGGAAAATCATTTTTATTAATGGCTTTTGTGGCAAAGCTAAGCAGAATTTCTTATGCCAGATCTCATTTGTTCTCTCACTTTTCAGTAAGCCAAAGTCCACTATTAAAAATATAAGATTGTATTTCTCTGTAATGGAGTGAATATTGACCAGTTATTTTCATAATGGCGATATATGATTCTCCTATTAGAACAGAAAGAAAAATGTTCTCCTTCATCTGTAAATGTGGTTTTATTCTTCGACCTTCAGCATAATACTGTCTCTTGAAGTTTATTAATTTTACCCATACTGGCAAATTTAAGGGCATATCTGTAGAACATAGCATCAAAATTACAACCACGCATCCAGGGCAGGGTGTCAGATCAAACAAAAGCAATTGCAGAGTAAGCCAAACAGAACTAATAGAATATGCATTTCCCTTTGATAGTAATAACAATATTTACATGTATAGCAACACTAGCTATGACAGTGATCAGGTTTGCATATGCAGTTCTGAATAAAGGCACCTGCAAAATTAGTGGATTTCATTATTGTCAATCTAAAGATGGCTCTACCTACAGTGCCAGTCATGGGCAGAAATTGGTTGCTACACATCCTATACATGTTCAGGTAATACCCCCAAACCGGCCCCACCCAGCTCTGGAAGTTTAGTTTTGCTTTTTTGAAGTGATCAGTAACTGATCAGTTGCAATTTACACTTCTACCTTTAGGGCCTCTGGTGTTATCCTGTACTTGCATTTTCATGGTCATTACTATCCTCCTGTCCTTGTACTTTTTGGGGTCCCTTCTGCAGTCCTGTTTCTCTTTATACAACCTTTAAGACGTGATTTGCAGATGACATAACTAGTGCTTGATTAGCCCATTCTAATAATAAATGCATCCTTACTCAAGGGTCATTGAATGGCTCATCTTACAAATGTGATGGACCACTAGATGACATAGACATTCAGAATAATTTGTTAAGCATTATGAGCTACAGGGATATGACTGGTACGTAACTAAAATTGTTTTCCAGTGCAAGCAAGCTGCCACACTTTGAATTCAAAATTCATCTCAAAAGGAGAAGTTGCTTTTCAGTGACTGAGCATAACTAACCCACCCTGAGAAACATGTTATATTAGGATTCATTGCTAACACACCTTCGTTCTTGGCAGTTCTGAGTTGGGTCCTGGCTTTGAACATAGACAAAGCTACTGCACATCTGCTATCAAAACAATATACTCATAGCCTACAATTTTCTTCTTAAGCAGTCTTATGTCTGAAAGAGTTCTCTGAGTATACTCCACACATCGCAGGATCTTTGAATGTACTGCGAATCAATACTTCATCAGCAGCTATTTTTAGTTATCTCATAATTACTGCACTTTAATTGTTTAATATTTCTGCATAAATTGTTCTTCATTAGTTCATTGTATAAGCTGTATTTTTTACCTAAAATTCTTAGTACAATTTCTTTTACTTGTATGAAAATTTAAATTTCACCATGTATAAACTCAGCTCACAATGACCACAAAAAAAAGAAATTGCCAGTTACACCTGGCATTATGCTGTGAGCCTGACAGAGTAAAATATCTTAGGTTTTTTCCTGAAATAATATTTACACCAGATACGCTTATGGAAGAATCAAGAAAAGGAATGAGATCATTATTTAACGATGGGTCATTTACACTGGGCTAAGTTCTCCAGCCCTGATTTTCTGGTTCATTTTTAGTTCTTCAGAATCCATTAATTGGGTTGGTGAATGATACATTCAGAGATATCAGAATATGAGTTAAGGATATTTTGTGACTTAGCAGAGCTCTTCTATGCTGACAGAGTAGGTCACAAATTTAGGCATTTGCACATAGAAGTTTATGCGTGCAGCATGAGTCTAAGCTCCTGTTTCACCTACTTGATACCACGGGCTGAGTTTCATCTGCCAAAATGTAGGCATCTGGTGTCATCTGAGATGTTCAAGTGTATTGGAAATATCTGCATGGCACTGGCAGATATGCATAACGTTTAAGAGATGTTTGACTTTTTAAATCTTCACTGAAAGCCATATGGGTTTTGGGTATTACAAGTGGGACCAGATGGATATGTTTAGAAACCTCTATGTTTAAGCATCTGAGTTAAACCAGTACAGAGCTATGAGTTTACACTGCAAATAATCTGACCAGTCACAAAGTGTCTTCTTTATACAATAAGTTGAATTACTCTCAAGGCTCCATTGACTGGATTGACTTGAACTCTATTGACTAAAATAGGTTCTTAGCTCTTAGGCACAAGGATTGATTTGGGTTTGCAGACAGAAGTGTCAAGTGCCATTCAATATAACACTAGAATATCTGAGTCATCTACATGTGGTTGGTAGCATGACATACAGATTAGGGTAGAAGTGAGCCTTTCTAAGCAGAAGACTCCAGGCCACCTCAGGGGGCACTGTAAGTTTTGATGAGAGTGAATCAAGCACCCAAAGTACCTTCAGCCACATACATATAGACACAGGTATGTCAAGCTCAAACAGAATCTTTTCCCATTTTAAATGACATTCCAAAATTTCCACCAACATGGAAATTAGAGGTTACAGTACTGGTTCTATATTTACATCTATTACTTCTATTCTTCTCTACATAAGTTTCATAGATTTGGAGGCAATTTGCAATAACACATTTTTTGACAGTTTTGAAGAATAGGTGTCATGAATAAGAACCAAGCTGCAAAGGTACTAGTAGACAATCTCATAAGCAAGCACAGATCTGCCATTACACTTCAGTTCTGGACTTGCTCAGATCATGGGTGAGGGAAGATACCTGAGACTATATATAATTGAAACAGCACATTCAAAGTGAAAAATTTTGGGCCCTTTATTTTCAAAAGAGCAAGCATTCAATAGAAGGAAAGCAAACATCTTGAAAAGAAAAAGAACAAAGTGCTCTATAGGTAGAACTTCTAGAAATCATAGAATCACAGAATCATAGAACAGTTTGGGTTGGAAGGGACCTCCAAAGATCATTTACTCCAACCCCCTGCAATGAGCAGGAATATCTTCAACTAGATCGGGTTGCCCAGAGCCCTGTCTGGTCTGGCTGTTCAGTGAGGCTGACAGGTCAGTACCTCCCAGGGTCCTCCTTTCTACTCTTTTTAAAAATGGGTGCGATGTTTCCCTTTTCTGGTCACCAGGGACTTCACCTGACTGCCATGACTCCTCAAATATCACGGAGAGTGACTTGGTAACTACATCAACCAATTCCCTCAGGACTCTCAGATGCATCTCATCAGGTCCCATGGACTTACATATATTCAGGTTCCTTAAGTGGTCACAAAGCAGATGCTCCCTTACAGTCACAGGGACTTTGCTTGCCCAGTCTCTGTTTTGCAGTTAATTTTCCACTCAAGAAGTGCGGGAAGAGAACTTGCCCAGGAAGACTGAAGCAAAGAAGTTGTTGAGTGCCTCAGCCTTCTCCTCATTCATTGGTACCAGCTTACCATTCTTGCTCATCAGGGGGGCACACTTTCTTTGGTCTTCTTTTTCTGCTTGACACACCTGTAAAAGTTCTTGTTACTCTTCATGTCCCTTGCTAGGTTCAGCTCCAGATGTGCCTCGGCCTTCCTGACCCCATCTCTGCATAACCAGGAAGTGTCCCTATACTATTCCCACGATACCTGTCCCTGCTTCCCCTGTCTATGCATTTCCTTCTTGCCTTTTAGTGTGACCATCAGGTCTCAACTCAGCCATGTCATCCTCTTGCCCTCCTTACCTGATTTCTTATACCTGGGGACTGAGAGCTCTTGTGCTCAATGGAAAGCGTCCTTAAAGATC
Organism: Patagioenas fasciata; assembly: GCF_037038585.1. Taxonomy (NCBI): domain Eukaryota; kingdom Metazoa; phylum Chordata; class Aves; order Columbiformes; family Columbidae; genus Patagioenas; species Patagioenas fasciata. Next base: position 105,354,053 of record NC_092522.1, read on the forward strand.
TGCCAGCTCTGTTCTACTCTCTTGTCCCTGAGGACAGTTTCCCAAGGGTTCAGTTGACTAACTCCTTGAAGACCTGGAAGTTGGCTTTCTCAAAATACAGGGTTCTGACTTCACTCTTCACCTGTCTCACATCCCTCAGGACTGCAAACTCCATGAGCACAAGATCATTGCAGTCAAGGCTGCCTCCAGTGTTGATGTCACCAATTAGCTCACTTGCATTGGTGACCATCAAGTCCAGCATTGCATCCCCCTTGTTAGGGTGGTCTATTACCTGGCTTAGGAAGCTATTCTCAATGCACTCCAGGAGTCTCCTGGATTGCTTCCAGCTTGTCATGCTGCTTTTCCAGCAGATGTCCAGGTGGTTGAAGTCTCGCAGCAGGACAAGAGCCTCCGAGCATGATGTCTCCTGTAGCTGGAGTAAGAAGGCTTCATCAGTAGTCTCCACCTCACTAGACAGCCTGTAGTAGACACCAACCACAAGGTTACCTTCGTTGCTTCTGCCTATAAGCTTTCAACCTGTTCATGGCTTTTCTTCAGAGACGGCTCTTCACACTCTATCGATCTCTTGATATAGAGGGCAACCCCTACACGCTTCCTTCCTTGGTTGTCCCTTCTGAACATCCTGTAGCCATTGATCACCACGCTCCAGTCATGGGATTTGTCCCACCAAGTTTCAGTAATGGCCACTAGGTTGTATCCTTCTAGCAACATGGTGGTTTGCAACTTCTCCTATATTTTGCAAATGCTGTGTGCTTTGGTGTAGAGGCACTTCAGCTGGGTTATTGGCTGCACCACCTTCTCAGTGGAACACCCCTTAATTCCTCTGAAGTATTTCACATGTGTTTTCCTTTTAGCCTCTATTACCTCAGGAGCCCCTGGCTCATCTCCATAAGACTTCAATTGTACACAAATCAGAAATGCAACCAGGAAAAAGGGTGGCAGAGTCCATTCATTGGCATAGGGCAATTTTGACTGCGGAAGCTTATTATTAGCCATGGGGATAAACAAATTATGTAGTTTCTGGCTTGTAGCTAGTTTAAATTGTGAGACCAGCTCCTCATCTACCTTTAAAGGACCGTGCCATCACACACTAATCCACTTCTTAAGCAGTTCTCGAACAGCTCTCTGAATGTCTTTCAAAAATACATTGTATACTTATATCACTATTTATGCATTCAAAATGAAGGTGACAAAATACTTCATGCCACTGTGACATCAGCAGCTTAGAATTTGAATATTCAGAAATAGAAACTGTTGAATAACAAGAACTATGGTTATTGAACCAAATAAGCTCTGACGATCTAGATGTTGTAACAAATACTGACTTCACAGCAAGACTGTTGAATCTATTATATAAAGTCATTAATCAGAAAGCAGATTTATCTAAATGGATTTAAACTTGGGAGGAACACTAGAATACTATAATCTGTAACTACAGAAGGATATTTACTTTTTATCTGAGCAACCGGATGATGGACAGTATTGACAAGAAAATAACATAATGCAGTTGAAAGAAACCAAATCACAACTTTCCAAAAAGTGGTGAGATGATACTAAAGTAAGAAGTATGAAATAAGCTGTGGCTTTCTCAACCCTAAAAATTCAATCAGATTTTACTATCTATATCTGCTTCAGTCATCTATTTTATTTACAGTGCTAATGGTAAAATATTAAATAAGGTGCATTTTCTCACCATTTGTTGGGAATTCATTAATAGACTTAATAGTTTACTGGAATATCCAATACACTGGAATATTCTGCATCTTATTTAGTAGTTATCTGATACAGATGTCTGTCTCCAAAAATTAGGCTCAGTTGCACAACAAGGTGTGCAACCCCTGCAAAGGTTCACTTCCATGTGTACATTTCAATAGCACAAGACAATGTTGATATGCATATGGAGAAAAAACACTGAACTCCATAATGGGGCAGTTATTCAGCCATCGGTGATTTGCTCCACAGTCCAAAAAGTCCTTAATTCATTTTTTGGTAAGCAGGCAACAATAAATGCTGTATCATTGTCCATGCCAGACCACAGCTGCAAGTTCCAGGGCTATCATTCCCTGTTACTATACAAAACAAAAGTCCATTTAGATGATTGCAGTGATCCTGACCAAGAGACCATTGTATATAGAGGATTTAGTAACTCACATAACAGTCAACATAAGCAGGTCTGTGCTGCACATCCAGGTTGTGTCACAGTGCACAAATCCCTTGGCTGCAGGATACCCTCAGGTGCAGCCTTATAGCAGAGAAGCCGGCAGGCATCTCCGACTTGGTACCAGCAATTATTCCACTTCTGTAGTCTTGCCTTTATCTAAAAATACAGCAAGAAGTTCTCATCTGAACATCTTTTATGAGCAGAGGTTTTTTTTTTCTAAAAAAATTATATAATAGATCAAATGACCAAAAAGGAGGAGCCACCCTCCACAGACAGGGTCTGCAGTGTGCTGTGGGAAAATCCATCCGTGGTCCATCTGATGACACATGAACTCAGGGTGCACAGCATCATCTATCTATATTCCTTTTCTTATTCTCTCTCAGAAAAACAGTTATTAAGCCACTCGTCATTGGGTTTTTCTTACTGAAATTCAGCAAGAACCTTGTACCATCTCTCTCCTCACTCTGCCCCAGTGGGGAACTGTGATGTGATGTCTCATCAGCGCAGATCATGCAAGCTTTAAAATTAGTAGGTATTATTTGTTTGTTTCATCAAGTTCCTTGTATTTGGGCAGTACAAGTACTACACTGAAGTACCACAATATTTTTCAAATACCCAGAATGACCAAATTTTAGTAGTTTTCTATCTTCTTTCTGCGCCTGGGAAACATTTCAAAGATGGAGGTTTCTTAGTGTTATGTGTAGCATCTGGGAGCATTACACAAGCATCTGTCTAAAGGTTCATGAAAGAATATACTTACAACCCAGCAATCAGGCTCCACAAAGTTCAATACAAGGTACTTCTTAGATTAACATAAAAAGTTTTTTCCATGGGATAATTAAGCTGCTGATGTTACTCACTTCGAAGTAGCACTTAAATAATCGTGATGACATCTGCTAAGTGCATTTTGAGACAGTCCTTTATAATTAATTACTCATTTTCATGAATCATGTATCCACCCAAAGTATACCTGTTACCACTAAAATGGTGGCAAAATAAATTTAATAACATTTTTTATTGTTTTAGTGCATTGTGGGGTTGAGATTTTTGCCCATTTTTGGTGGACATTCCATCTGAGTTATTTCAGTTAGGCACACTGACAGCCTTGATTCCCTGGGCTATCTCTATACCTGCTAAATCATTGGATGTTGAGACACTGGCAACAGGATCAAATTGACACAGAGGCACAGGCTGCAAAGCCGTAGCAATTTCCTTTCTGGGCAAGGGATGTCTTGTGTGCAAAATCACTCCCGAGTATGTGTGAAAAAGCACAAGAATTATGGTTCACTCTGCCTGTGTGCCTACTGCTTCTAACACAGTTTCAAATATCATATTATTTTCATAGTACAATATGTGTACATATTTTCATATATTTATGTTTCTTCAGTTTCTTATTTTGAATAAGATTTCCTTTTAATCATTTATATATAAAACTTGTCTTAAAATGAATATATTTTTTGTTTTATCATGCAATAAGTACACTTTTTTCAGATAGAATGTTTTTTCAAACAGAATTATTGCTCGTACACTATCACTACTAAGTAATAGTATTTCACATAGAAGGTTATCATATCTAAACAAAGCCCTTAGTTGTCTATATGTTCAAAAAGCATCATTAGAACTTTCCACCTAAGGAGTATAAATAAGAAAAATTTCTGGCTGTGGCTGGCTGATCAATAGCTATGTTTGATGAGGTGACACGGCACTTTTTCATTTTTAAGTGGCATGTAGTTTTCCCATATTTCTCACTTATCCTTCAGTCAAATTTTTTCTAGATATAGCCTTGCAGAGCAATCTGCTTTTTACTTTCTTGCGTGTAAGTGAACTAAAGGGAAAAGGTATCGCTCTGGAGTCCCTACCGCAGAATCCTTGATTCTTGAGAGGGAATTTGAAAGGTTATTTTCCTTTCATCATTTATAAGGCAGGGAGATGTCTGAAAAGCACATTCCATAGTATCTGGGGCTGAGACACACATCTTCTGACAAAGGCCAAGGAGCTACTTTACAAAAATGAAATAAAAAATCTAAGGAAGTTGTAGATATTGCAATACAAAAATACGTATCTATGCAGTCAATGGTATCTTAGTGTGGTCTTCATCTGTCTAATTGGAGGATATAGAGTAAAGAGACAGGAAGTTTGTAGCAATGTCACAGGGGGCAATAGGCACAAGTTGCAAAAAGAGAAATCTTAACTAAACTTTTTCCCCCCACAGAGTGCTTAAGTGTTGTCACAGACTCCCCAGAAGTTTTGAAGCATCTCCGGCTTTGGAGATAACCAAAGCTCATCAGGAAAAGGCCCTGAGCAACCTGCTCTAGCTGACCCTGCTTCAAGCAGGAGGCTGTGCTAAAATGATCTTTAGAGGTGCCTTACAAAATAAATTATTCTATGACTTTGTGAAACATTTCCTGTCCTTTTCTTTACCATGAATAAGTTTGGTCTGTGATTCAGTCAGTTTTGCTAAAAGATACACAGTCTGACAATTCAATTTTAAATTAAATGAGTAGTCTAGAAAATGTTATGTTTTAAAACATAATATTAAAGCTTTGTAAGGGGCTTACCTTGGCACTTTTACTGTGGTAAAACTGTCGGTGTTTTAAGAGTACAACAGAGGTTATTCGTATTATTTTAATCAACATATCCTAAAGACCTCACTATAAATACCCTGTTACTTTATAGTGAGTAATGATATTTGAATAGATGGTAGCACAGGTTTTACACACTTGAAATTCTACTCTAAGTGAAATTTAATGATCTGGAGATGTCACTCATTTTGGTAGCATGTTGCAGAATGCAGAAAATTTTATGCCATCCCTAAGCAAGTTGTAATTGAACTGTCCAGAAATTTAATTTGGTTGCATGAAAAAGGATAGTAGCCAGATTTTATATTCCCTCTTCCTATAATAAAATTGATGTTCATTCTTTTACTGTGTTGCAGTTATCATCAGTAGTTAATATGAGCTTATTGACAAATCATCCCTAACACATATTTTTAGGACATACAAGAATGGAAGTTTCATGGTGAATAAAATATTAGTTAACAAGGGAGGTTGCACTGCCAACTGCTATGCAAATTAAAGTCACTGAAGCATAGTTTAAGGCTTTTGTGCAGATCTATTCCGTGCCACAAATATTTACATTTCTTTATTTTTTTTATTAATTAAAAATATTTTTGTGTGATTTGTTATGTATTTCTGATGGGGCCCAGAATGATAAATCCTTGCACAGCTGACAAATGTAGGAAAATCTCATCTGGGACATAGTACCTCTTTGGACTAAACGTAAAATAACTGGTGCCTCGATAGTGACAATATTACCTTGTCCAATTACAGTGACTTAAAAAACTGTACAAATGTGCCAAATTCACAGGAATCTTGTGGGCAATAATATTTATTTTAAATATTATGGCAGAAAATCCAGCACATTAAAAAAAAGATTAAAAATATTGTAACTATTAAGAGTTACCTATTAACTATTTCTTTTGGTAAGCAAAGGTAATCTCAAGTAGAAAGTTTGTCATCTGTAGTATGGGTTAAAATTTATGAAAGTGGAAGTGTTACTTTGGGTATTGGCCAGTAATGACAGCTGGATTCCAACTTCCTCCTGCCCAAGTGATTACACAAAGATGTCAGTACTCAGTGGCAGCTCATCTACATCCAGCTGAATGTGCCTGGAAAGTATAAATTCTTCAAGCAGAAACTTCAGTTCCTTGGCGTTTGCTTCTGTTCTGAGGTGGGTGACCCATCAGCATTTCCTTTGACTCACATACTTTCACCATCCTTCATTTCTCAGTTCTCCTGCTACAACTGTTGGATTATGTCTATCCTCAGTTGTAGCAGGAGCTACATGACTAGTTTTAGCAGGAGCTACATGAACAGTTGTGGCAGGAGCTACATCTACATTTAGGAATTAGGGATGTATCTTTTAAAATCTGAAACTACTGCTGTGAAGGTCATTTTGGCAAGGGTGGTCAGAGCTACAGAGAAGCCTCTATATGGAGAAAGATCATCAGTGAAGCAGAACGCAGTACTTGGGGGGAAAAAAATGGAATACAGTTAAAATATAGAGAAGGTAAAAAATGAAGAGAATACCCATTTTTTTATAATGCAAGAAATAGGTGGCACTTAAATAAAAGGTCATGCAGTACGTTTAAAATCTGCAATTGACATTGTGTTTGCTTGTTTGGGTTTTTCTGGCTGGTTTTGGTTTTGTTGATTTGTTGATTCAGTTTGGTTTTAAAGGGATGGGATGTTCATAGAAGATGGGAGTTGGTCATGTTTCTAAAGTGTTATGATCCAGAGCAACCTCTGGATTATTAATCCACTAAAGCACAACTTGTTCAAAGACAGGAAAGCTTATCAAGCTCTAGATGACACAGAGTTCTTATACTCTTTCTCTATATATCTGATACCAGCTAGCTTCTGATGTAGAATATTGAGTTATTCTGTATAGACATTTGATCTGCACATACAGATGAAACGCTATAGCTAGAGAATATAGCTAGACAATGTAGTTAGATAAAGTCTGAACCATAGAGATTTTATTTCAGTGTCAGATGTCCAGACTTTAAATTTCTAGATGGAAAGCTCAATAAAAGCAATTATTTTGCCCCCATTTTTCTTAAAATAGAAATACGTAATTCTGTAAACACTGGAACCAGCGATGCTTAATTTCCTCTAGACTTATGCCTGTTGGTTAACTTCGAACTTAGGAAAAATATTTGCCCTGGTTGTGGTATTATAATGCATCATATCACTGATGTCTAACTCTCCTTCAATTATGGCAGTAGTATGGTTTCTTTTTTCTATTTCAACACAAAATCTGCTTTTTTATTATTATTATTATTTTTGATTTCAGTTGAGTGTCCTATTAAAAAATTGAGGAAGAAATGTAAAGAAACACCCATATATGTGCACCATGATGGTATAAATCCTGCTCTTTCAGAATATGAGGCTGTGGCAGTCCCTTTAACATCCTCTGCCCTTGTTTTGCAAAGTTATCTACAGTAGCAGCTCAGTGACACATTTCTAGCCATTTCTTCTTCCTTTTCACTGTTCACAACCACTACCAACTCCAGCTATGATGACCTAAGAAATTTCAAATATTCTGAAACTATTCTACCCAAATAAAGCAGAAAATGCGATCTTATCAAGCTTAAGATGAAATAATTAAATATTAAATGACAGTCATTTAAAACAGATTTGTAAGTTCCATTTCATCAACTTGAAGTACGCTTTTAAATTATTCTTGACATTTAGTAATTATGCAGTTTTGATTAAATCAAACTATACACATAAACAATACTGGCAGTGAATCTGTCAGCATTTGTTTTCAGAGTTAGTGCACTGTTGAGGTGAATATACGAGTACCCTAACTTTCAGCTGTATTATTCTTCTCATCAAAGGCTCAGAAATGTTTAATTCTATTTTATGAAAATCTGAACTAACATATGTGGAATAAGATAGAAAAAGAAATAGTCTTATTTTTAATGTGCTCCCAGGCAGATTTGGCTGAAAGATTTCCATCCTGCAGGGATGTGATTTTCTAACTTTTTTCCCTACCTAAACCATGATGATTCTAGCAATAAATGAGAAGTTATACTTTATAAATGCAACTTATTTTACTCTTACATTGAAATCAAAACAGATAAGATTGAAATATAGCCAACAGTCTTGCTGAAATTACTGATTTTGGTAGAAATTTTTTTTTTTCCTTACAGACAGCTCTACTTGTGAAGAAATGCTCAGCTAGTTTTGTACATTCTTTTCATGGACATATACATTTGCATAGGTACACAAATATGGTCAGATGGAACCAGATGTATAAAAGGCAAGGAAAAAATCCTCTTACAAAGATGATCACCCTCAGTGTTAAATACATAACCTTTAATAGCCGATTTTTCTCAGCTATATTATATTTTTGCTTATTCTAATTGAGTTTTCATGCTCTCCTGCTGGTCCAAATAGGAGCTTTCTGGATATATGAACCATTACACCACATTATTTTAGGGACTTTCCATGGTGCCAAGTAAGTGGAGTCATAAAAGCAGCAGCACGAAATTATCTTCTTTTAGCCTGGGTCCATCTATCTCTATATGAGGAGGAACTTTCTTAGATTCAGATTAAGAAGAAGAGTTTTGCTCAGAAGGACTGTTTATTCTGTATATTTTTCAGCACCCTCTGGGTGGTTACAGTGCAGTTGTTCTACTGATCATTCAAGACCCATGTCTAGGGCTATGAATTCCAGCTAATGAATTAATTCGTGGTAACCCCCCAGTGAGGCTCAGCTGGCATTGATATGTCCACTCACTTCTTGGCTGCTCTCCGCTCACTGGAGAAGAAAGCAGAGACACAACTTTCAACCCACCTCTTCAGACCAGCTGAGGTACAACTGTAACTTGTGGGACTCCAGACAACACATCCTGGGCTCAAACACACCAGCAAGGCTGCTCACTCCTTTTTAGCGATCCCTGAAGGAAAGAGATTTGGGAGAAAAAGGGTACTGGGTGCCTTGGTAACCTGCAGCCACCATTGTCCAGCCAAACTCCTTTCTCCTGCAGCTTGGCACTGGCAATAACACTTTCATTCCCTGAATCTGCTCCTTCAACACCAGCGCTTCCCAATGAAATAATCATTCTTCAGAGAAAATTATTGAAAGTTTGCACCTGAGTCTGTTAGACAAAAAGCTCATTCCCTTGGTGTGAAGAGGCTATGATGTTGATAGCTGTTTCGAACTCCAGAAATGAGTTACGACCTCTCCCAGACCACCTCTCACCAGTATGGCTTTATTGCTGCCATCCTGACAGCAGCTGAGTAGGTCAAGGTGGGGGTTTTGCTGAGCACCTCAAGGAAGCTGAAAGGAGAAAACAAGCTCAAGACTTAATTTTCCTCGACCTTCTGGGGGTTTTTTGCTATTTCTGTGCCTCAGCAGCCCTCCACCATCTTCTCATCACAGTACTCAAGAAGACACATCAAAATCAAAATAAATCTATTAAAAATGGATGTAAAAAAGATATTATTCTGAATGATCACTGGAAAAATGTCACCGATATGTGTACTATGGTGCCATAGATGCTTACATTAAAGCAATTGTCTCTGTAGACACACTGCAACTTTGATTAAAATTATTTTTTCCACTCTTAGTCCATATTTTAAAAGATGTAATCTAATATCTAATCTCTGAGATTCGTAGGAAGAGGTGGTAGAAAACAAAGAAAATGTTTTGTAAAAAAATGGAATATGTATATTGCAATTTTTAAATTGAAATTCTAGAATTTTAGACATTTTTGCATTCAATTCATTGTTGGGTAGCTATGGTGGTCACAATCCACCACAAAAGAGAAATGCCATAAGGTTAAAGAACTATGTCCTTCTTCAAGTCTGAAGCTATAGAGGTGCAAGTTCAGATTTGTTTGTGAATTAATTCATTCCACAGCAGGCAATTATATTTAACTATCATTGCAGTCACTGACATATTTGGGAACTATTTCAGTAATAAATAAAAACTACTTTGGCATAGTTTAGCAGGTCAGTCAGTGAATCAGAAAGCTTGAGAAACACCAGAACTGATGAAAGCTGCAGTGATCTTGGAAAAAAAAGTCAGGTAAGTAACTCTCTGTACTCCATTGTGCCACTGAATTAATTATATGGAAAAGGAGAAGTTGCCCCTGACTGTCTTCAGTCTTTGTCATGAAACTGGGACCAAATGTAGTGGGTGAAGCTTGTTGTGCTTTCTGACCTGTGTTCCCCACATTCATATTGGTACCCCCTTGTCCTACACAAGCCCACAGCTTTTTCAGAACATGTTCTAAGAAGAAGCTTAGATGAATTATTTGTTTAATAAAAGGTTGTTATGCAACCTGATTTGTTGTTCAGGATTTTTTTATTCAGACTTTGCTTTTGCTCCATCTTACTCTTTCACAAAGTAGTGATGCAGCTAATTAATCCCTATTTCCACTGAGGAGCTTTAGTCATCTTGCCTGTGTTTCTTGTCATGACGAAAAGGAGTCCATAAGCAATAAGAGAGAAAGTTATTTATTTATCTCTAAAAAACATCAACAAATATAAGGAATACTGGCATGTATAGCATACTTTTATGGATTATATTATAGCCAAATAGAATAAAATCAAGCTTGCTTTTAAAATGTTGACCTAAACCAGCAGTCAAAATCACTCTTATGGAACATGAGAATATCAACCTTACAATGCGACCTAAAATTTCATTTCAGCTTCTTCAATTGTTGTATTTGCTTATTATATTGCAACAATTTAGAAAAATTATTTTTAAAAACTTCCCAGAAGGAATATAACTAAACCATAAACCCATTTTGTACATAAGTCATGCTACCAATTTGAATTGAATGTGGCAGCTTGACATACAACAGTGATATGAATAAATGTGTAAGCCAGGAAGAGCATGGGATGGCAATGAGTGGTCTGCAGGCAAGGAGAGGAAGGGGCAAAGCACACAGACTGGTGTGGGAAAAGTGAGGAAGCATTACACAGAACAACAGGAGGAGAAGACTTTGGGGCTCAGACTTGGAGGCAGAAAGATTACAAAACACTCATGAGGAGTAAAGCATTGTTTTCAACTTCTACTGAGGAGGTTTTGTATTTCTTTCTACATATTTGCTGGTGTGGTTTTTGTTGCTCTTTTTTCTTTTTTTAATACCTATTTCTGCTGCTGAAAATAATTGTTTGTAGCTATTTCTTGAGTGCTTTATTTTTGAAGAACTAACAAAGTAGGTAGAAACCTCCTTACCCCCATATTTCTGAGTTGCTATTTCAGGTTTAAGTGTTCAGCTGTGAGCTCTATAGTTTGAGAATTTGCTGCTTTTGCATTGATCTTTTCAAGAAAATCCCATTACTGAAAACAGAGATGCTAGCAGAAATTAGCCAAGGGCATTAACTCAAAGGAGTTTCTGTTTAATATTTCTCTATAAATAACATTAATCACAGTGTTTCTCTTCTCAAGAGACCAGCTGTTGGATCTGTTTAAAAAACACACACCTATTAGACAAGAAGCTGAATAAATAAATGTTGCTACTTATGTGAGAAATGTAAAAATATAAGCATGTACATATAGGTTTATATGTATTAATTTGGAATACATTCAATATATGAAGTGAATTTGAAATACATATATATATATTTCAAGTATATATTTGAAATACATGTGTGTATATATATATATATATATATATATAAGTATATATATTTAAAATTTGATGTTTAGAGGATAGGACTGACACCACCACAGCAGAGGTTTTATTCTACCACAGGACTCATACATGTTAGAGAGAAGCAGTCCCCAAAGAGTCTATTTGGAATCATTCCTCTAGGGGTTCTTGGTTTCAGTGTAGTTTTATCCTAGATGCTTACTTTAGAGCTGGTCTTCCAGGAGAAACTGCTGCTTAACATTAGTTGTAATGGATTAATCTAAAAATAAGAATATTTTTATGCTGCAGGTAGAGCAGGAAGTAGGTTGACCTCAGCTGTTAGACAGACATATCCAATGACAGCATGCTCGAAGTGGTAAAATGGGTTGTAATGTAAATTATGTGAGCAATTCCCACAGATTTTCTGCAGTACTCACCCCTACTTCCAGAACTCATCACTAATAACAGTGAGGTGATGTCAGGAATAAAAAAGGTATCTTAAGAGCACCATTTATTTTGTTTCCTAAGTAGAGGTTAGCTGTCTACACCATGTACACTGTGCAGCACCACGACATACCAGGACAAGATGTACACACTGAGGTGGGTTGCACTGCCCAGTGGAAATCCTCACCAGCTAAAAACTGCTGGAGCCACAATCTGAGTTATATTTGCCTCATTGTGATTACAATAATTTCACTCTTTGAAATTAAATGCCTATTTTTAGAGCTTTTAATACTTGCTTCTAATTTCTCAGCATGTGAATATGAGGTGTTGAAACATTTGAGTTCATACTTTCTGTTGCCAAACCAGTATTGTGTGTTATGTACAACTGTTGTGTATAGCACAGATTTCTGAAAGTAAATGCTATCCTGCCACCTATAGCTTCTTCAGAAAGCTGATAGCTGTCAAAGCGGCCTCCTATTATTGAGGATCAGAAGAGTTCCAGAAAGATATGTCAAATCTGTGAAAATACCAGATTTTGTCATGGCAAAATCATTTCTGTGTTGCATTCCCAGGCAGCAGTCCTCCCAAGCAGAAAGTTAAACAGAAATGAAGAGACTCATGTGAATACTTCTACAAAGGCAGGAAAGAGCCCAACATATTTCCAGCAGAATTAATTCCTGATTTGGGATTCAGAGGTCACAGCTACACCAGCATCAAAAAATATTTTAGGTCACTGTATCTCTGTATAGTCAGTAGACAACCAGCTACCTGACTTGGGCATACTTTTGGTTGAGGTCAAGTAACAGATCTCCCAAAGAATTCATGAGGATTTCAAAGAATTGTGCTTTCCCCATCCCCCCTCGCAATTTCAAGGCTAAACTTTTAGTTGTAGCTTGCTAACAGCCTCAGTGCCAGAGAATGGTACTTGGCACATTTAATTTGCTAGTACAGATATAGCTAGAGGGTCTATAAAGAGTGTTGTCAGAAGTATAGCAGATTTCAGACGTCATCTGAACTACTGTGATTCTTTAAGCTTATAGGGATTATATTAATAATACACACAGGTAATAATTAAATGTGAGAAAACCTGAAATATGGCTTGAAAGCATTCTACTGATTTATTTAAAAATCTATATATGCTGTATAGAAACCACAGGAACACAACTCTAAAAAACAAAGTAAAGCACAGTAATTCTGCAGAGAGTTTATTTTATAGCATTGTAAGTACATATGACACATATAATGCTCAGACTCTGAAAGATAAGATTTTAATTGCACTTTAGTTAAAGAATTATTTCCAACATAAACATAAAACAATAACAAAACCAGCAATAGGCTTACCAATACTTACAGCTTTAATTTTCTGGTGAAGGAATATAAGAAAACTAGGAAGCTCAAAACATTGTCCCTCTGGAGGAGAAAAAAAAAAAAAAGAAAAAAGCCTTAATATTTTTGGAGCTGCTTAGAGCATAGAGCTACTGTATTTTCCCAGATTAAAGTATCTTCATGTCATTGTGCTGATGAAATAATCTCTCAAGAATTTATAATGCATAGATATATAACAATTGGTATTTTTGTTTAATAGTGCATAGGAAATAAAGATAATGTATTTTTGAAAAGTAAGCTTCTGAAGCTTCAGGGACCTGAGGAGACAATATATAGCCAGAGTACCTGAATGGCCTCTTAAAATCAGTTTCCCGGTTTAAACAATATGTAATTTGCAAAGACATGGTCGACTGATCTTATCTCTCCTTTTTAAAAGCTTGCTATCCATGTTGGTAGCTTAACTGTTTGTACATTACAGTCCTTTTTCATTCATAAATACCTCAAAAAATCCCCACTCACTGTGATGGTAGAGCAAAAGTGCAAAGGGTAGAAGCAGAAGAATGCATATTGAAATGTTGGCACAGAAGAAAAAGAGATTACAATGTGGAAACAATTTAAAATTCAAATATGGAACTGGGAATGCAGGTGGAATAAAGACCTGGAAAAAACAAAACAAAACACTGATATCTTCATGAAGGTGAGAGGAGTCACAAAAAGCAATAGCATAAATATATTTTTTAAGATAAATTGCTGGCTCTGAGACATTTAACTACCTTCAATTAAGCTAAGAAGAAAAAGTCATTAAACTGTGCCACGGAAGTTTGCAGATCATTGCATTCCTAACAAGAATAAAGGTTTTGAAAGATCCTACTTTCATTTCATAAAGCAGGAAAAGGTAAAAAAGCATTTAAAATATTTAAAAAACATTTTTGTGTTCTTGAGTTAAACATACAGTCTTGATGAATCTTTAGGCCCCTCTTGGGATCAGATGTTAATGGGCCTCGGCAGCCTGAGACTAAGAAAGTGATATTAGAAGGGGTTGATGTACGTTCACTTTATCACAGTGAATTAAAAGCCAGAGCAATTCACTCCACTCAGATTGCAAGGCAAAAAGGAGGACCGTGCTGTAGAACAGAAAATCAGGCTCCCATACAGCCGTTTACTCCAGTAACTGCACAAAATACTAACAGCTTAGCCTTTTCAGCAAGAGACAATTAATACAGTAGATGTGGAATAAAACACCATTGCAGCATCCTGCCTTCAAATAAAACTGCTGTAAGGAACATTGTTAACATATTCAGACTGGAACAGCATACAAAGAAGCAAAGCATCAAGATTTCTGGACAGAAAATGAAGCAGCATCCAGAACACCAGCAGGCTGCATAAAGATGGCAGCAGCTGCAATCAAGGGAACTTCTAATCACCTGGAATTATTTCTGATGCATCAGTATCAACAACACTTTGCCATAGAATTTGTTCAGGAAACTTTCAGGGTTGGATATATCTCATCTAATTTGAGGTGTGTACTTGTTATACCTCTGAGATGGTCCTCAAAGTTACTCACGCAGCCAAGTGTTGCAGAAATAGGTAATCTTAAGCACATAATTAATTTGACTCCTTCTAAATGCCTGTTTTAAGGAGAGATGAACTGTGTTCACCTCTGGGACTCCCACCATAAGAAGGATGTGGGCCTTTTGGAGTGAGTCCAGAGGAGGGCTACAAAGATGATCAGAGAGCTGGAGCACCTCTCCTATGAGGACAGACTGAGAGAGTTGAGGTTGTTCAGCCTGGAGAAGAGAAGGCTCTGGGGAGACCATACAGCAGCCTTCTGGTATCTAAAGGGGCCTACCAGAAAGCTGGAGATGGACTTTTTACAAGGGCACGCAGTGATCGGACAAGGGGTAATGGCTTTAAACTGAAAGAGGGTAGATTTAGATTAGATAGAAGGAAGAAATTATTTACAATGAGGGTGGTGAGGCACTGGAACAGGCTGCCCAGAGAAACTGTGGATACCCCATCCCTGGAAGTGTTTAAAGCCAAGTTGGATGAGGCTTTGAGCAACCTGGTTTAGTGAAAGATGTCCCTGCCCATGACTAGATGGATCTAGATGGACTAGATGATCTTTAAAGTCCCTTCCAACCCAAACAATTATATGATTCTATAACTATTTATTTCCATCAATTCCAAAAGCCCATATGAATCACTTGGATGTAGCTTAGGTTTGAACGTATTATAAAGCAGGCATCATGAGAGGTCATGGAGATGGAAAGCAAAATACATAAATAGAGAAAACATAAGGATAGAAATGAAAAATGCAGTTTAAGAGAATGAACAGAATGAAATTACATTAAATGAAAGAAATTTTAAGCCTAAAAATAAAAAGAAGGAAGAAAATCCTATAGCAAGTCAGTGAGATCAAGAAGATGGATTTGAAAACAGTGGTATTGTAAAAAAGTTTATGAAGTAATGAAAAAATGCTAAAGCACTTGATAAAGAAGAAATATCAGAATCTTAAACTCTCTGTAAAAATGCATTCAAGAAATGTCAGATCTATGCTGCAAGTTTTGCATAGGTTTATTTATGCTGAAGAAATAACTACACCGTGCTTCTGCATTATTATTCACATTACATCACATTAGTTTGTTCTGGGGACCTGAAAAAGCACCGTTGAACAAATAGACCAATGTGTAATGTTGATATCTACTAGACATGGATTTGAACTTTGATAACAACAGGAAATAAATCACAACTAGATTGTTAAGAATTTAAATATTTTGCAAATGAGAATGGTTTTAAGCACAGCACAATGGTTGTGCCCATATCAACAAGTGGTAAGAAGACCCACAGGGATAATCTTGGTGCTCAGGACCCTGAATTCACACTATAAGCCTTTCAAAGTATTCATACACAAAATCACTATAACTGCTACATAGATTCTGGAGTTTGGGCCAGCTGATATAGACTACGGTTGCTGGATCATTAATCTTGCATGCTATGTATGTAATATTGACTGTGAAAGATACTGTCATAAATCTAGCTGTGATCAGGCATTTGTCTTGATACTAAATAGATGGTAGTATACATATACACTGCATATATGAACAGAAAAGTATAGGCTTCCATCTTTCTTTCACGAGTTATCTTCATGATCGAGAGCTGATTTTACATTACCAAGGCTATTTTCTGCTATCTGCTGCAGAACAAAGTAACTCTGTGCTTCTGAGCAACCAGCTGGGCTATCTGTCCTTCCCCCATACCACGCACCAGTGGGTAACTGAGCAAGTGTGCAAATGTGCCACCGAAGTGCATGAGTGAAGAAATGCATGTACTGTGTGAGCAGCTGCCTCCTACTAACAAGATCAGCTTGACGTTATTAATAACAGCTTAATGACTAAAGGGTGTTCTAAGACATTCTGGTAGTGATCTGTGTTTTCCCCCACCTCAATCTGCTATCAGAGAAGGGAGATTGCAATCTACCTTTAGCTGTACCAAAGCAATCAGCTAGAGTTTCTGCAAGCACCAGAAAAACACATATGCATCTAATGAGTTTCATACTTTTGGCACTCATTTAGTCTTCTTCTCCTTTGATTATCGAAAAAGCTTAGATAGGTCTGGACTAGACACCAAGCTTTTAGATGGTTGAAGCAGGATGAAACCTTGCCACAATGATGTCAAAATGCTATGTAAGACCTTTTCAGAGAGGTTACTTTCTCTACTGTGGAGATGTGTGTATACCACACATATAAGCATTACATCAAAAAATTATGTGTTAGGTAGTTACGTATCTTAGAAGATTTGATATTCCCCTGCGCACTGATAAAGAACAAAGGAAGTTTTGTTAAAACCAAGTCCTATTGTGAAACAGTTAATGCTCTAAAATTAGAAATCCTGAGCACCCTGAACTGATTAGTTGTGCATAATCCTCAGTGAATGAGTCAATTTAGAGAATAACACTTCAGCTATACTTAAAAATATATTACTGCATCCCTGGATTTTAAAATCCTTTTGATTAACAAGAGATACTATACAATCATGAGCACAGTTTAAAATATTGGGTGAAACATTCACAATGGGTTATACTCACCTTTGAATATCGAATATGCTTTGAAACTTCAAACTTTATACACTGATGTTGAAATTTGCATCTCTTAGTACTTCCAGTTGAACATAACACTAAAAGATGCCATGAAATTGCAGAGCTTGACAACCTGTACATCTTGGGCTGTAAACCTACGCTCTGTTTCTTCTCTTTTAGGTCTAGTAATACACATTTGAACTAAATAGCACTTGTATTTTACTACTCAGTTGTTCTAATCTGATAATTAAAACTAACCTTGTGACAATTTTTTTCCAGTATAAGGACGAGTAAGAGATTAGAGCAAGGTGGTGGACAGAGAAGGTCGAGAACAGCTAAATATTTTGAAAGGAACTGGGAGATAGTGCTTGTGTATTTCTATCAAGC
Organism: Patagioenas fasciata; assembly: GCF_037038585.1. NCBI lineage: Eukaryota > Metazoa > Chordata > Aves > Columbiformes > Columbidae > Patagioenas > Patagioenas fasciata. Next base: position 105,371,600 of record NC_092522.1, read on the forward strand.
TTGCTGTCATGTTCAGACTTACTTTTTTTTTTCCAGTAACACTGCCTATGTCATTCTATTTCTTATATCAGCTACGGCAGAAAGGAACTAAATTCAATGACTGATTGGTCTATTGCAGTCCTAAGAATAGTCATAAAAAGCAGTCCCATTTAAAAATAAATAGACAAAAACTGTTAATATACTCTCTGATAGGTGCATTTTTTCACTGTATTTAAGAGTTCTTGACTTACAAATATTTAGAGAGATCATCTCAAAAATATTTGTCGTTTCCTAATTGTGTCCAAAATGTCAGGAAAATAATTAACTTACAATGTCAATATTCTTAAAGTTTTTACACTTCTTGGTCTGCTATTTGTGATTTCCATTACCTGTTTTCCTCAAAGGTCACCTACGAGCCTGCTTGCTTTCATGGGATTACAAACACAGTCTGGTCACAGAGCTGCAGTAACTACATCTCATCTTTCCCAATTCATTCTGTTTTCCTCTTCTTGGCACATTCTCTGGGGATTTCATGCTTCCTCTTGCTGCTTCACTGTTATAAAACTAAAAAATCCAGGTTTTTCACAGCCCTAATCTCACTTTCCTCAGGGTTTTTGCTTGTTTGTTTGTTTGATCTTAAACCTTGTATTATTCTGAACATTACTACACCTTCCCAACTCTGAGTGTGAGCCAGTGTGACAAAAAGCAAAATCTCTTGCATGGCACCTATCCCAGTGTGAGTAAAGGCACCCTGTTGCTGAGACATTGAGGTTAAAATGAATTCACATTGATAGTCCTTTATGATTACTTTTTTTTAGATTATTTTGGTGATTTGTTTATTGTTTCCTCTTCTCTACTTCCTCTGCATAGGAGGAAACATGAAACATTGAAATAATTGATCTTGCTAGGATTTTTTTAAACTAATACTGTATTTAAATCACATTCTTAAACAAAATTTTATATTAGTTTCAGAACATAGCATTCTCCTTATCTATTCAAACATTCTGTTACAATAGACTTCAGAGTTTTACAGGTTACAGACATCACTCAATCTGTTGAGAAGTTATTTTGTTAGCTTTATGATGTGTTTTATAATACATAGGGAGGAGCTGATGCCTCCAAGATTGAATTTCACCTTTGACATAAATGTGTTGAAGCTAATTTTGTAGAGAGTTTCCTTTGAGATCCAGCTCTCAGTATATCAGCGCAGGTGCCTGGAAAGATTAGTGCTTACAATCTCTCCAGTTCGATAACTTGTTCCTATAAATGCTTACGTTATGTGTGTTGAGACAGAAGAAATACTAAGAAAATGCAAACCCCTTGGATTGTCGGTTTATTCTCCAGCAGGGAAAAAAGAACTGCAAAGGGCTTGAGACATGTTACAAACTGGCGGGCAGTCATCATTTGCTACAGGGTTGGATTACAGGTCAGGAATATAAAGGCTGCTTTTTCTACTCCCACTCTAGGTGTACAAAGCTACCATAAAGCCAGCTGAGTTTAGGTTGAATGATATTCTGGGAATAGTCTTGCAGTAACTTCTGCACAAAATCTTTGTGACTTTTATAGGTCATATGGACAAGAAAAAAGGAGATAAGGATAGCATCCTTTAAACTTCAGCTAATGTCATGCCTATAATGCATTAAGGACAGCTGGCTTCCTGACAGTGATTTTTCAGCTAATATGTGAACTATATGAATAATTTTCCAGTCGAATTATCATTTGAATGCCCGTTACAAGGCTTAGGTACACTTCACAACTTTTTTTATCCCTCTGTTTAACCTTAGGGAAATCACCACGTGTGTAATTTCCAAAAATGCATAAGCCTTTCACTATTAATGGACTTCTTATCCTAAGTCAATTAAGAGCTTATTGAAAGTTCTGTCTGCCAAGACTTTTCATCTCAAGTCTGTCTGCCTTTTCTTTTAGTTTCAAGAGCAGCATTTTCCCATACAATGTGTATTAAAGTATGTCTATGTATAGGATTGGGAGCTTCTATACACTACCATATTACAGATAATTTAAAAAAATTCTTAGTATCCATATTGGTCAAAGTTAAATTGTGGAAAGTGTCTGTACTTAGAGTTGAATAAAAGTTTGTAACTCTGATAACAAAAGATAAAATTAAACTCCTCCTACCCTTTTAATGACAGAAATATTATTTCCCCTACTGTAAGCATTACCCTTAACAGAACTTTACAATGATGAAACATCATTGTAGAATTTAGGAAGTATCAGCACACTATTCAAAACTGACATGCAAAAGTTTTCATTGAGTATTCAGCCCAGAAGCTGTCAATGACTTCCACATTAAAGGTCTCCACTTATCTAATAGACTTCATACATGTTCTCATTCATCCCAGACCTCATTCATTAAACACGACTTGCCCTTGAAAGAGTAATAACAGCATGTCTAAAGCAGTTTTAAGAAGCCACACATTCAAACAGCGACCTGAAATTTTTATATGCTTTTCCTGAAATATTTCAAATGTCTTACAACAGCAGTTGCATATGAAAAATTAATTTCAGTCAAGATATGTCGAAGAATGAAAAGTTTTGAAATAGAAATCTTGCCAAATAAAACTATTGAAAAGCTCATTAATTAAAAACTCTCATTAATGCTGTGGTAGCTATGTGATTGTCTGCCTCTGCCTTTGTAACAGATACCACTACAATATATTTTGGATGTTGTCTTAGGATCACACTTGGCATCACGGCATACGTGTAATTTTGAAGGAAGCCGATGCCTAGGACAGAGCCTTCAGGTGAATTTCTTAATGTAACAGATGAAGAATACCTGGAAATAGGTGCCCAGCCCTGGCTTGTGGGCACCCTTGCAGGCAGCTGTCAAACTGTGAGTTCTCTTCAGTGAGGGCCCAGGCCTTCACACCATAAGGACAGAAACTATTTGCACTGAGCAAATGGCCACAAGAACAGTTCTCATCCATGGGACTCCCATACTACACAAGAGGAGAAGAAAGCAGAATGACAGCTCCGAGAGTTTTGAGGTTTCCTGGGAAGAAAAGAGAGATTTTGACTCAGTTGCTACAGACCTCACACTCTGCACAGAAGTTCGTGGATTTTCTTTGACAAATGCTCCCAATAGCAGGAGCCTTACTAAAGCTTTTCCTCAGATCTGTGCACCTCCAGAATACATTTCATTATGCAGCATAGGAGATAACTTTAATATATGACAAACTTAGCAAAAAAGTACAAAGTAAACCCATTGTACATTCCCAGTATGTGATTTGTGAACTCTCACAACTTGGTCAACTCAAAATGTTTACTAGAACATGCAGAAGCACTTTTCCACAGCAAGAGGTCTTTCCATGGCAAGTTTCAGCACCTGATACCAGCAGCAGTGGTTCTATTAAAAACAAACAAAAATTGTAACTGCTTGTTTGTTTTGGTTTGTTTTTTTAGTGTGAGAGAAACATGTTTCACTCTTCTTTTTCAAAGTGTTCTAAAAATTGCTTAATTTACGTTTAAAGAGAAAGAACAAGCTTGTGGGAAGAGATTAGGTCTAGGAAACTGCTCCTCAAAGTCTGAAGTTTAGGAAAGTGATGGGCAAGTGAAATATGTGCCTCGAGACTATATTGCAATTACTGCTTTCTGCAATGAAAGATCAATTTTTAGCAGACCTTTCTGAAACACATGACAAATTCTGAAAGTGTAAGAAAAGCCATGGATTTTACCGCTTTTTAAAAATTTTTCAAATAATCAGAATTTATTTAAATATTTTGATCTTGATTGACTTACAGCATACCCCTGCACTTTGAGGGATATATGTACAAAAGGGTTAGATTTTTCAGTTTATTTAGGGCACACTGGGGAATCTGTGCACAGAATGTCAGATATTACAGATGCTGTTTACTTGAGCCTCTGTGTACGAAAGGGGAAAAGAAAACTCCCTGCAAATCTTCTCACCCACAAAAATGTATCTTGTTGTTACACTGGAGAGGAGGCTGAAAGTAGAGAAAAATATAAATGTTTTTTGGTTAGGTGACCCCTTTTATAAGATTTTTACTCATTCAAAATACACCAAATGAGATAGATTTTAAACTACTGTAAGTCTGCAGTTAAGTGGCCTAAAATTCTTGTCACTGATTGATAACTATGTTCATCTTTAAGCATCTCTACTTATAATAACACTGAGAAAAATGTTATTACGCTGCCAAAAAGATGAAATATTATCAGCGGAAGTAGAAGAAGGAGCAACATCCCGTGTAAAAAGGAAAAAAAGAAAACCCCAAAACCCTGTTGTTTTCCACTTCTTTTCTCCCCAGAAATGACCAGAATGACAGTGTTTTTTAAAAGGCATCATGCCACAGTGAAAGATTGCAGGGCTCCGAGATTGCACATACGTTCTCTTTTTTTACTGCCCATTTTACTCACAGCTAAAATTATAGTTATGAGTCTACCTGCATATGTCAATGTGCCATACACTCCCCAAGGATGAAGAAGAAAATCCTTGGAGGAGCTGCAATTTTTGCTGTCAACTCTCCTGGCCAGGCAATGGGACCTGGATGGGGCAGTACCTCCATATGAAATACTTACCTAAATAACAAAAGCAATCTTGCATACAGTGATTATTCAGCTATGTTAGCTGATAAGATAAGAAATAATATTGGGGTTTTATATAATATCCAGATTGTTTCACTCCTACAAAATTTAGTGGCCTATTCGTAAATTTGTGTAAAACACATTATCTTCAGTTTATTCAAATTAATACACTATTTCAGCTGAGAGAGGATGTGGAAAATGGAATAACTATGACTGGTCATTACATTTTAAATCTAAATTTTAATTCACACTGAACTGTGATAATTCCAGCAAATGAATACAGAGGTGCAAAAGTATTTTTCGAAAGTAACAAAGGAGGAGCAGTCTTTTCATGATTTTTTTTTTTTTTTCTTTTACCATAGAAGGTCTATTTCAAGATAAACTGGTAGAGAAATTGTAAGAAATTTTGATATTAACACAAAATACATTACCTATAACACTATATCTATACTGAGTTTCCAGACACAGCTTCTGGAAGGTTGTTTGTGAACAACATTAGCACTTATTCAAAACATTCATAGCACAAATTAGATACAAAACTTCACAATACAAAACACAAATTGCAGATTCAAACAGAGATACTATAAATGGTACACACAAAACTGGACTTAGAAATTAAAGATTACTTTTTGAAAATTTCGCCCATTTCAAAACTTGATCATAGTTGGATCTATTGATTAATTTTAGTAGAATGATCTAATATTATTGGTTTCTAATATTGAACGAAAATGTCAGATTCCATCAAATGTTGTAAAGAGAGTACCAGCTGACCATTGGCTTCAGATTTTACCCTTTATTTCTTAGTGCTGTCAGTGAAGCAAAATTTGGATCCTTTGGCAAATGAGAACATCTTCAAATACAAAGAACTGTGTTAGGGAAACAAAACAATTTTAGTTGTAGTTTGCTTTGAAGCTCTTGGATTTAAATGACACTGAAATACCAACAGAGCAAAACCTCATGAACCAGGTTACCATAATATGTGTTGGAACTAGGGCTGAGTTCTCATTCTATGACACAAAGGAAAAATATGCTTGACTATGCTAGATGTCTTTACATTAAAGGAAGAATCAGGTTTTTGTGTGTTTCGTTTCGTTGGTTTTGGTTTTGTTTGTTTTAAAATCATCTGTCCTTTCTATAAGAAGACTCTCTTGATGTTGCGTCTTGAACTTTGTTTAAGGATACACTGAGACCCCTATTATGCTATAAAAAGCACAGATATGAGATCAAAGATGTATTCAATATTTCATTGTTTTCCTTAGTTTAAAACTAAACAAATGGTTTTTGAGCATATCAAATCACTTGGCATAAGTTGGCATCAACTCTTTTGGGTAAAATATTTACCTAATAGATTAATTTTGAAAGCACTAATTATTCTATATTTCTGTAAGGCAAACTCTTCTTTCTGGAAAACCTTCAAAATTCTGACCTATTCAGGCCTTTCTTCAGGTATTTAAAGTTAACAGACAAATTTACTGAAGCGCTACTAAACTTTGATGTTTTAATTCTTTCTGCTATGAAATGTGATGATGTTTTATTTCAGGAGTAATCTTTGATGTTGGTAGTTACACAAATAAATGAGGAAAATCCCAGTGACAGGGAAAGTGTTGATGAATTACTGTGTTGCACAAATAGACTCCTAAAAGTGCAGATGACTGACTCACTACAAATAAATGTATAGTTCGTGTAAATTTGTGCTAAATTAACTTGGATGGATATGTTGCCTAATCAGTACCTTACAGCTACAACATAGTTGTATGGAGAAGTAGTTTTACACACATAGTTCTTTAGGAGGTGACACCATTTCTTCAAAGTGATTGTATCTGCGCTGTGTGGTATCATATTTTTAAACCTGAATAGAACAAAACACAGGTTGTAGAACAGTGTAGCAAGATAGCTCAAAATCCTTTTCTGTTGAGTGGCTAAAAGTCATAGCCAAACATTGACCTGGCCTCCAGCATTTTCATTAAATTGCTCAATATTTATAACCCTCAAGTAACAGAATCAGTCCATCTCACTCTTCCTGTGAAACACAGCAAAACTGGAGATGGTCTATGGTCAAATGCATAATGCTGAGAGAACAGAAGGCAGCCCCCTCCACTCTGGAATTATCTTCCTACACAGGAGGAGAGCATAAATCTGGCTTTTAGGTCATCACTCAGTTTCAGACAAGCTTAGAGGTTTACCAATGTACTTTATATTTATCAAAGGTCTTAGTGCTGAGATAATACTGAGCATGAACTGTTAATTCTCACTGCTGTGCTGTTCACCACACGGAGTTGTTCTTGCGGATCTTTCTTCCTACCTTAGAGGAAAGACCTACACAACTTGCAAGATCTTTTGATACTTCCTCGGGAGAGAGTTGGAAGAAAAAAGATATGTTTACACTAGAGTTTTAGTTTGGATTCACTTCGGAAGTGAATTTTCTGAGTTACCGTGCTTGGGTCGGCACTGCAGAGTGGTCTCAGAGTGTTTAAATTGCTTTTGGGTATTCATACAGGATAATGAAGTTTTGACTGGAAATATACTGAAAGGTGCTCTACAACTGCCAGAGCATTCTGCTCAGGAGACCAGACAAAAATTACTCTCCTTGAAACATGCATTGTGTAGGCATAAGGTCCTCAGACCTGTTCTCTATTTCTGCACCATATTTTTGGACCATACCAATTATATTACTGTTTGTGTAGACATAGCTAGTAAATTCAAGGAATGATGGAACATTAGGGGATATTTGGGGTTGACTGTTTATTATTTGTTTACAGCATTTCAGATCTTCTATTTCGTGGGACATACTCAAATAATTTCAGTTTCTGAGGGATTTACTAGCAATACTGTCTTTGGAGATTCTCTCTTCTATCTGCTCCCCCAGCAGCTTATTCCCCATCACTAGATAATTTTTAACGTTGACCTGTTCAGGGATATGGTCTGCAGCAATACAGACAAAATTGCTTTGGCACAAGACAAGGGGTAGCACATACAGGATGGATGTGAAAGTTTCTCAATCAAGCGCTATCACCAAATTGCTCTCATTGTGGACCTGTGGACTCATATATCATGACTTTTAAAACTAAAAAGGCTCTATCACCTTTCAAAACTTGCTTTTTCAGATTAGGTGCATATATAGGATACACACCCAAAATAAATAGATTGCTCCTTCACTTTTGAATGAATCATATGACTTTACCCAGTCATTAATTCTATTTAATGTTATTTGTTACTCCTAAATTTTGAACAGCCTAAGCTAATGCTTTTTCTCTTTACATAATTTATTATTGATTTTTTTTCTTCTCTCCCACAAATGTAAAATTGCAGGCGTTGCCTCAGAGCAGATTAATTTCTGTACTAGTTAAAGTAGTAAGTATCTTGACCTAATTCTTTTAACTATGTCCTGTAGTTACTTTTATTCCTCAAAATTCCTAGTTTATTTATCCCAATAACATTCCTCTAATAAAAAATAAGCCTACTTGCACAGAGGGAAAATAGGAAAATAGAGATAGGTGGTTTGCCCCCTGAGACTTAAGAAATGACTGATGCTTTTCTAAGCGACAAGATTTCTTCATCTCTCCTTGCATTGCAATGTTATTCCCACAAATCTTACTTTTTTTTTTTTTTTTTCCATAGGGGAATTCAACTGTAACTGACTGCTGTCTATGAGTAACAAATGACACACAGCGAAGTCTTATACATGACAGACAAAAACTTGAGTTTGAAATCAAATTTGATCACTCCTTTAGTACGATGTATTACTACTTGAATTGGAGCCTCTTTTCTTGTTCTTTTTTGTACAAGCATAGAACTGAACTTCACTTTGGCACTTTGAAAATGTCCAAACTATATATGGTTAGAGCCTCTGGGTAGATCTTCTTCAACTATTTATTAACCCACATAGTTTCCAGAGTTCTACAGTTTCTTAAAAATAATACTATAATACTGCATTTTTAATTCAGATTCCTCTTTCTTGACACAGTTTTTCTTTGGGCATAATTAACAGTAGGAACTTCTGGGCCAAAACCACATTTGAGCTTTTGAAAAACACTGTATTTTCTATTTCCATGCAGGTAAACATATCACTGCATTCATTTTTAAATATTGCAATAGAAGACTAAAGCAGTTCCTCAATTTATAGAACCTAAAATGGAATAGTTCACTTTCAAAGGTGAAGGAGCAAAATTAAATAGAACGAAGAATGCTAAAAGCAAGTAAACAAAGAAGTGCTGTCAACATTTTTGCAGCAGTATTTTTTCTGCTTACTATACATACAGCAATCTATACAATCCCCTTTCATTCTTCAGCAGATAAATTGTAAGTCAAAAAGAACCTTATTTATATTAATTACCTTTTGCCCAAATGATCCTCTTGCATAAACATTAACAACGGCTTTTGAAATATATGCTTGGTGAGTGGAAAATTCTTCATCTCTCTGATTTCCTGTTTACAGTGAATGGCCCATCCATATAAACTGAATTAGATTGAATTTCACACCCACCTAAAACCACAAATTCCAATTGATATCAAAAGTAGAAGAAGGCTAACAATTGGTAAGCAGCCACAAAAGTAGACGGTGATTAAAAGAATTAGAAGTGATCAATTAAAATATATATAAAACATCAGATAATAATTATATGCAGATTATTTTAACTAAACGACTGGCTCTTGCTTAATAAAAACTGCATCTGACTGTACGGAGGTCACTGATCAGAATAGTAGCAGCATTTTACACAAAGTATGACATTTACAGCTGGATCTTCGTCTCACTGAAGCTCACTGCAAACTCCCTTGGACATAAATGTTAATAAGAATTCAGAGTAAACAGCTCACCTCTGACAGAAAGAGTAGCAATTGAATCAATGACTAATTTTATGTATTGTCTTTCAAAACATTAAAACAAAATTGCTAAGAAAATCTGAAGGAACTGAATGGAACAAATCTCTTGTTGAATATGCCAGTTTTGTAAAGGAAATTGCAGAAAGGTGGGGGAATGAAGCAAGGAACAGGATTATAGAGAAACGGTTCTTTATACTGATTAAATTTAGAACTTCTGCTGTGATATGCCCTCAAAAGTGTATCTAAGCCCTGCCTCTACTATTTAAATCCCACTTGGGATCTAGAAAACCCATATGATTTTATATTCCTCATACAGAATATCTGTGTAGTTGCAGCATATTGGATACAGGTCTTGCACTCAAAATGGTAAAAGTCTGAGAACATAATCTCATATAAAATACTCAGAATTTGAAAGGGCATTTTCTTCCCCTGATACTCTATCAAATTCATTTCTACTTTATATAATTTTGGTGGAATAACTACCTGCACTGGGATACTAAGATCATTTGGGCCATACTCTGCTTTTAATGCAACAAAACCAGATACCATCTTGCTTGCAAGCAAATTTATTTTGGCATCACTACAGATGCAACCCCAATAATAATAATAATAATAATAATAATAATAATAATAATAATAATGTTTTCAATTGATGCCCAGCTTTTTGGTCTTTACCTTACTGCAGACAAAAAGCCTGTTCTCCAGAACTAAAGCCTCCATGAAGTCCACAAATCCAGATCAGGACCAAACTGGGTCATCTGTGTGTGCCTGTGTGAGTCTGTGTATGAGACAGTGAATTTCCTAGAAGCTTCTTCAGATATACTCATCCAGCAGGGTTTTATTTCTTCTGTATGGTGGAAAGGGTGTTTATCCCCTTGAGCCTTATTCCACCTTCGTATATTTTGTCCCCTCTATAGAGCTATAGGGCTTTTCTTTTTGAGTTTTGTTGGCTACTCTACAAATTCAGAGCTCCTCACCTCTAGGGAACAAGCAAAAGGTTCTGCTCCTTAGCCAAGGACATTTAAAAGTGGTGGTTCTGATTACTCCTCCTCATCAATGAAAAGATGACTTCCCACAGCTCTCTCTGCTCTCTCCCTTTCAGATTTTCGGCACGTCCTTAAGGGTTTGCCTACACTGCCTTCATACTCTATCACTTTGTTGCATTAAAGCACATGCAATTTATTTAGACTTAACAGAACACTCATCACGTGCAGAACGATGAATTTATTAGTATTCTAACTAGTGTCTTGACAGGCTAATACAACAAAGATATATACTAATCCATTTACAATGATAGTAACACATGTTTTCCAATTTATCCAATTATTGCTAATCCCCATTAATTTTATTGTTTCAGTTATATGCTGACATCCTGCAATCTGACCCTATCACCTAGTGTTACGCTTACCCTTCTCATGACCTTTGAGATCCTAAAATCGACACTGCCAGCCCCACTTGAGAAGATGACGGGTTTGCACTGAGTCGCCAGTGACGGGAGTTCTCTCCTGGGAAGACTCTGCTTTTGCATATATACACATATATAAAACTATCTCTATAAAATAGATAGATAACCTAATATATATAAATATATATATACATATATACAGGCCTGTTTGACCACCCTGCCTCTTCATCCCGTCAGGTTAGTTACACAACTACCACCCCCTTTTTCATCACTCTACTTACTTAGACCATACAACCGCAGAGTCAGTGCTAAGTCAAAGCCAAGCCAAGCTGGGCAACAGCCTCCTACCTCCTATGGCATTTTGCTGTTACAGACCCATAATTGCCCAAGACAACTGCTGAGAAGTCCTGAAGAAGTTGATTGTTGAGTTTATTAGAAAGCCTGTGGTCAGCTGCTCACGGCACAAGCATGTACAAAAATACTAGTTGCTTTTGATTAGTTTTACTTAATATTTTCATTTGATTCCTCTATAATGACAAGAAATAAGCTTACTCAACACTTATTTGTACATTCTATGACTATGGCTGAATATGTAGAAATAAAATAAAATTACAAATAACTTGATAAAGCTAGATAAATGTCTTTGGAAAAATCATTTGGTGTGAATATTTGGTACAGTTTTTCCTGCATCTTAGAAGGCAAGTATGATCAAATCTTAGAGCCTAAAAGCTAGAGAAGAATTGGATTAAAAAAAATGTGGTGCCAGAGCACATAGCAAATTTTTGCATTGTTGTACAAAGATGAGCAGAAAAGGGATATTACCACTGCAATGAACATATTCTTTTATTTCCTATTCTATTTTGCATGGGGACTATTAAATATAGACTCTCCTAGCATTTTTCAGGAAATAAAACCAGCAGTAAAATTCTAACTTTCTTCTAATTGTCCACTTCTTTTTTTTTTTTTTTAACAAAGCATGTGTCTCAAATGAAGCTGCAGCCACTTCCTTAAGAAATGAGCTGAGAATTGATTAATAAAGGCATAGTATAGCACAGCATAGTATTGTATACTAATGCAGCTGCTTGAACAATTCAAGAAATGTATTGCACCCTTGATACTGCTCATGAATTATCCTCAATCAACAAATCCATAAAAATCATGTCCATCGGTACTGAAATTATTCAACACACAAGGCTATGGAATTTTTGGCAGAAGTAGGCTATGAATTATGTACTCATAAGTTTCTATCAGATTTATTTATTGGTGACCCAAACCACATAATGCTGCCTCTGTTCATTGATTATAACTTACCAGTGCTTTGACTTACAATCAGGTTTACTTTATTTCTGAAACACATTTTCTTTCTTAATTGAGTCTTGGCTACTACTGTACATTCATAGGATCAGATAGATTTTGGTCAAATACTGTTGAAACATAAATAATGAATCTAAGCAAACTACGTCATATGACAAATAGCTCGCAACTAGACTCATACATTGGCTACCAAATGTAATGAGCGGAAACCAGAGTGGAAGGGAAAGCTGAAAGGAGCATCACATGCTATCGCAGTCACACACACACTTCCCAAGAAGGAGGGATTTCTATAAGTTAGTGCCTCTTCTCAGAACTGGTAATTACTTTGGTGCCAAGTGATCATTGGATAAAACTGAGTAGTGGCAGCAGCTTTCCAGAACCCAACTCTTCCCCCTTTCACAATCTGAGCACTTGTTTGTGCTTTCTTTGGCCACAAAATACTGTGTATCCTCTTAGATATTGGTATAACTTTCACTGAACATCTTGGCACGCTCTGGTCTGTAGAGAACCAGCACATACAAAATACTACAGTTTGCAGAACATCAGCTCCTCTGTTTGGTAATATAAGGCGATTTCAAGGACAAGCAAGAAAAAAAAAAAGTGCTTGAGTATTTTGTCAGCAGCTTCAAGAAACAGCACTAAAATCCTGCTTGATTCCACAGTGCCATTTAACCACTTGCTTACCACTTGCTACTTGCTTTTTTTCTCAGCTGGTGATGAGCGTTGAAAGTCCACATTGATGTTTTCAGTGTTATAAAATTCTTTCATTTTGAAGTAAGAATACATACTTACCAGCCCCATATCCCTCTATAAACATGCACTGGGAATACATCTTGCAGATGTCCAGGGATTCAGATACCTATTTTTGATTGTCTTTCATAATAACCTGCTCAGAGAAGCAAAGTAAAAATTGCTCTCTTGAATAGCCTGTGATGCTGAAGTCCTGATTGATGCAGTCAGTACTCATTCCTGCAACAGTGACAGCCAAAAGAGTCCTGGTTTGCCCTAGTCAATTCCTGGCTTTGGCAGAGAGGTGCCCTGGTAAGGTGCACCTGTGCCTGACAAGGGCTCAGGACCTGGGAGGGACAGTTCAGCAAACTTTCCTCACTGTGTCTCCCACCCGCTGCTCAACCCTTCAGCCCTAAAAGCATGAGATGCTTATTTCAATCACCCTTTCTTAGCAAATAGTTGTTAAAGGAAAGTTTTTGTTTGTCTGTTTGAAATACAGCAGCCTTTTGCTTTCATTTGACGTTACAGGTAATTTTACTGCCTCTTTCCATTTTGCTGCCATATGTACAGTTACAGTTTCTTACCCCATGCAATGAACTGAAGAAATATTCTGGGACAGCAAGTTACAGGGTATTTGATGCACATTATAGATTCATGACAGTAAGGAAGTATTTGTCTTTTGAAGCAAAATGACATACTTGTGAAACTTCAGTGATTTATCAGTGTATATTTTAAGCTGCCTCTAGCACACTACTGTCCTCTGATGGTCTGTCAAGTTATTCTCCCTGTAATCTGCCCCTTACTCAGGAACTTAACACACAATAAAAGTGGCAAGTGCAGAGTAGATTGAGATAGAGGTCCAATGTTGACTGTCAGTGTACTGGTGCCTTCCTTGATCCTCCTCCTAAACTGGGGGATACTGGTGGCTAAATGGCAGCATCCTCAGCAAGCCAGGCAGTGGTTTTCTTGGGACAGGTGGCATTTTTTACCTTGCCTTACATGTGATTTCCAAGTCTGAAACTTCTAACTTACATTACTTAGAAAAGTATGCTCTCTTTCCCCATAGCTTTGATCTCTTCCCACAATACAAAATTAAATAAAGATGCATTTATTTTGGCAGTAAAATGTTAAGTATAATGGAGTTTACAAAGCAATTAAGTTTTAAAAAAGGGCCTTTTTCCTGATGAATACAGTAAATATTAATGTATAAAACCTAGAACTGGAACAGCTGCCATTTTTGGAGTTTATATTAAGACAACAACTTGACTTCAATAGCTGTGTGAAAGTTTTTGTATAGACAGAGAAATGTTTGTAATGACTGCATAAGAAAGACCTTCATTTCCTGGAAAATCTAATTATACCTTTCATCAACTTCTCTTTAAAAAGCCTTTAACCATGACAACTATTTGGCTTAGTAAAATAAGTCTTCTGTTTCCATTCTCTAAGCCAAGTGTCATCTCTAGGTGTGAGTATATATGAACGAAAGTATATGTATCAAAACAGAAGGAAATAAAGACAGGTCTGTAATATGGTATCTTCTAAATTCAGTAGTGTGTGTCTGTTTTCATGAATGCTGATTTTATTCAAGACTTTGGCACAATTTGCAATTTTCCTATTGTGAGCCAAGTCAGATCTTAATGAAACTTCTTGGGCATTATCTAATGTAACCCTCCAAAATCATGAGTTTGATTTAAAAACGGTATGTCAATGGTATGTCATTGAAAGCACTCAGGATTTGCTTACTGCCTGTTTGTACGATTACTTTCTTGATATTTTGTAGATTTTTATGAAATCTCAGGAGACAGAAATTTTCAAATAATTGCTTCATTCCATATCATAGGATTTCATGTAATCCAGAAAAATAAAAACTCTCATCACTAAAATAGTTACTTGACAGCTAGCTTCCATTTGTCATATTTCAGGAATGGTAAAAGCAAAACCTTTTGCAGGATGAGGGATGCAGCGAAATTGAAAAATAGCAAACAGGAAAAAGAGAAAAATGCATATAAGAGGCATCAACTTCTAAGAAGCTCATAGGTTTCTTATGCTGTTAAACCTCGTTGTTCCTTGAAATAAAGAAATGAGACTATCACAAGTTGACTTAGCTCAAATTACATACAGAATAACTAATTTGTTTTTTCCTAATCCTTCCCCAAATCATATGTACCCATTTACTTTCAGTACAGCAATACCATAGGAGAATATAATTTTGTGAAATGCTCTCATTAAGTCCAAAAAGAACTAAGCATTAATAGTTACTTAGCTGTCTGGTATTATCCAGTTTTCAGTGAGTTCCATAAATCATTTATGTAATTGTCAATGTTAAGATAAGTTTCTCAAGAGGTTATATAGTCTATAAAAAGCTTATTATATCCAATCGAGAAAGATTTTTAAATTTAAAAAGTACAGCTTGTAGAGAAATAGAAACATTCTGAAAAGCAAGGGCTTTCTATTCCACTTATCTCTGTAAACCATTTCCCATATATATCCCTGTGTATTATAATAATACACTGCTATGCCATATATCTTGTGTTTACACTAACTTGCATCTCCACTTTTTAATCCCCACTTAGACACCATATTTGTGAGAGCATGAAGAAGAACCATGAGAAGAAAAGCTGGATGTCATAACAAGTTTGCAACCACAGCAAAACTATTATTCATACTAGCAAATATCCACCAGGATAGCTGCTGTTATTTGCTGGTTCCTGCAACTCCCAGCCCTTGGAGGCTGTGGCAACCCATCTCCAAACAGGTTGCAGCTTATCTGTGTGCCTTTGCATTCCTTGATTTTCTTTAATCTTCAGCAGAAAGACTCACATGCTTCACAGTGCCAGCACACTCTACATGCACAGAAGTTTATATGGTCAGTTAGGCTGCAATCCAGACTCATCTCCTCCAACATTTCACACTGCCAGTGTGTTGCCACACACTTTTCTACAGGCATGGAGTGAGATAGATGGCTTTTTTCCACATAGGATGTATTGGGGCAGATTGGCTTGAGTGCCAGTCTCTTCGGGAAAATGGCGCTGACTCCTTGCTGCGTTGCACACTCTAAGTTTCTGGGCATGGCAAAGAGAACAACTCAGGCACAGACGGAGGGCTGTGAGCACCTCTAGAGAAAAACTGAAACCTCATAACCCCACACAGCAAACTGCCTCTTGTCCACCTCTTCCCATCTTCTGTGGGGCTCTGGTACGTGTAAGGATGAATCAATAGACAGAGAAAGCAAGCAGCATTTGCTAATTGTAAGATGTGGTTTTACAGAAAAGTCAGGTATTTTTGGACAAGGATACCTGGGGAGATAGGATTTCATACTAAAATATAGCAGTGAAGGCAGTGTTTTGTATGCGCTTATCTCCAAGTAGAAGATGATACATATTTCTTTCCTGTTTAACTGTTGTGTTGCTTTTACAAAAGCTTTTGAAAGAAAAACACAGTTAAGTTAGGCAAAGAAAATCTTTAGCTTTAGAAAAAGTCTTGTCAGCTCCACTCACCCTTTTTTCTTGTTATATATTTGTCTATCATGGCTTTGCATGACGAGGTAGAGGCTTCAAAAGGGAATAAAGGTATCCTTTCAAATTACACTTAGATAAGAAAACAGAAAGATATGTGTGTGAAACACTGATCTTCTTACATAAACTGATGGGGAAAGTTAAGAGCTTTGAGAGCCTTTCCCTCTCTCCCCTCAGAGTAGAAAAGTGGCTACAAATACTGTAGTATGTCAAGGGCCAGGCTGAACTTTTTCTCCTTAGGACTAGTCTCAGCAGATCTGCTACCACAGACCTACAAGAAGTTTCACTGAAACCAATGGCACAGGCCACGGGCCACGATCAGGAACTTGGATGGAAGCCAAAGATCAGTCCAAGAGCAAAATCTGATGGCAATGTTCAGGGATGATGGGGACTTTTCCCACAGAAAGGCAGATTGCCCTGTGTTATCCCATGTCAAGGGTACCAAGAACACTTGAGAGATGTCAAACCACTCTTCGTTCTGATTCAGAGATCAATGAGCAAGGGCCGTGCTCTTCACTCTGTGTCTGCAGCTTACGACCTCGACGCCACTGCCCAGTACCGTCCGGAGGCAAGGTGCCGCTTGATGGGCAGCGCAGCCATCCCCCACAGCTCCCGGCCCACCTTTCCCTGGCAGAAGTTGCCCGGTCCCAGAGCTTTTCCCGGAGGAAAGGTGCGGGTCCCGCCCGTCCGTCGGGCCGCGGCCCCGCGGGGAAGCGGCGCCGGGCGGGAGCCTCGCGGGGCGGCGCGGGCAGGCCGAGACGTGCGGTGCCGGGGAGGAGCGCAGCAGCGCTCGTAGGAGCACCCGGCTGTCAGGATGCGGCCGCAGAGGGGAGGGGAACGAGAGCGGCGGCGCCTACCCCCCGCGGAAAAGCGAAGTTAAAAAGCCAGCGCGAATCCGCCGCCTTCTTTTCCCCGCCTGGCTCCGAACCTCCGGCGACTCCCCCCACGTCCCACCCCCCACCCGCCCTGCCGGTGCCACCGCCCCGCCCGGGCCGCCGGCGGCGGGGCAGAGTGTGGAGGGCAGCGGTGTGAGCCTGCCCCGCGAACCGGGACGCCGGCGCTGCCGGTAGGGGCGGGCGTTTGGGAGTCGGTGCCTGAGGCGCCGCGTCCCGCCGAGCCGCCCGTCTGAGAGGACTACGCCAGCTGCATGGGAGGAGATGAGCGTGGCGGGGAAACAGCCTCCTCCAGCACCGCTCGAGCGCCCCGGCAGCCTCCTCGTCCCCACCTGGGCAAGTACCCGCTCTCCCCTCATCCCGTCCCGGTGCCAACTCCTGCGGCGCGGCGGGGGGTGGGTACGGTCCCGCCAGCGGCGCTCCCCGGGGGGCGAGAGGGAGGCGCCTGCATGAGTGGAGCTGGAAGCGGCCCGGCCTGCCAGCCCCGCACGGCGCCGGGGGCTCTGCTGGGACGGGGGCAGCTGCCCGGGCTCAGCGCAGCTCTCCCGGCCTGACACCAGCCGGGCGGCACCGGCGGTCCGAGCGCGGTCGGGTGGGATTTGTTTCCTGTGCTGTGGGGGTTGTACCTGCTGGCATCTCGATTTTCAACCCGCCGTGACGGGTTGCAGTGAGAGTTTCCCGGGGACAGCGTTGAATTGCTCGCTTTGTAACCCAGCTACAAGCCCGTGCCGGCAGAAAAAAAAAAAAAGGGCAAAAAAAAAAAGCCTACTTCGACGGATGTAGCACCTCATGCACTTTTAAGAGAAGCCCGTGAAGGAGTTGGAAAATAACTTGCTACTTCATGGCAGCATATTTGGAAAATCATTTATGAATGATGCCCTCTGACGGCGGTTCTCAGCTGTCCCTGATTTATATAAAATGTAGTAGGTATGCCCTGTGTATGTTTTAATGTGCGTCTCTTCTTGGCCTGTGAAGTTATTTTGTTGAAATGTAATCACTTTTTTTTTTTCAGTCACAATCTAAAAAATTAGTCATCGCACTTAATATCAAATAGTTTGCCAGTGGCAAAATAAACAGCCCCGTAAGTCTTTTGCATTGTCCTTCAAGCTGTTTCTGTTACCACAGTCTTGCAATTTTTAAAGGAAAATGGTGTTTTCACCTCATGTGTTATCCAGAGTGTTGTTTAGAAGGCATCTCCTTTCAGCTGCATGGAGGATGCCTTAAAGACGCGTTCCCCTTCACGGTGAGCTCATAACTGCTTTGAGCCTCTGGAGTGTAAGGCTAAGAGTAAATACTTGGAAGATGCAAGCGTGGGAACAAAGGAGAGGCAACCTGTAGTCATAAGTGTGTACAACTGCTTGGAAATGTGTGGAAACAAACTACTGTCTTGTCCTAGCTGGCTTTTGCACTGTATGTACTGTGTATTTGCATCTCTCTTTCAACTGTGTGTGAAGAGATGCAAACATTTAACCTTTGGGTTTTTAGAATTTCTGTAATTCAAAAGGAAGCGATCAAATTAAACCTGCTCTGGCATCCTCTGTGTTTTAAAGCAGTTCCACAGCTCTTAATTTGTAAGACCTGTTCTTGAACTGCAAAAATAATCTGTACAGCAATTACCTAAAATGTTAACAGCTGAGCAGGTTGTATGGCTTTCAGAATATTTCAGCATTAAAGGTGAGGGATAATCACTATCATGAGGTGAATTTTATGACTGGTATTCTTGTGTTAAATGCATATGTTTAAGGTCAATGGGACATGCTGTTCCTGGTGATATTCTGGCACTCTGCTTGGGGTCAGACTAGATGCTGAATGAATGGTGAACTCACCTTTATGACAGAAGTGGTAGGAACTAAAGGCTTGTGGCTATATAGTTTACCTGGACCCTAAATGGGAAGTAGTGCCATGAATCTAAAGCTTGGGCAAGCTGTCAGTTTCCAGTAAACACAGAACAACTTAGCCTCATTTAGAGGTGTATGATTGAAAGAATGCGTGTATATTTAGTCCTTTAAAAAAAAGCTGTATAGACTTTAAGTTCAACAGGGACATCTTATGGCAGATATTTGTTTAGGTGAGTTCATGACTGCCTGGCTCCCCAGAGATTCCACATACTCAACCTCTGCAGAGAATTATGCTCGAAACACCAGACTTATTTTATAATTAACAGTGTGATAACTGTTTGACTTTAGTATTTTTTTAGTTATTTAACAGTACTGGAATCTAGGTCTGTTTACCTTGCTAAAAGAGAAATGTATATTTTAATAGTAGTGTGTTGACTGTTTCTGTACACATATTTCTCAGAAACAAGATACAATAATACTAGTTATCATCTAAGTACTAAATATTGCATACTGAGTCCAATTAATTATTTGGGATTATGGTAGCTAAGCAATCTTAATGCTTAAAGGTACATGATTTTTTTTTTCTTTTCTCTTCAGAAGGATGCAATTAAATACTACTCCTTGGAAAGTTATTCAGCATACTTTTAAATTAAACACAGCATGCTAGATTTGAAATACAGTACTAACGTATTTTGTGTGTGCGTATTTTTAACACTAACAAGCTCTTTTAGGAATGTTTCTCACAATATAAACTTCTTGAAATGCAGTTGATTATGTTTTGTTCTGTAGAACTGAAGTTTCAGTCAGACCTAATCTCTGTTTTGCCAGTCTGATACTTTTTTTCATTTGGGATCAGATACGTATTCTTGTTGAGTTAATTTCAGTAAGCAGCATATGCTTCCTCTATCTGTAGTGAACTTTTAATTCTGATTTCTCATATAATTCTTCCCTTCTTTGCCCCTCAGAAATCCTCAAGGGGTCAAATCCGTTACTCACTATGTCAGAGTGCCTGTGCCATGATTTTATGTGGATTTTGTGGTCTCATCCATTATGTATTAGATACTGTGGTTTTAGCATTGCGGTTTAACATTGTGTTGCTAGATGCATGAAAGGGAATGATAGCTTTACAGTCAGTTCTGCTGTTGATATGCCAGGATTTTAAATGAAGAAATAAAAGTGTATAGCTCATTGCTATGTATAAATAAGCCCTGTCGCTAGTTGTGTTTTTTGTTTGTTTGCCTTTTTTTTTTTTTCTGTTAGGGACTGTTATTTTAAACTTCTGTTTTGCATGCTAAATCTAGTAGACCCAGTTTTTTAATTGATTTTTTTTTTTTTTTTAGTGGCTGTGTATAGAAGTTGTCAGCAGAATTTTTTTGTTCAGCAGAAACCCAAAGGAAAAAGATGATGTGGAACTTTTTTTGGATAACACTCTTTTCTGGAATGCAGCACATTCAGATTTTCTGTCCTTTTCCTCCTCTTTTTTTTCACTATGTCTATGTAATTTAGATACTTGTATAGAGATTCTAGTATAAATATAAAACTTTTTTAATTATTTATTTATTTATTTTGTGTGTGTGTGTGTGTGTGTGTGTGTGTGTGTGTGTGTGTGTGAAAGCAAGTCCTGGAGCATTGATTTATTTTATTTTTTTCCAAAATTTGGCACCCGCCAATAGAGAAGTTTCCTGAAAGTGAACACTAGGTGTCATGTTACCACAAACATCAGTGTCTTGCCTTTTCCCTATCTTTTCAGGGTCAATTAATCTTGCCATTTTCCTAAGACAGATGACCACCATTAATAACCCACGCCAGTATTTTGGTAAGGTTGTACTCCATTCAGTCATATTGAATGTGACTGTAAGAAGCTTCAACTTCCCTATGTTTTTTTATGAAAAGTTTGATCAGCACTAGGGTGACATGGATTTCAAGATTGTTTCGAAGAGTTATCTATGCCACAATACAAATCAATAGGATATACTTATTAATTGAAGTTTTTCCTTCCACACACTGATTTTCTATTAAAATTTCTTGCTGGGCAAAACCTAATTTCAGAAACTTTTGTCATGATGTGAACAGAATTTGCTTCCTGATTTTGGTATGGAAAGCACGAGAAAGCAGTTGGCAGAGCTTCGTGATAGAGGGGGGTGTCCACATATTCTGTTGTGTGAAGCCTAATTATTTGTTTC
Source organism: Patagioenas fasciata (assembly GCF_037038585.1). NCBI lineage: Eukaryota > Metazoa > Chordata > Aves > Columbiformes > Columbidae > Patagioenas > Patagioenas fasciata. The sequence goes on from NC_092522.1 coordinate 105,392,837, forward strand.
CCATGCAAATTTTGTTGACTTCCCACTAATCTGGGGAGATGTTTTTTCCCCTGAAAATCTGTGAAATTCATAGTTTCGAGATCCTATTAAAGAAATTTACCGAGCACTTACTGAATATCAGAGTATGCAAAGGTTTCGTGTTTCTTCACTTGGCTTCCCTACTGTCACAAACCAAATCTGAATCCTGCTTCTGCCTGTATATATCTCCATGATAACAGTTAGCAAACTGATAAAAAAACATATTCAAGCTTAGGGCTTTAACTTCTTAATGGAAACAAGACTTGTGCCCACCTGCTGCTCTGAAAAACAATGTCTGATCTCAGAAAAAGAACAGCGTTGTTGTTCCTTTTACACCTCAGATCTGTGTTTCATTCTGTAAGCAATTTTTTTCCGATGTTTTAAACATTCTGTGAGATGAATATAAATAGAATCACTTTCACTTGAGAGTGCAGAGACTGCCGAGAATAGAAATGGTAGCAGAGCTCAGCAGAAGGAACAGGGCATGACCGTGTTCCTGCAACACTGACACCTAATATTGCTTGTCAGTGGCACCATGATAATAGAGACAGCAAACACAGATCAGACTTATTCAGGTTGAAAGGGACCTTGGGAGGTCTGTGAGCCTCACCTTCTGAAAGCAGTGGCCTTGCTGAATTCAGATGGCATTGCTCAGGTCTTTTCCCATTGCATCTTTAAAACCTCCAAGGATGGAGACTGGGCAGCCTGCTCCCTGCTGGGGTGTTTTCACAGTGGAGTGTTGGGGGGGCTGCCATTAGCTTCTCCCCCAAAGCCACTTCTTTAGGTTCCAGCAAGCACAACTTACTCAGCTGCTCCTCACAGGAGAAGTGCTCCAGCCCCCTGGCCATTTTGGTGGGCAGCGATTGGACCTGCTCCCATTTGACAATGTGTTCCTTGTACTGCAGAATCCCAAACTGGGTGCAAATGTGTGCCAAATAAAAGGGAAATTATTACATGGATCGTGTCTCTGTTTCTGATGCTGGTAGCCATCGTGACTGGCAGCATGCACTGGTGATTCTGTTCAACCTTTTGACCACCAGGATCCCTGGTCATTTTCAGTATTACTCTCTTTCCCATCATGATGTCTCAGAGAGAAATCCTAAGCAATGAAAGTTTTTAAAAAGCAGATGGTTAGTGAAAGTCCCTCTTATTTTCCTCCATTAGTTAAGAATGAATGCAGTAACTCTAGGGAAATTTAGCAGATTTTTGTACTTGCTTTTTTGTGTGCTGTTTCATATACTTTCTCCTCACCCCCGAAGCAGGCAAGGGCTGACACTGACTTTCATCTGAAGTTGATTCATTTACTACAAAAACTGCATGTTCATTGTGGTTTAACACCAACCAGCAATTAAGCACCACACAGCTGCTCAGTCCGTCTGATGGGATAGGGGAGAGAACTGGAAGAGTAAAAGTGGGAAAAGTCATGGTTGTGGGCTGAGAAAAGACCATTTAATAGGTAAAGCAAAAGCCCTGCATGCGAGCAAAGCAAAACAAGGAATTCACTGCTTCCCATCGGCAGGCAGGTGTTCAGCCATCCCCAGGACAGCTGGGCTCCATCATGTGTCGTGGTGACTTTGGAAGACAAACACCGTAACTCTGAATGTCCGCCCTCCTCCGCTTCCTTTTTTTTCCACTGGCTTCTATGTACCGAGAATGGTGTCATATGGTATGGAACGTCCACTTGGTCAGTTGGGATCAGCTGTCCCAGCTGTGTCTCTTTTCAGCCTCTTGTGTACTACCTGCTTTCTTGCTGGTCAGTATGAGAAGTTGAAAAGTCCTTTACTGCTTATTGGCAAGTAAAACATCAGTGTGTTATCAACATTATTCTCATCTAAATCTAAAACACAGCACTGCCCCAGCTATTGGGAAGAAAATTAACTCCATCCCATCTGAAATAAGGACAATGTTAAAGTACTTGGAATAATTTAGTGGATTTGCTCATCTTTCCTGTTACTGATAAAGCTGACAGACAAAGCCAATGAAGGCCCAAGATTGTGCTTCGCTCCTGACACCTCTTGTCAGTAACAGTCATGATCTAATTTTTTTTTGGTCTGTTTTCTTTGAAAAAGGCAGGCTGATTCTACCATTTTGAACTCCTCTGTACCTGCTTGTCTGAACTTTCTGTCTGAAGAACAGTGTGACTCCAGCAAGAGCTGTCATGCTGGAACCCTTCTGCCACTCTTTATTTATGTATATCAGCAGGCAGATTTCTGTAGTGAGATTTACAAACTCTCTGAAGGATATAACCTTGAAGAGCTGGAACTCTTTAGCACAATCTAATCAATATTATCTCATTTATCATCTCCTTGTGAAGTTCAGATTGTAGTAGGGACAAAATGCATTTGTAGTATTTAGAGAAGATCTGAGCAGGAAAATGAATGCAAAACCTCAGTTGTTTTGTACTGTATTTAAAGAGTTATGGTACATGCTGACACTGCATGATACTGCAAAGCTTCCCTTCACCATGCCAAAATTACAGGACTGTTTATGCCTGTTGTTCTGGGATTTTTGCCTTTGCACAGTCTATATGAGACTTCTAAGGCACTGGATGAATAAAAAAACTAGAAGAAACATTTCCCCTGAACATGTAATTTCATGTAATGTGATTTCCTGTGCAAAGTGTATACAGAGTAGCTTTTTTTCATAGGGGGTTATCATCAGCACTATAAACACACTTCCCAGAGCCTGAGTGGCCGAGTTCCATAGTACTTCCCTGATCTGAAGCTTTAATGATTTCCATACTTTAATTATGGAGATGTGTAGCAGAGAGGGGTTAATTGATTTGTTGGGGATCACAGAAACAGTCTTACCCAGAGAGAGATGGAAGCAAAGCCTTTTTGGTGTCAAATCTCTGTTGTCAGCTCTTGGCAATTCTTCCATGTCACAAGTGTGGTAGTTGTACCTTTTGATGGGAATTCCCTTTTATGCCCAGTTTTGTGGGAGTCCTAACAACAAATGGGAAGAGCTCAAATGGAGCTCAGGGTAGCACAGCCTGTGTTTTGAGATGGGCTATTCCCACATGGCCCATGGAAAAACTGTGTTGGCTGCACTGTGCGTGCTGGTGGACAGAGCTGCCACAGCACTGTTATTGTGCTTCGTGCTAACAATTGTCAGCATTTATTGGTACACTGAGTAAACTGTAAACAGTAGTATATTCAGTTTCACAGTACACTGTGAAGTGAGTGAGCATTATTGTTCCTACTTTATCAGTGGAGAAGCTGAAGGAAGGAGATTTTAGTTAAGACTTTGAGTTGTGGTTTTCTTGTTTGTTTTCTTTCTTTTTTTTTAATTTTGTTAAATGTAGATTGAGTAAATTATTGAGTAAATTGCGTTTTGGTACTTTTCTTTTTCTGAATACATGATGAAACTTCACCAAACATTATGTGGTGAATGTTTTCCAGTTTTAAGGTTTTCTTCAGTATCCCAATTTGATTGTGTTGTGTTGTTTGGTTTTTTTTTCCTTGAGTAAATTGTGCACTGTCCTGGCACATCCAGTAATGGATGCAGACGTCTTTGTAGAATACCCATTCATTTGACTTATGGGCACAAACATACTTGCTTCTGCTGCTCATGTAACTACGAAGTGGTATGTTTAACATCACCATGAATATGGATATACTATGTAGCTCATATAATATCTAATATGCGACATGAAAAATACAGAAGAACAAGCACACATATCCAAAACAGTGCTAAATGATATGGGTGATAGTCGGGAATATTTATTTTATTTCCTCTATAGGAGCTGTCTTTTTCTTCTAGGTGTATATAAAACTAAGTTTATTGGAGGAAAGTGTCAGGAGAATTGATCTGATACTGAATATCATGAGGACGCTTGCATATTTGAAAACTATTTGTCACAAGCATGCGTTGCTGTCTTCCTCTCCAGCAAAGCTGTTCAGTCAGCAGGCAAAGAGATTTTTCACTTGTTTCAATGTCTGCAGCTAACATATAGATAAGGCAAGGAAATTCGTAGGCCCATCTTTCTGTACAAATCCTGTCTAACAGTATTAAGTCATGTTTTTAGAAAGGCTTAAGGAATTACTCACAGGTGGCGGTGTGTGAATAAAATGCCTGTTTCTTGTATGGTAGTAAAATATTCTACCCTGTTCAAAAAGCAACACAATCTAATATCATGTGATGTGTCTTTTGCTCTCTTTTTTTCAACATATCCTGCTGTCTTATGCAGCATTTTTGTAACAGTAGCATTTAGACATTCTTCTCCCACCCTTCATGAGCCCTGATGGAATGGCAATATAAAGATATACAGTAATCTGTACTGTGTGCTCATTTCTAGAATTCAGTTGAAGCACAAGTGAACGTTGTTGCCAGTTCAGTCTGACAGGGTTGTTTTGTGTGTAGCTATTGCTTTTTATAAAATATTTTCCTTTTCTATTAATAGTTTTGAATTGTCAGTGTAGTTATTAGTTGCATCAACACACTGTTTTATGCGACTATTTATTGCACTTTTCATTTAAAAGACAAATTAATTACTAAAGCATCTGGTGCGTCATATGGTGCATATGCTGGATGTACTAAACAGAATAGTCTTTTAAAAATAATAGGAGATAAATGACATTGCATGAAAGGATTAGTCTTCTGAGTGTGCTTTGAAGAGTAACTTTACTGTACTAAAATCTCCAAGTTTGTTATTCAGGATTTTGTGATCATTAAAATAATCTTTGATTTTACTGGAACAAGCGTGCGTACCTGTATGTTACTGTACTCGTAATATGTGAGAAATAGAGGGGAAAAAAGACACTATTTTCTGACAAGAACTTCATTATACATGGGCTAGTTATATGGTACTTCTTCCAAGTGATAATCACAGAATAGATTATGGTTGGTACAATTTACAATTCATAAGGCAAGACATTTTTATTCTTACTATCTGTAGAAATTATATATTCTCCAAGGTTATCAAACACTAAATTAAGGCTTTCTTGGTCTTCAGATAACCTGTAACTAACAGATACACTTCAACGCACAGTATCTAACCATGGAAACCTCCAATTCTCTTGGTATAATCAGGACAAAATTCACACTCATTTTACATTAGAAAATTACTGAAGCCTACTGTAGCTAAAATTATCAACTGACACCAGTTTAGTGTTGAATTAGTAATATGTTACATAGTGTCATCTCCAAGGGAAGGATGTCAGAAATTGGTCATGGGCCAACTTATTCACTGTTTACAATTATACATCTTTGGTCCCATCAAGTGAAATTTGATATGTATCACCGTTTTTACTTACAAAGTTTCAGGAGGTGAGGCTTAAATCTATCTGGTATACCTTCCATTTGCAAAAAAAAAAAAAATCATTGAAATTAGGCTTCCAGAAGATTGAACAGCTGTGGTTTTATTTGTTTGTTATGTTTTGTTGTTAAATGAGACATTGCCAGAAGCATGGCACCATCACAACTCAGTTTAAGCAATCAAGGTTGGAGAATGGAGCAGGATGCTTTGGTCTCAAAGTACTTTGAAAAGCAACAGGATCTTTTCAGAAAATATACTGAAGGCAACGAGAAAGTGTTCTGCTTTAGGCATATCTTCGTTAGGAATATTTGGGTATACATAAAGGTAGGGGATCCAGGGAGCAAGTCTGAAGCCTGAATTGTCAAAATGCTACCACAGCAACCTACTGGTGAGAATTAATAAACTGAAATTGTTTAGATATGATTTGCATACATAACCCCAAAGAGCTTTGTGTTGTTTATGACAGTCAGACAATATAAATTGAAGCTTGGAAGAATGTTTCCTTCTCCTGACTTTCACTATCTGTAATTGAACCTTTAGAGTAAGAAAAGGAAAATTAGATTTGTAATTCTTACCAAGGGCAATCTTGTAGCAGTTGGAACCAGCTGTGACTAATGCTCTCAAGAATATTTTTTTTTTCATGTGTCAGGAGAGAGGAAAGAATGGGTAAATTTTTTACTGACTCACAGTCAGCAAAAAACACAAACCAGCCACAATTAACAATCTGACTTGATTTTTTATTTCACCTCTATATTTTTTTTAGTTTATTGTGTTACTAATTGTACTTATGCGCTATTGCACTTACGTACATCTCCACTTCTGTACTTCACTCACTTCTGCTCCTTTTTTATAATTGCTTTACCCCTAAAAGAAAAAACAAACAAACAAACAAAAAACAAACCACAAAAGTAGGCTTTCTCATTGGCTGAATATACACTCTTTGTAGATGCTCTGTTTATCACAGTAGTTGACAAGAAGTAAACAAATATGAAGACAGGAGATATATATATATGTTTATATATATATAAATAGAAACATTATAGGGTGGCTATCAAAGGGAATGAATGTGAAAGAAGTGAGATTTACCTAGACCTCAGGGAACGCTGGATTGTTTTTTTTTCTGGGTTCCTTGTATCTGTGTGTAGTAGGGAAAGTCCTTACTTAAGTCTCTGCTATCTCTGTTTCTTCTCTACAGCTTTCAGCAGTTTGACAGACTTTCATCAATGTCAGTAAGGTTAACTTAATGTCTGTTGGCTGTAGTTTTCATAGCTAAATGTAATTAAATGTAGTAAACCTGCATGAGTTTACTTTGTAATTCTCATAATTCTAGTGTCATTTTAATCAGACCAGGGTCAATCTAATTCTGTTTGACAAAACCATCTTACTTTATCAATTTACAACATAAAATGAAGACTTCATCTTTTAAAATGTTATAAATTTTCCCTGTTTTTGTCCAATATATGATTCATTGCCAAGTCCCACAAAAAAGGTGTGAAGAGTACTTCATGTGTGTTTTTTAACCAATTAGTGTTAAGGTTGTCTGCTCTGGGAGAACTATAAAAATATTTTTATATTTTCAAAATTTGCTCCAGACTATGCTGCCTTACAAAAGCTATGACTTAGCTCAGCATATCTAGCAGAAATAAAATGAATTAAAATAAAACAAACCCACCAATGTATTGCCATGGTTTATAGCACTGAGGTGTGAGATGATCATAATACAGGTCTGTAAATTCCTTTTGCTTGGAATTTATAAGTGGTAAAAAGTAGATTGTTTTTTAGAGCATCATTATTTTTCAAGCATTTCTGTGGAACTTTGGCAAACAGAGGCCAGCCAAGAGAGTATTATCAATATATATTGAAAAACTCTTGTACTAGTGCAAAGGGATTTTTTCTGTTTAAATTAAGTGATTAAAACATTCTCCCAAATGAAAGATTGTTTAGGGCTAAGAATAACATTTCTCTGTAACTGACTTGTTGGACTATAATCTCTGCTTTTATTTGTGGAATTGATGTTTCATTAAGAGGGTTTCTGCTCACTGAGAGCTAGTTGGTTGTGACTTAAAAGAACAATCCAAGCAGTAATCTATATTCTCTATAGGAAATCTACAAGAAATACTAAAAAGTCTTTTCTTTCTTAAGTATAATGGAAAATTGTCATCTCGAACATTACTGCACAGAATAAAAATTTAGATACACTAATTGTAAATTGCAATCTAAATAGCGTCTCATCAGCTTGCTTGATATTCACAGATCAAATATCTTGTGGAACTAATTTCATGTTCTTATGTGCAATTAAGGTGCTTGCATTAATGAGCTCTACAAATACTTTTTATTACTGTTTCAGTTAACTGGAACATAACAACTTGTCTTAGTTTCAAGAGTTAATATACTTCCAATGTCTCCACTGGTGGTAATGTATGATTCAGAGGTACAGCTGTACCTCAAGGTCTGAGAGTTTCGTTGGATGAGGTCAAGTAACTGCTGTAGAAGCAGAACAATACTCTGTTCAGCTCCTACCCTTCTGATGACAGGTTTTGGTGCCTTTTCCTTCTGTGGGTGGGAATTACTGGCTACAGACCACACTAAGGCCACAGCATAGCTCCAAGCATCAAAATGCATCTGATCGTACTGTTAAACTGTTAGCATTTTCCTTAGCATAACTTTGTCCTAGGCTAAGTAGCAGTCTTCAGACAATATCCAGACTGTGATCTGGGACCATTCCTGTGGGCAGCACGACTGTGGTTCATGTCTTTGAGGAGGGTGAAAGCGCTTGGATTCACTGGTACAAGTTGTGCCAGCTGACCTCCTGGCCCTCAGCTGCTTTATTTGACAGTATAGATGGTACCGTATAGACTTGTCCTCTTTGCTGTAGCTGTGCCCATTTGTCATCGGTACTAACCTGACGTGCTCAGAAATGTTTGAGACTTGCTGACTCTTTTATTCATGGGAATTTACCACCAGTCAGCTGAGTAAAGGACTTGCTTTTTTTTTCAAAAAACTCAAACATTTATGTTATATACTCTGTGGCTTCCATTACAAAGTATAAAATAGTGATAGAAAATGTTGCATTCCAAAGAGTCTTTATTTCATCATGATTAGTTAGTTTTGGATTTTTTTGGTTTTGTATTTGTTTGAAAAAGACTGTCTCCATGCTGAATGAAGGGCAATTATACTTCGTTTTTTTCCTGCTAGTCTCTGCACATTGTGAGATATTCCCTCTTGTGTACTGTGGAATATACAGTAGAGGTTTGGGAGCATCTTTCTTATGGGGAAGGACTAAGAGAACTGGGTCTGTTCAGCCTGAAGAAGAGAAGGCTGAGAGGGGATCTTATTTATGCTTGTAAATATCTGAAGGGTGGGTGTCAAGAGGATGGGACCAGACTCTTTTCAGTGGTGCCCAACAATAGGATGAGTGGCAATGGGCACAGACTGAAGCATAGAAGGTTCCATCTGAGTATGAGGAGAAAATTCTTTACTTTGAGCATGCCAGAACACTGGAGCAGGCTGCCCAGAGAGGTTGTGGAGTCTCCTTCTCTGGAGACATTCAAAACCTGCCTGGACACATTCTTGTGGAATCTACTCTAGGTGAACCTGCTTTAGCAGGTGGAATGATCTCCAGAGGTCCCTTCTAACCCCAACCATTCTGTGGTCCTGTGTGATCCTAGGACACATGCATTCATGTTTTACGTTGGATTAGGGGCATGGTTTTCAAGTGAATCTCATTATCATCCATGTTTATTGCCATGTAGTCTGTGGTGTTTAGTGGTGTGGGGTGCACCAATGGTATCTCCTGTGTTGGTTGTTAAGTAGTGCATCTGAATACAAGTAGTTTTGTGGAGTAAGACAGAGGGACTGAAGATTCACACCATATGAATCTCTGGGGTTTTATTCCAGATTAACTGTAGCCTGATCCTGTGGATGGAATGGACCAGCAGTTAGTGGTTGGGTTCTGTAGATTTGCTCCTGGAGCACAACTCCAGCTCATGTGCCCTCAGACCATTCTACAGTGCAGACCCAGGGCATGAGAATTGGGAATGACTGGGGGAGACTTGCTCCTAAAATCTTCTAGTGTGAACTAAACTGCTAATACAGAGCATCCAAGTAGAGTGTCTTTCATATAGAACTAAACTGGAAGGTATTTCATAGGTGCACCTTATTAATTGCAGCCACTGAAGAGGGTTCAGTCTATGCAACCATGCTATAAAAAGTTCAAAATATAACCTCTCCCTCCAGTAGTCTACAAGTGAGGGAAGTACTTGTCTCCTCCTTGCCTTCCACCACTAAACCCCTACTTGCCTGAGAATATTTAGGATCTAGTGCAATGTGTAGCACTGTAGATCAGGCTGAAAGAATAAATGTTGACAACTCTTTCTCTTCCTTCTTCTTACTACTCCTTCCAATTTTCTTACATTTGAGAGGCTGTGATTTGGAGTATTATTCTCAGATGTGCTATGAGAAATAAGATGGAAAAAATTCCCTCAATTTGCAAATTCCCCTAGTTGAGGAACTCTGTAAAGAACTTCTGCTACTTGTTTTGCTGCTCTTCTTCCTGGACTGCAGAGTACTCATCATTACTTGGTTCTTTTAAGAAACGAGGCAGAGCAGATTAGTGAAGAATATTCCAGGCAGTACACATGGGTAAATCTTTCAGGCGTGCGAAACATTGTCTTTTTTGCTAGGGGAAATCATTCTTCCTATTAATTCATCAGGAGAAATTAGGAAATAAACTAAAGATTTTGAGGAGATTAAATATTTCAGAAATAACATTTCAGACACTTTAGTTCTGGTTTAAAGCATCTTTGAACAAGAGATAACACCCATCACCTAGCAGTAACATCAGGCTTTTCTGCCTACAGGAAGCAATATGTAAATGTCACTGCAGTTCCCAGTGCCGTAATGACTTAATTCCTGGTTATTCTCAGTTCCTGTTGCAGGTTGCCAGGTCTTGCTAGTATCTTGACTGTTAGTCTGCCAACCATTTGTTTATAGTGGCAATGAAGAGAAATAAGTATTTGATATGAAGTTTTCTAATTATGGATCAACTGAACGGCAGGAGAGAGACTTCTAATTTGATCAGGTTTAAGGAGAATACAGATCTCTTCTTCATGCCTTACTTGTGTCTGTTTATAAACACTAATGGCTGTTTTGTTGAGTTTGATGTCGTACTTTGGCTAGCATTTTGCTGGGCTTTTCTTGCTGGTACTGTGGGACCGCGCTCGCACGGCAAGGACCCTGCCCCTGCCCACTTCACACCACCCCGAGCTCCCTGCTCACCCACTCTCAATGCTTCCTGGCACCTGGAAACCCAAGTTGATCAGGGTCAAATTGAGTTGATTCAATTCAGTTGGTTGTTTTGACATTGTTTTGGTATGCTGTGTGGATATCTGAGTAAATAACATCTACAGTTATTTTGCAACTCACATTAATAATTAAAGCTTGATTTTTTTATTTTTTTTTTCTTTTTCATCCTTTTAGTACTGATCACTCCACATGGACTGTTACACTTTTGTGGCAGTAACTTTAGATCCACTGGATCTCATTAATATAAATGCAATTTCTGTGGGAGGTGTTAACTTTAATGAGGGTGTTCAGAATATAAGTCTGTTTGAATTTTTGTAACTAAGTTGTCAAAGTTAGGCCCTTGAGCCCTATTTTCCCGTGTGCGTGAGTGTGCATATGCATATTTTTGTTTCTTTCCTGCCTGCCTTACCCCTCAGTAGTTCTGGAGATTTACAGAGCCAGATTGTGCTTTGCATTTATGAAGAATTTCAGAGAACATGCTTTCATGTTCCATGGAGCATAGATTTCGTTTGTGATGCATATGAAGGCTGAATGTAAAGACCTTAAAGAAATCTATGGAAACAATTTATTTTCTGGGCACCGAACACTCAACACATTCTGAAAAGTTACTTTTTTTTTTTTTTTTTTGGGAAATTCAGCTTTTTTTTTTTTTTGCGTGAAATTGCTCATAATTTCAACAAGGAAAAGAAATACTTTTTTCTCTTGCAAATGATGATAATTAATGCCTAGTGTGTTTGGAGGCTTTTGTTTATTGGATATGGATTTTACAAAACTCATTAGTACCATATAGTGAAACATATATAGTGAAAAATTATTTGTGTGATCATTATGTTCCATCAATCTATAAACAAAATAAATAAAACTCCCATTCTTCCTGTTTCACAAGACTGTTTTAAATGATCTACAAAGTGCCTTTTCTTTAAATCCTAGCTGTGAAGGAAATTGTGTATGGTCTTAACTTCTTTAGGATAATTTTACTATGGTTTCCTGTACCAGGAAGAGAGTTTGGTGTAGATTTGGGTACGGACACTGGGTTTTAGAGATTCTAATCATGGGTGTGAGCCATCAAATCATGGATATCAGCTGCCTGAAGGCAGCAATGGCAGTAGGTTTACATCAGGCCAGGTGACCTGTTCATTTGAACGCTGCATGCTCGTAACCTGAAGCATAAAACTGAGGATATATGCAAACACTGTTTCTTACTATTTGACATTCTGGTAACTTTACCAAACAGCTACTGATTTTGCCAAACTTGCTGTTTATGAGTTGGGCTCATACACCAAGTTAGCAGATTCAATAGCTAGTTTCGTTTTTTTTTTTAATATAGTTTGCCTTTTGAAATTTGATTGAAAACATTTGGAAAAATGAAACAATTGTTGATTTATTCTCCCTTCTTCATTCACCCTTTCAGTCAAACATTTTGTGCTCTTGTACTCTTGAAATTATATGATCTTTTCTCCCAAATGTGTGGTTTTGGCTTTGATCCCTGATCTGACACTGAAATGCCAGATTTTCTTCATACATTTGGACTAGGCTCTAGCCAAAATAAACTATTCCTTGTGTTTATAAACATAAGATAAATATATATTAATGTTCAAAAGCTCTGAACTGAAAACGGATTTTTTACCAGTGGAGGTAGTCAGTGACTGCCAGTGCTGTTAAATATCCTTTCTTCTGGGAACCTTTTTCTTGCTGGGGGTTAGCTCACAAAGCTGGAGTCTCAATGGCTCCGTATTCTCAAGCATTAAGTTGTCCTTACATGAATCAGTATGTTGTTCCAGCATGCAAGAGGTTTGTTTGGCCAGCGATGTCAAACCTGTCACCTTCCCAACTACACTAAAACCTGATTTTAGCACTGCATTCTAGGTTTAATGTGTGTTTTGACTCTTGCATTTGAAACTAGTACCTGTATATATATGTTCATAGAATGCCCAATTCTGCAGCAAGTCAAACACTTTCAGATATACATATTGTGGGAAGTTAAAGCAAGTTTTGTTTTATTCAGTTTGTTTTACCTAATAAGTTTCTTTTGGTCCGTTAATGTTGTGCAGGCAATGTCACAATCTTTTCTATTTTGGCTATTGCATGGACCTACTTGTGCAATGTAATTTATAGTAATTGGATTATTGAGTGACTATAACAGTTATCAAGAATTGGAGTAATAGATATAGGCAGAGTAATTTCATGCTTTTCAGATGAGATTATGTTATGTTTAGGATAGGTCACAAATGACTCCATGACTTCACCAATTTTAATTAACTTTAATATCTTAGAAGAAAAAAAAACCTTGTTAAATTGTCAGTCCTTGTAACTTTGGTTGTTGTTTTACAGCTAGCAGTTTTCTAAGCAAAAACTTTTTTACATATTTCCTTTTCATGGTCATTTCAAAAATGTTTTCGTGGGCTGTCCTTGAAGCTGAAGTGGACGATCTGCTGAAGTGAGATCAATTCTTGGCCGACCTGCCAATCACTTTTCTGTTTAGGAGAGGATTGGTGTTGAAGCTCTTAATGTATTTCAATGTTTTGACTGTGAAAGCCATTCAAGGTGTGGCTTGAGAGCTCTGCAATAAAATTGATGAGTTTTAGGGTTGAATACCAAGCCTCATATTCCCTCTTCTGAACCACAGAAATTTGCTCAAAGGCAATGCTTGTGAAGTGGGCAGTGTGGTGCTTGTCACTGCTATAGTACCAGTTAATGCCCTTGCTAATTTATTTCCCTCTGAATTAACATATGCCTGCCACTAAACAAAAGATTTTCACAGTTCTAACTTTTCTTTCAATCTAGATGTTGGTATAATTTACTTGAATCACTAAGGCATATGGGAAACCTCCTCCTAGTGTGGCAGAAGTCTGCAGAGATGCTAATTTTAGTCACAACCTGGTTCTGGACAGTAATGGCTGTGCCATGCTGACAGAGGTTAACCTATTTGTACTGAATTAGTTCAATTCTCGTAACTAGTGGGACATTGTAAATAGAACTTACTTTAAGGCTGAGGGGAAGAGCAGAATGTAAAATCTAAGTTACAATATGGCGTTTCACAAAGTCTACGTGACTTCAAAACCAGAAGCAACACATTTTGGTGGTGGGATTGAGCATCTGAGCATCTGAGCCCAAGGCCCAGGAGGACCCAACTTGAGCCCAGCCTGGCACCCTCTGTCCCCACCTGAGCTGCGCTGGCACTGCCTGGTGCCAGCTTTCCTCCCCGCTTGTTGTTCAGGTTTCCTGGCTCGGCCTTGCCTTGCAACTTTGCTTGATGCTCAGAGGTCTGTGGCCAGGACCCCCTGAGCACCCCTTCCTCTGTCTGCTCCCCGACACTGTGTCCTGCCATGCAGGAGCCATGTGGCTGCTGCTGCCTCCCAGGCTGCCCAAGGCTGCGTTGAATCTTCTGCCAGCTGGTGGTGTTCCTCAGAGAAGGTATAGAGTGGGATAAATGGCCAGCAAGCAATGTTGATTTTGTTTACATATGTAGAAAATATATTGCAAAAAATACAACTGAAAGGATGTTGTTTTCTGCCTCAAATTGCATTATATTCTCTGAAGTTATGAATTTCAAAACAGTAAGAAAAGAGTAAAGATCTGTAACAAAAAGCTTTATTAAATACACTGCCAGCTGAGTAATCTTTCAGGACACTGTTTGCGATAGCACTTCTCGTGTTCATTGTTACTGACTAAACAAAATAATGCAGATTGTAATAACAAGTAATTTTTGTAATCTAATCAAACCATTTCATTTGTGGAATGCATTTCTTCTGGAATTTATGGACAACCCATTACCATTTTGGCAAGACAGATTTATTATTTCTGGCTCCTCTGATAAGTGTCATGTTTCAAGTGATAATGAGTCTGTAACTTCACTTGGCAGTTTGTTTAATGATTTAGTGACTGCAATTTTTTCCTCTGATAGGGATGCTAATGTACCCAACTGCAGCTTGAAGTGTTGCCTCTTGTTCTGTCATTAAAAACAAGTGAAATTAATTGATTCTGATTTTCTTTCAAATCTGTAATGGTACAATGTAAAATAGTTGTCATCTCTACTGTCAGAATTTTCTTTATAATGGTTCTCTGCTGTCCAGGAAAGGGTCTGATAAAATGACAACAGTAGTTGAAGGAGTCAAATGAGGAGTTTTTGTGTTTCCATAAAGAAACGATATTTCTGGTTGCAAATCTACTGTATTCTGGAGGAAGCTTGACCAAAACGCAGGTGAAAGCAACCTGTATTGTGTGGGGCTTTTTTCCTTCCTCCTCATTTAAATTATGGAAATTGGTATTCATGGTAATTTGCAAATAATACAAAATATCTGTTTCGATCATTTCAAGTTGTTTCTGTAGACAGCAACACTCCAAATTAATATTCCCAAGTTCATAATGAAATAGGTTGGGAGACAGAAAATGCTGATGAGAAAGGTTAGGGGAAACATAGGGTAGTGTTTGGTTTTTATGGGAGCCCGAAGTCAGCATCATGACTGAGGACAGCGCTGTAATGTGTAATCTTACTGCTTTTAGCAAGAAATTCATTCTGAATCCTAACAATGTCAGTGACAGTGTTGTATTACTAACTACCCTCCCACTGAGATGAACAGTGACCACAGTACATTCTTGTATGTTCTTTTCAGACTTCTTTGAGTCTGTCTTGTGATTTAAAGAACATCCACATTTGCACTGGACTGACAGATGTTCCTTAGCACTCTAACAGATGTAGTGCAGAAATCTTCAATCTGAGGCCACTATTCCATGTGATTGCAGTGCCTGACTGTCAGCTGGCAGTGTAAAGGTCCCAAAAAAGTCTCACTGGATAGTAAAATAAGTAGTTATTTTATTCTGTGAGTTGGAGCTGTACAGTTCTCATTTTAAAGTTAATAAATAGGATAAGATGAGGGGCAACAGGCACAGACTGAAGCACAGGGCGTTCTATCTGAATATGAGGAAAAACTTCTTTACTTTGAGGGTGCCCGAGCACTGGAACAGGCTGCCCAGAGAGGTTGTGGAGTCTCCTTCTCTGGAGACATTCAGAACCCACCTGGACACATTCCTGTGCGATTTGCTGTGATTTGCTCTGGTGAACCTGCTTTAGCAGGTGGTTTGGACTGGATGATCTCCAGAGGTCCCTTCCAGCCCCAACCATTCTGTGATTCTGCAGTATTTTGGAATCAGTTATGCGGAAGTGTGAATAATGTTTCCTGTAATTGATAATATGATTTTATTTTATGCTGAGCATGCAAGTGTTTTTCATAACTTCCTGTGGTCAATGAAACTTGTTTGAATACTTGACTGAAGCATTTTTCTATCTTCCTCTTGTCAGGCTCATAAAGCTTTATAGAATCATAAGAGGAGAAAGTAGGAAACTAGCCATAATAGAGGAGAACTTGAAGCCACTCCTCAGAATTTTTGCAATAAGTGACAAATAAAGGGATTATATTTCATTTTTGAAGGCTACACTTTCTGTTAGCACAGCTTGGCAACTGTGGTATGATTAAAAGCTGAAGACTACAGACATCGCTGAGCATGTAAGGCATCTGTAGCACAAATAAGTGTCAACTGGTGGCTCTGTGATGACACTAAATTGAGGATTTCAGGATTACTGTCCCACATGTTGCATGTAAAAAAGATTATACAGCAAGGAGTATGGTTAAGTAGGTATATTAAATACATCTGAGAGAAGTCCTGTGATATTCCTCTGGTGAAGGTGGCGAAAGACTGAGAAAGCATTTCAAGCCGGGTGTCTCCCTCCTTTCTTCCAAACCATTTGCTTTTTTTATAGATCCTACTATCTATATTAAGGTTCAAATCAGATTAATACTTTTGTCTTTTTCCTGTTGTTCAGTATAAGGCAGTAGATGCGGTCTCCTCGTTTGATTGAGAGAGACTTTTCTCGAGTTCCCGGTTCTGGGAGGGGGGCAGCAGCTCTGCAGTTTCAGGTCTGATAGTGTGTCTGTGTGTCCATCTATCGTCTTGAACAGACCTCATTCCTCTGTGTCTCATGGTGCTTTTAGCTGTATCTTGTGTTCAGTTTAGAGCTGCCTGGGTGAGGTCTGAATTGTGTGTTTTCCCCTTGCACTGATGAGAGATTGTGGAGTCCCCAGGATTCTAGAGTTGAGTCACAGCAGGACACTGTTAGGCTCACCTTTCTTATATTAAGGTTGGTTGTGGACTTAACCACAGTCTCTTTGTAAATCCAGCTATTCGCTTGTGCTTTCTTTGAGCCTACCAAGCATATGTTTTAAGCAGGCGAGCACATCTGTTCTACATATGTTGTGCTTTTGAAGGAAGAGTGTTACGTGATGTTACTGAGATATCAGAATCATTGTACTAGCGTTCTTTTCATCTGTTCTTCAAACCTAGATGTGGCTGGTTTAATAATTTAAAAAAGGGGTTTGTGTGTATGCACGTGCTGGGGGTTGGTGCTGGAACATAATTGTGGATGAGGAAAGAGGTGAAGGAGCCTCTTTCCTTTTGGAAATAATGTGGAGAAAATTAAACTACCATTATGAAAAAAAAACCAAAAAAACAACAACTTAGTCTTTTATTTTACTTTTCAGTTTTAGTGGAATTTTGTACTTTGTGAAATACACTGTTGTGACTTTGAAATACTGCTTTCTTTTAGCTGGGGTCTAAGAGCAAAGCTGAAGTTGTTAAGTTTTTCTGCCATGTGAACAGTTGAATACTTTGCAGTGTCTCTTGACTCCAGGAAGAATTGAAATTTCTTCCCTTTGAGTGTGTTACAGAATGAAGTCTTCATATAAGAATGTTACAGAATAAAATTCAGGATAAATGTTTCTTAGGATTTATTTCTCTTTAAGAAAGACACATTTCGGGGACTAATCAGTTAGCCAGTGTCATCTTGAAACGCCTGATTCATTTGAAATGGGAATCAGTCCCTCATTTTGAGTCTTAATTCAGATTAACTGCAGGTTTGAAGATATACACTTGAGTCTCTCAGTTAAGCTTTTAAAGATCAAAGAGATGCTGTCTAGCTTCAAAGCATGTTACCAAAACCCTACATGAACAATGAAAGCTGACTCAGTGTCTCTGGAGCGAGGCTCCTTAACATATGTACAACATCGTAGTTAACAGTTACAGAATTAGACTTATCTTAAGGGATGGTTTGGGTGCTTATGTTTTGTACTTATTTGCAGAACAGTTGCAAGGTTTACTAACACAGTTAGGTAACAACTGCTGAAAGAGACAAAGCAAAGATTCATAAGCAAAAATCATTTTTTAGGAATACAGTCAGGCAACTGAAGCAAGATGTAACCTTTTTCAGTTTGTTTTCTATCCCCAGTGAGTTGCTGGGTAATTGCACATGCTGTAGGCTATCCAAAAGAAGCAGGGTATTTTTTAAGCTGTGTTTCCCAGGAGCTGTTTTCATTTCGTAATACACAAAGCTAAGTTTGACTTGATTAAATGGAGTAAATGTATATCCATAGATTATTATTTGTCCTGGAATAGGAAGGGGTTGATACTCACATAGTCATTTGAGAACTGCATTCTTGGGAGTGACTTAAAACAAAGAAAAGAGAATAATCTTTATGAAAATGATAACATCTGTTAAATTAACGTTTATGTAAGCCCTATGTGTACTTTCTATTTAAATGTCTTGAGACACTGTTATGACACACTTTATTCCTTTCTGTCTCAGTCATGTAATCCTAATTTCAACAAAATTGTATCTGACTCAGTGTGACAGGCAGTGATCTGTTTCACTGTCAGGTTTTCCTATGTTACCAGCACTTACTGAAAACTTCCCTGCCCAGCTATTTTCTTGTGTCCCCGTAGGACTTTCGTGCCATCAGGACTGCTCTCGCTGTTGTCTCTCTCTTTGACCATATACAGTTGCAGATTTTTCACCTGTTGTTTAAGAAATGTCCTGTAGACTGTGATTGCATTAGGTATCTGAGGATGCTTCTGTGAGATACAGATATTCATTGCCACCATCACAGGGAGGTCCTGTTCATGACCATGTGAACAGCCTGTGTTCTTCTGGTCTTCTTGTTATGCATAGGCAGTAAGAAGCAATATGGACATAAGATGTAGAAGTCTACAGAAAAGTCTTTATCTGCTTGAAACCCTTGAAACCCATCAATTTGCATTACTTTGAGAAAACATTGTGAATACGGGTATAGTGATACTTTGTATTGATGGTATGAAAAACATAATTTTTGTGATACTGTGATGCTGTGAGATGCAGCGAGAGCCAGCAGCTGCACAGGGAGCCCGGGGTGCTGGCCAGGCTGGACACTGGCTTTTTTTCCTGACTCATTGCCAGGAATGTGTACACTTTCTGTAATGGGAGAGAGGCTTATAAAATGATGCATTTTGGTCTTGTGTTTTTCTTGCATCTTTCACTGAAACACTGGTTAGTAGGTATGAGCTATACCAAAATATGCACTATTACATTCCTATGCACTGTTAGCATTCTTTAGGATTAGCCTCTCTACAGTGATATTAACATGAAAGACTTTAAAATAATTTTTTTCAAAGAAAATTAAAGATGGAATAAATATTAAACACCGTATCTTTTACTTAAGGAATCTGTACTTGTAAAATTGGATTTATAGCCCTCTGGAACTTGTGATCAAGATTAATGTAGAGAATAAATTTGTAGCTACCATTACAGACATCAAAAAACTATTTGTATGGTTAACCATTGGTGCCCTTCTCTCAAGGATTTTGAATGTCTTATCACAACATGTGACTGAAATACAGCAGCCATGAATATCTGATTAAAAGAGATGAGCAGTGGGAAAAGTTTATGCACAATCTGTGCAATCTTGATTTAGGTGGAATTGAGTGAACTGATGTTAATAAAAGAAGAATGGAAACATTCAAGTCAGTATCTCTTGTACAGTTGGAAATTCTGGTATTCCTTGCAGATAATTTCTGTCAAATTATTTGGGATAATGCACATCGAGTTTCTTACACTGAACAGTTCTATCAGTCAGCTGCTTACCAGTGTCTGAAATCATGCAAAACAGCTTAAAAATCAAATCTCATGGTTGTTGTGCAAGGTTCATGAGCCTTTCCTCTTACAAGGAAGTGAGAGTCTTGTCTCCCTGGTGGGGTAGAGCCTGGCTGCTCCAGAGAAATTTGAGTTCACTGCTTTATTCAGGACATGTCTTTTTCCCTTAACAAGCGTAAATGTTAATGTAGAGCTGCATTGGTGCTGATGCTGAAACGATGGTTATTTTTGAAATTTGGGAATGACTCTGAGGTTAACTACATCTGTACCATTTTGTGCCTGGACCTTGCTTCTGGTAGGTCCTTCTGGGGCAAGACAGAGAG
This sequence comes from Patagioenas fasciata, assembly GCF_037038585.1. Taxonomy (NCBI): domain Eukaryota; kingdom Metazoa; phylum Chordata; class Aves; order Columbiformes; family Columbidae; genus Patagioenas; species Patagioenas fasciata. The sequence continues at coordinate 105,412,695 of NC_092522.1, forward strand.
AGCTCCTGTCTGGCCAGCAGCCCATCCCGTCCCTGCCCTCCCTGTCCTCAGTGTGAGTGCTCTGCCTCACCAGCCTCTTGTGTGCGATGCTTTTAAGAGCGTAAAACAATTAGATGTTGTGTGAAAGGGGCTTATAAATTACCTTACATGAGGGATTGCTGATGCGTAATGCGTTTGCGCTTTCTTCATATATTCAGGAAGACAGTATCTTTCTTACTGACTTTTCTCTCTCTTTTGTCCTTTTAATCAGAGATGTTTTTTGATTAATGAACTGTCCTGATGTTGCATAGGCAGAAAAATAACTGAGTGTTCCATGTATGAGTCTTAATCAGCTTAAAGTAGAAAAATTTAAATTAATTTTTGATGGGTCAGTCTTGCTTTTCCAAGAAGATGAAAAATATGAATGTTTCAGTTTCTGTAATGCTATATTATTGTGGCTGTCACTCAGGCTTTTCTTGCTAATCCAATGAAAGACTAATGTGTTATGATTAAGTACAATACTTCTGACAATCCTTTAAGGCCATATTATAACTAAAAGTAAATTAGTTATGAAAATATTCTGTTTTATTTTAATAAAAAAGCATTCTGTTTCATTTAGAAACAAATACCAAAAATCTCAGTAGTGAAGAATGCTTTAAAGAGACTGTCTTTTATATTTAAATTAGTTTTTGAAAGAGAACATCATAATGCTTTTTTGGGAGAGCAGAGCAATAAAATCTTAGTGAAACTTGTTGTTTAGTTAATATGCATCTCAAAGGCTCATGAGTTATACTCTAGATGCTTGTAATAAACAGCATTTTTGTGTTGTTTAATAGTGATAAAATAGGAAAATGCAGATTTTATAGAAGAAAATATATATTCATGCTATTAATGTTTTTCATAAAGAAATATTTTGGGAAAATTTGATAGTAATTTGCTTGTGACAAAAACAGGCTGTTCATAAGATTCATAGCCTCATTCATTGCTTTTCTAGTCTTCCATCAACACAGTTCTCGCAGAGATCGAAGAAAGGCAGAGAGTATGAAATAATTCTCAGTTCCTAATTGGCAGAGGTCCTGGATGGCTAATCAGGAGCTGAAAAGGGCAAAAAAAATGTACAGGAGAGTTAACGTGTTACAAGAAAAGCTGATACATCTGTGAATTGCTACCTGGGAGAGATTTTAGTTTTGGTGAGGTTATTGTTTCTGCTCATGACAGTAAGTGCTGTTCATCCCTGTTAGCACAGCAGTGGGGGTGATCCTGCAAAATCAGTGCAGCTACTCCCAGTTTCTCATAATCGCTGTCGAGGCTTGGATTTGTGGTCTTTCAAGTTTGCACATGGAGGTATTTAGCAGAGTCAAAAAGCTGTTATCCGGTCCTGTATTTTATTCCAGCTGTTGGCTGTTTGCCAGAGAATTTCCTCAGTTAATGCACACCAAAATCCTGCCTGACAACACGTTCTGAATGTCAGGAAAAACTTCTTGTGATATTTTTGGTTTAGAAACCAGTGCTTTTATATTTCTTTCACAAGTTTTCTGTTTCTGAACCAAGTTTAGCTCATGCCAGTAAGTAGGGTTTGACGTTTTTTACAAGCTTTTAAAAACTAAGCTTTATAAAAAAAGAAAAAAAAAGAAAAAGAAAACCAAAAAAAACCCCAAAACAGTCCAGCTCTGTTAGGAGAATAACATGACAAACAACTGTGTTCTGTCATTTCTTGTCAGTTTTGTTCCTTTTTCTTCCTGGAATGGAAAGCTTTTTGTCAGTTTAGTGAGGGCTGTTTGTCAATTTTTCTTTCTATATGGTGAATTAAAATTACTCAAGGTAGCTCCTGTGTTATGTCACAGAAAACTTCATGAAAATATTAAACTTTGAGCTAGAAGAGAAAAGGTGGAGGCATTTTTGTTTGTTCTCATCTGTGTGACTGATGTATAATTTTGATGACTCAGTGTCTCTAATGAAAAGAAATTTCAGGAGAGCAGGTTTTTGGGTTGGTTTTCTTTCAGCTTGGACAATTCCAAAAGCACTTGTGTTAAATGGCGTCTAAAGTGGTGCGTTTAGATTTATTTACGTATTTCTATTAAACTTTCATAGAAGTAAGGGAAAGCATCTCAGCAACATTCTGCAATTTAAATACTTTCATTTTTTAAGACTACAGTTTTATGAGAAAAACAAGTTTTGCTTAAGTGCTCACAAAGACCACTGAATTTCATTTCAGAATGGCAGCTTGGATGTGCTGATTTTTACTTAAAAAACAGGAAACATGAAAAATGCTTTTGCTTGATGTATGTGGGATGAATATTTTATTATTCAGTCTGTTTCAAAATAAAATGGTCCCTTAAAATTCATTTTAAGTCCATTGAAACATAGCATTGGTGCACATTGTGCGCTGCCTTTTGTAGATTTAGATTAAATATCTGAAAAATTTTACATTTCTACCTGGCAGCTTAAAAGAATGAATATTACTAAAGTTAGCATTTTCTACCTTTTTTTTTTTTTTCACTTGTAATATATGCTTATTGTTTTGCCTACTTCCTATTGACCAGTGCTTCTCTTACTACATCATAGGCCACAAAGGAAAAACCAAGATGGAACACCAAATATTATAGTTTTCACAAATCATTATGTTTAACATTGAGATTAGATATCTGACACTTATGCTTAACAAACTTGACATTGCAGATTTGGTCTAAAGCCAGTGTAACATCAGTACAAATCTTTTTTACTCCAATAATGATATAATTAAGATTTTCAGAAAGCATAGGTATATACGGATGTTCTCAAAATGGGTTCTGACTTTGTGAAAAGGGAAGAATGTTGGCCATCTGACTGGATGTGGAGGTTTCAGGTAGGAAACCTGGCTACTCTGAATGTGAATCAGATCCACTGAAGCATTAAACCTTTCAATGAATTTTGTGTGTCAAATGTCAGGAAGAATTCATTAATGTGCACTTCTATGAAATCTCCAGAGACCTCTATAAAAACAGTAATTTGTCATTACACATGACATGTAAAGACCCTTGTGACTTTATCAAATTTTCTAAATATAATAGTCCAGGCTTTTTTTCTAGATAATACTGAACTAATATGCTTAATGTGCAATTGAGCAACTGATGTGCTCAAATTTTATTTGTAGTTTTACGTTTTACAAAGCCAGTTTAGCATGTTTAAAATTCAGCAAAAAAGCAAATGCATCCAGGAAAACAGTCTCTCTTTAGTACTGGGGAAAGAGCATGTGGTCCCTGAGTTCATTAAATGATGAAAATATATGCATGTGGCAGAAACTTGCTAATTTGCTTTTGTCATGTGTTCACTCTATAATTTGGATGCAAAATTAAACTTCTTAATTATTTTTAAGAAAAGCTTTCACAACAGTGCTCCACTTTTAGGTCTTTTGTTACGGACTTTTCAACATTTAGTAAGATAGATCATCACCTATATGCAACTACAGAGTATAATCTTAGGTAATTAAAACCAAGAAGTGAATTCTCACATATTACTCTGTAATTTTTCGGAGTTTTAAAATCAGTCTGCAGAGTGACAGATCACTGAACAGGCTGCCCAGGGAGGTTGTGGAGTCTCCTACTCTGTAGACATTCAAAACCCACCTGGACACCTTCCTGTGTAACCTCATCTGGGTGTTCCTGCTCCGGCAGGGGGATTGGACTGGATGATCTTTTGAGGTCCCTTCCAATCCCTAGCATTCTGTGATTCGGTGTGATTCTGTTTTAGATTGCATTGGGAAATTTAAACTATGTGTTATTGAGATACATGCACATTACACAAATAAATTGTTCTAAAAATGAAAGTAAGACAGATTTCTAGAAACTCCATGTTGAAATGTGAGTTAGAGTGACTTCTGATTAAAAGACTTTTTGCATCTAGATGTATAATGAATGCTAATTCCTAGCTATTTATTTGCTTTTATAGAGTTATGCAACAACATCTTCATGTTGCTTGTTCAGCCCTATTTTTGTTTAAATTTTGTCTTGTTACCTTTTAAATTTTTTAGATATAGTTTCTTTATATGCAAAGCACTGAAACATCTGATCTTAACTATCAAATGATACATTGGCAGATTAGAACTTTAGTTCTAGTATGGAAAGAAAAATTGCTGATAATAAATCATGGAAGTAGTTATTTTTTTAATCTTAGTGGCCCATAAACAAAACCTTTAAGAAGATGAAGGCAAAGAGGATGGTGTGCAGTCTAAGGAATTAAAGTATTGTAGAAAGAAAATGTCTCAGGAGCTCATAGTGGACATTTGAACTGGAGCCCATTGGAGCCAGTGGAGGGACATCCCAGTGAGGTCTTTCAGGGTGGCTGAGGTTGTGTCAGATCTTAGTGTCACAGAACCACTGGGATGAGAAGGCTCTTCTGGAGACCCTCAAGTCCCGCCCCTTGTTCTGAGCAGGCGCAGCGGGAGGAGGCTGATCATGGCCATGGCCAGTCAGGTCTTGGACATCTGCAGGGCTGGACACTCCACAGCTGCTCCAGTTAACCTCTTCCAGTGCTTGAGTGAACCTCCTGGTGTCACACTGCTTCATGCTTTTTTTCTGGTTCCCCTAAACAGAATGATGGTTTCTCTTCCATGTGTCATTAGAACTTCTTAGCCTTACTCCAGTGGTCCTTTTAAATCCTGGTGGGGTTAACTGTTTTAGTCCACAAAGCGACTTCAATAATGTGAAACTAGTCAAATATTCCTGACAGAGGAGAGCAGCTTTGCTCAGAAAGACTTTCTTGTACATCGTGAATAGTATAGGAAAATATATGGAGACTGCTTTGTGCTGTTGGACACAAACAGTGTCTTGTTGCTACTGCTCCAGCAGAGTAGATCACAGAGGGAGGCTGCACAGAAGTCTAAGTGGCGAAGTTTGTGGAGGAAAAAAAAAATAGGGCTGTAAAGAAAAGCAACAAAATGTTTATACTTCTCCAATGAAAAGGGAGTTTGTAAAGCTTTAATGTTACTTGAAAGTCAGAATGAAAGGAAAACAAAACCCTTTAAACTGAGTGTTTCTAACGTGCTTGGAGGAAGGAACTTGGGTGCCAAGAACCTCAAAAAGAAAAAGGGCTGCAATAATCATAGAATGTAGTTACTGTGGTTCAGCTAGAGGAGGAAAAGTCAGAACCTTGCATGCTATTTTTGGATGTTGTCAGGTATTGTTCATATCTCTGGGGTCTCCTATAAAGCCTTACCCTCTGCAAGAGGAAGGATAATGGAAAGTGTTTGACAGGATGGTGGTTCTTGTGATTTTGTTTCATAACTTTCACGCTGTAAGAAACTTTCCAAAAATACCAGTTCTCAAAGCTCCATCATTTTTAAAGAGCAGCTAATCACAAAGGCAAGTGGTGTAAGAAGGAGCATACCTGTTATATACCTACTTGTAAGGCTGCTGCCTGAACAGACAGGAGTTTGAAATACAGATTAAGGTGAAACTCAGCTAACCTTGCTTGTGCAGATATTCTGCATATGTTCAGAGTTTCAGCTATATAGGGTTTTCTTTGAAAACCAGAATAAGAAAACTGCTTCTTGGTGTTTTTGTTTTTTTTTTTCTTTCGGCATAACAAAACCTTTGTGTTAAAGAGAGTTGCGGTGGAGGTGGGCAGACCTGTACATTGCCTTTTAACTTTACACATCATGTGAGACAGTTGTGAATATATGTGGTATTGAAGTAGCTGAGGGAGCAGCCTCAAAGTGACACTGAACATGACCACAAGGAAAATACATTCTTGATCTGTTCTTGGGATTTTAATCTGAGCCTCTGAGGATTGTCTGTCTGTGTTTAAAATGTAATTCCAGCACGACTTTGAAAGAATGGAATGTTTGGAATTTAGAAATTTTTTGTGCCAGTTGTTGAATGATATTTCCCAAAGTAATTATAGTGGGTTTGATTGACATAGTTTTAATCTTTTTTATGTAAAATATGTTACCCGTAAGAAAGTCCATTTAGTGTTTTCTCCCATCACTTTTATCCCGAGTGAAAATTTCATTGTATGCCTGGACTCGGGACTCTTATTCTGTGTCCAGTCTTTTCAAGCACTCCTAATGAAAAATATCATATTTAATATATAAATTTTGTTTTCCTTTGTATTTCTCTTCTGAAAACAGTCAAACCTGCAGAGAGAAGAGTAAAATACATCTGTTAATGGTCTATGATTCCTAAATGGAATAAAATGAATGAGATACAGCAGTGTGATATTCCTTCAACTATTCTTGGCTGCAAAGTAAGGCTAAGAGTACTTAATGAGGTATGTTTAACACTGTATTGAAGTACCTAAAAGGAAGCTGTGGCTAATAAGAGAGAGAGAATGTACAGAGAATAATAGTATAGATATAAATACATAGACAGCATAAGCAAAATGTTGTGAAAAAATAAGTTAGGCTGTTATGCTGTACTTTTCCTTTCCAAACAATTTTTATTCTCTTGCATTGCATAGATCCCTTATTTATATATATAAAGGGCATTGAAGAACATATGCGAGAATAATAATATGCATTTAAAAAGAAATTCTAAATGGGAACTTAGATATGAAAAAGTATCAAATTATATACCACACAAAATCAATAGAATGATGAATCCTCATTCCCAGAAGTCTAAAAAATATGCTCAGTCATATAGAAAATTGGAAACGAAGACAACGACTGCACTACAAACAGGTGCATTTTTCCATAATGACTAGATGAAGTCGTTATTCAGTATGGCAGTTCTAAACAAGCACAAAATGTGCATGGTTTTGTACGACGTGCTTGGGAGTAGATACGATAATGAACTTAGTGACTTCAGGACTTGCTTCTTTACAGCTGGAATACTCTATGACAGATTAGTGCTAGTAAAGGAGCTGGACTATATTTGGGTACAACTGAGTTGAGCTGACTGTAATAAGTGAAAAGATTTTTCCTACTTTTAATTAGTTTGTTTGAACAAATGATTAAAAATATACTGAAAAGAGATTTGGGGTTGCTCAGCCTGGAGAAGGCTCTGGGAAGACCATATAGCAGCCTTCCAATACCAAAAGGGGCCTACAAGAAAGCTGGAGTGGGACTTTTGACAAGGGCATGGAGCGATAGGACAAAGGGTAATGGCTTTAAACTGAGAGTAGGTTTAGATGAGACGTAAGGAAGAAATGCTTCCCCATGAGGGTGGTGAGGCACTGGAACAGGCTGCCCAGAGCAGCTGTGGGTGCCCCATCGCTGGAAACACTCAAAGCCAGGCTGGATGGGGCTTCGAGCAACCTGGTCTAGTGGAAGGTGTCCCTGCCCATGGCAGGGGGGTTGGAACTAGATGATCTTTAAGGGCCCTTCCGACCCAAACCATTCTGTGAATCTATAATTATAAACACACGCTTACTCTACATGCAGAAGAAGGATAGGGAAAATCTTGTCAGTAAGCAAAAAATCAGTAAGTCAGTGGATAAGATTGTTATCACTGATTTTGAGGAAAGTGGTTATTTGTATTTTCATCCAGATATCTGATAAAAATATGAAGATGAGCATGGTGGAGAGAATGAAGAATGATAGGGAAAAGTAGATAAGAGAAATGGCTGGGGAGAGATAGAGCTATCACTTGTAAGTATGTGTACCATTTGTGTATTGGTTGCTTCCAGGAGAAAAAATTTATTATTTAAATAATTCTTAGTCTGAGTCTGTGTAGGTATATCTTGCACATCCATGTATTTAGATTTCTTATTTCCACCAATTCAGAATTGTGTCTTCAAAATGTTACAGACCAAAGGCTTTCTTCTGTTTTGTTTTACAATCAAAAAACTCAGTGTAATTGAAGGTAGGAAGAGTAATTATGACGGTTGAAAATTATTGGGCTTTAGGAGTGGAATAGTTTTCACCGTTATTTGTAAATGTTAATACTTCAACATTTTCCAGCACCTTGGTGTGGTTGAGCGAAGCTGGTCTGGACTCCACTTCTGAAGATTTTTTGATGGAAGGGAAGGCAGTTTGCTGAAGAGATGCCAGTTCTAGATGAAACAGGTATTTTAGGCCTCGAAGTGGTTCAGATGCATTGGTGTCATTCAAACAATTATCCTTATTGAGAAATGTAGTACTTCAGCCATTTTAGAGCCACTCTAATATTATGTTGCTTCTCAGAGCCAAGATAGCTCAAATACCTCTATCCTATTCCACTGAGAGCCTGAGCATTGACTTTTGCTTTTTCCAAGGCACCATTTTTGGCTAGAATACCAAATACCTGTTTTTAAGGGGCCTACATTAAAAATCAGGCCTTGGATGCTTAAAAAATGCTTTTTGGATATCTTTTCTCAGTTAAGCACTTATGTTGCTCTCCATAATTATGAAATTAAATTGATTCTCTGGGATATATTCCAACAGAGCAGTCATTAAAATCAAACCAATCCTGCTTGTCTGGCATATAGAGTTTTAACTGCTTTCTGATCTTTATGAAGATACTCAGTAGAGTTTGCTTATGAGCAAGATTGCTGTAATACCTTATCCTGCAGAGCTTTAAGTGGTCTTTGCTGCCACTGCAGCTCTGAATTTTTTTCTATATGTAGCAGGATTTAGATACAAAGTGTTTTTCTGAGTTGATTTGAAGTCTGAAAAAAATAAAAAAAACCTAAATGCAATAAAAAAATGCGAGAGATATTGAAGTATTTAATTGTCTTCTGCTCCTTACATCCCAACACAACTGTGAGCCATTTCATTGTTTTCATGTAGGCATCCAAATCACAGTATCACAGTATCACAGTATGTTTGGGATTGGAAGGGACCTCAAAAGATCATCTAGTCCAATCCCCCTGCTGGAGCAGGAACGCCTAGGTGAGGTCGCACAGGAATGTGTCCAGGCGGGCTTTGAATGTCTGCAGGGAAGGAGACTCCACAACCTCCCTGGGTAGCCTGTTCCAGTGCTCTGTCACCCTCACTGAGAAGAAGTTCTTTCTCAAATTTAAGTGGAACCTCTTGTGTTCCAGCTTGATCCCATTGCCCCTTGTCCTATCATTGTTTGCCACTGAGAAGAGCCTGACTCCATCCTCATGGCACTCACCCTTTATATATTTATAAACATTAATAAGGTCACCCCTCAGTCTCCTCTTCTCCAAACTAAAGAGCCCCAGCTCCCTCAGCCTTTCTTCATAAGGGAGATGCTCCACTCCTTTCTGTGACAGATGGACTCATTTTCTTTTGAGTTTGCACATTGGTACGATATACTGATGGTTTTAAGAGATGAAGAATGCATGTCTGCTTGGGTATTGATGAAGGTATGGCCAAAGTTGCTTTCATGATATGTTTTACTCTATAGAATGTGGCAGTGTGTAAGATTGTCATTAGGTGTATATTTACTTTTATACTAGTGTTTGTTTTATTTATATTTTTTAAAGGACTAGCCACTATGATTTTGGTCTTTAAAAAAACACCTTTATAATAATGAACACAACTTTTTAATTAATTTGATTTAAAATATATGATATTTTGGAATTGTTCCCCTGTTTTGTGGGGGTGTTTTGTTTTGTTTTTCTAATACTCATTACCTATGTGATTTTAAGATTTAAGTAGAAAAGCAAATATGTATTCCAGAATTCTTTAAAACTTAAGTTAGTTCTGTGCAACTCTTGTTAGTGTGCAAACCAGAACTGAGTTACAGAAAACATAAAAAATAAACCAACTAAACACATTTTAGGAAAAAGGATTTTCACATATTAGTTTATTGTTTCCATTTGGTGTTTATTAAAGGTAGGGTGGTGAAACCAAGTGCCTGGAGCACCCTTGGGGCCACAGCTGGGCTAGTAAACTCTCCCTTCCCTGACCGCCCCCTGGGAATGGTCCCTGACCCGTGTTGACCCATCACCCAGCGCAGGGACTGGCCACTCCCAATGCTGATTCTCAGCTTTGTTAGACTCTGGCTGTAATGGTGATTCCAAGTTAACCTGGACAAGGGGAGCAATCAACACCTGAATGCTAGATGATGGTAAACACAACTAAAACAAGCTCCAACAAGTTCAGGCCAAGACAAATCCAAACCCTTAGAAGTGTGAAGACTCAGCACCTCCAGGTTAGTGCAGACTCTATGACCTTTTAAAGGGAAGTCAAAAGCCTGTTTCCTGAGCTTCCCCACAAAACCCCAGCACTTGTCAGCTTGATGTTTTCTGGATGCAGGAGACTGCAGGCTGCTGGATTGGTCTCACACATGGGTGGGCTCTGATGCCACATCCATGGCAGTCAGAGGCTCATTTGGACCTACAGCTAATGCTATCTCATTGCAATGAATTGGGACCAGAGAACAAAGTTGTTCATCTGGGAATGCCAGCATACCTGGATGTGGAGTATTCTTGCCAAAGCCCTGTGTGTTTCAAGCCTTATATATGGCCTTTTTATGTATTTACTTTTATTTTTAACACTGACTTGGTAACAAAAGCACCAAACAGAATGACAATCAAGGTTAAAACTTGAAAAAGTCACTAACTTACAAGTAAGGTAGATCTAGGCTTTTGCTTTGTTTAGTAAAATAGTTAATGCAGAGGCAGCATCTTGCTACCTTGCCGAATCATATGTGCCTTTCTCCTTGCTCGGGTACAAAGCATCTTGCTATAGTGATTACTATCCAGGGCATTGCACCTTGATAGTCCACCATGGGAATTTGTCAGCATGAAGCCCAGCAGTGTTTGACCCAAACCAACAAGTGCTGACCTAAACCTTCCTCAGGCAGAGTCACAGATCAGCAAGAGCTGGAGGAGTTTGGGTGATGCCCCTGTGGCTGGGACAGAGAACAAGAGCTTAACAGTCAGGACACGGGCTGTGTGAGCAGGGTTGCAGGCCAGAGAACAGTCCGGACACATTTAATTCATGAGTCTAGACATAGTTTTTGGACTGAAGCCATACTCAGGGCAGCAGCCAGCAAAGGAGATAAGGAAAGCACAGACCACAGACTTCTGCAATGTCACTCCTGCTTTGAATGAGAGCTGACTGCACTCTTTTTCACCTTGCAAAGTACTTTGCTGTGGAAATGGAGCAAGCAAGCTCCTGCTTGCTGAACAGGCAGAACACGAGAACTGGGCAGTGGTGCACAGCAGTCAGCAAGCTGGGAAGCCACACGCCATCCTTTTTGACACAGTAAATTTCTCTGTAACGTGTCTTGGGGGTCTGCTTATCACTGGTTAAAAACCCTTGCTTCCTCCCAGGACAGGGGCAGAGATACTTGGGCACCTTTTTAATGCCATAAACCTGCTCAGCTCTCCTCTGATGGCAACTCTGTGAAGAGATGGGACTGTTGACAGTGTGAGCTGCTATTTTAATGTCAGCTGTTGCTCATTCCAGCCAAGGAAGGAAAAGGGTTGGGCAAAATAAATACAAAAGTCCTGAATAGGGAGGGGCTAACTTTTTCAGCTCTAGGTAGTAGACTGGGTTTTCTTGCAGGTTGGGGGTTCAGGCCTTCTTGTGAGATGTGGCAGCTGCTTGTGGTGCAGAGAAGTGGGGATGGATGATGGAACAAAATGAAGCTGGAACCAGGATGAACTGGGAGGAGAGCCTGAAAATGGTGGGATTGCTCCAAGGTGATGAGCTCTGACTTTGTTGGATCATTTACCAGGTCCCTTGGCCCAGCCTGGCCAGCCACCCAAGGCAGGAGTAAGTGTGTCTGAGGGACTGTTTTCCCTTGAAGTCTGCTTATTTCTCTTCTGCTTTAGTCAGCTGCTCACAATAAACCTACACGGAGTGTAGCTTATTTCTTGACTAATTACTTCTTTGGGTAGCACACTTTTTTTCTTTGAAATCATGTAGACTAAAGGTATTTGTAGAATATTCTTAGAATTCCTTATGAATATGCTTCCAAATTATTTTCTGCACCTGTTACTAGTAACAAAAATAGCACATTTCTGGGTTTCATAATTCCTGCAGCAATATAATAATAATAAAAATAAAGAAAATCTTCTGGACTTACAGTGAAGGATTAAGATATTAGAGAGGTTTATTAAGGAAGGTAAGGCAGATGACAGGGGAAAGGGAAGAGTCCTATAGAATTAGATAACATGCTATAGTTAGGTGATATAACATAGTGATGGGAGAATGATATGTTAGAATGGCAACTCTTTCCAGGCATCTGTAATATACATGTGGTGTTAATTAGGAGTGGCACTACAGTAAATTTAAAACTTTGCATATATCTTGTTTTAATGGGTGTTTTGTTACATTAGTTGTTTTTCAACAGGCATCATCTGTTTCATTAATTTTCTTTAATCTTGAAAACATAGTGCGTGTGCCATATGTTATGCTGTCTTGCTCAGATAGTTTGTAGACAAGAAAGATCTCTAGATTTTGCTTCAGATTTCACATTTCACTATATTTATTTATTTTTAATAATTGGAGGGGACTCTTTTGGAAGTCTAGGACTGATGGGGGAATTTGTAATGTATTCTGTGTTGTTCATGGATGGAATTCTTGGTTCCTTTGATCTAAACAACTCTAAAAGAAATGTATGGGCTTAGTTAAAATATATTAGTAAATATTTTGTAAGGACTGCCTGAAAATGACTAACGAGTCAGACTAAAGAATGACAGAACCTAGGTCTTAATTGGCAAAGGGACACTGCAGATAAACTTTTGCACAGGTATTTGCCAAGCAGAATTCATTTCTTGTTGAAATATGCCCATCTCACTTGCTTTGAGAGCTAGAAAGTAATCCTTGCTTACAAACTGCTCTTAAAATGAAATGGAAAATAGGGGTTGGAGTTGTCCTCAGTAAAACATTAATTGGAAATGAAGCCAACATATGCCAGTGCATTCTTCTAGTTGCAGTTTTGAGGAATGCATTTGCTAATTGAGTATGTAAGATGTTTAGCAGTCCAGATCTATAGTGGCTTTAGAACATTTGGCATATGTTAATTAATGGGCACTGGGTTATTGAAGAAAACTTTGGGAGCCATTAAAATTGTAAGTGGATTCTGATTTGACTAGCATTCTGTCTGTTTTGTTTGGCTTTTTGTTTTTAGCTTTTGGTCCTGCTGTGTCTCTTCAGGGTAAATTGTTCATTGATATTTTAAAATGGTTTAGCAAAAGCATTATGTTAATTTTTATAAGGTTTAAGCATGATATGCTTTCTTAATATGTTGCAATAAGTTTGTATATTCTCGGATGTGATTGTTGTCTAACAAAGCCTTTTTATAAATAAGGAGCATAATGTTTGTAAACATTTAATGGAAATGCTAAAATATAAATGTTTCATGAGTTTATGATTCAAATTTACTTCCATTACTGCCTCATAGAATGGCAGAGTTCCCAGTACGCTGTAGTTTTCAGTTGTTGTTGTTGTTGTTGTTTTTCTTTTTTGAAATAGCAGTTACCTCAAAAATTTGAGGAAAAGGGTAAATATCTTTGAAATTTATCAAATGCATACTTTTAAGGTAGAATTTTTATGAAAAATGAAAGTATATTTAATATTTTCATGTCATACTTGGGTGATCTTTGTAGGGTTATGAGGTGCAAGTGAGATCAAGTACCAACCAAAAAGGCTGGGAGGAAGGGATGGAGAGCGAACGATGTGAGGGTGCTCAAGTGACAGCTCACTTAGCAGCAGCTGGTTTTTTGCCCCACACGAGCTGCTCGCTGGACACAGTTTCGGTCAGTGTTGTCTCCTGACCTGTGCTGGAGTGTTTGCTGGGAGGATGAGAGCACAGGGCAAACCGTTCCAGGGACTAAGCTTACATTTAGATAGGATGGATGATTTCTGTCCATGTCCCAGCCATGTTTCATTTGGTAAAATGGATATGCTTTGGGAAAAGTCATAGATTTTGTAATGTTTTTAATTTTTTTTATGATTTGTCATCACTTCTAGCATATATCTGACTCAGAGTGTTTCAGCTTCTCATCATTGTTTGATACTGAAACCTTCCTTGCCCATTAAAATGGCAGGCCTTCTGTAGCACACGGAATTTTTGTCACTTTAAACATGGTTGCTGCTATTAGATTGCACGCTAACAACATGTATTTTCTTGAATACCCACCAAATCTGTGACAGTTGTTTGGGGAGGGGTTTGCTGTGGCCTTGTGCTTTGCAATTCCAGTTGTGGCTCTCTAATATTTTACAGTGTAACTACTAATACTGTTCAATGTGAGAAAGATTTTTTTTATAGCTATAAACAATGAGGAAATAACTAGCATAGCAATGCCTGATAAGAAATTTATAAACTAGACATTTATTCACTTCATTGGTTTATAGATCTATGTCCAGATTGTTTCCAGCACATTTGCATTTTAAAATGGTTATATGCAAAAGAGCAAACTCTCCCTGCAGATACAACACTCCAACATCTTTTAAGGTCAATGTAATAGAGGATTTCAAAAGCAGTAACTGTAGAGTTCATTTCTGGCATCATGATTTTTTCAGAAAGTCTTAGATTGCAAGTCCCAGCAAAATATTTTTAAATGAATAATTTATATAAAAGATGAATTAAACATTCATGGTGAATATAGGAAGGGTGAGTTCCACCTCAAAGTACTGTAGGTACTGCAGTAAAAATCATGCTTCCAGATCAGTCTGCTTCACAGTCCACTTACCTAATCAGTGTTCTTGCTTAATCTTCCTTTTGCTGGTGATATTTCAATACCTCAACTTGTGCTCATTGCCTGTTGTCTGTTCTGGATCTATCTAGGTTTCTCTTCCCTACTGCCCTTGTCAGTATTTATATATGTTGATAAGGTTCCCCTGACCTTTTCTTTCTGGGTTGCATAGTCCCAGATCTCTCAGCATCTCCTAATGCCAGATGCCCTGAAGAAACCCATCTTGTTGCCCTCTGCACCCCTCACTGGATGCAGCTTCAGATGGGCTTTGGCTTTCCTAACCCCATCTCTGTGCACTTGGTCAGTGTCTCTCTGTTCCTCTTCAATCACCAGTCCCTGCTTCCATCACCTGGATGCTTCCTTTTCCTGTCCTGCTCCAGTCAGGAGCACCCTATTCACCCATGCAGGTATCTTGCCACCTTTGTTTGACTTCTTGCTTGTCAGGATTGACCATTCTTGAGCTTGGGGGAGGTAGTCCCTGAAAAACAGTCAGCTATCCTGGACTTCTCTTGCCAGGACTGTGTCCCTTGAGATTCATACAAGCTGATCCCCAAACAGCCCAAAGTTGTCTTGCCTGATGCCCATTGTTAGCACCCTGCTTTTTGCTTTCTTCCCTCCTTTCATGACCATGAGCTCTGCCATCTCAAGGTCACTGCAGCAAAGGCTGCCTGTGGCCTGCACATGCCCAGCCAGAGCACGGTATTTACAGAGGAGTTCTGAGTAGAGCTATAACAGAAGCCAGTTTGAGCTAAAGTTTATTAAAAGTCAATAAAGAGAAAAGAAAATCAAAACTTAAAGGATCTGTGTGGCATACTTGGATCTAAGAATAAAATGCATATCTCTGTAGAGATTTTATTAAGTTGTATATATGTAGAGTTTTCTTTCATTTTAGATTTTGTTAATTGATTTAATCCATTGTGTCAGACACTGCTAAAATACTACTATTTTTGACAGAGGTATTTCAGTTGTTGAATGTCTTATATATTGTGAACTCTCTCATTTTGGTAGCACAAATGCAATTCACAGGTAGCTGTCCTGCCACAAATTATTCTGACACTGAAGAAGAGAAAGTGTGGCTTATAGGACACATGAATGTTTCCTTCACTTTACGTATTTATGTGTTTCTTAATAACCAGTTAGTGCAGTGACCTCTGATGTAAAATGGACAGCAGATTTTCTCCATTATGTGACAACAACTTCTGGTTTTGCAGAAAAAGTTCCAAGTCCTGGAGCTTTTGAATCATGTTGGAAACTAAGTTCTGCTCTTACTGCTACCGATTAAAATGAAAAATTATGGAAGATGTTATTGTAGGCTATTCATGTTCTGTGCTCCACACACTCTGTTTTTAAACTAATTGGAATTTGATTTTTTTTCAAGTATGTTGTAGTTTACTCTTCATTAGGGTAGTGGTATTATTGTAGCCTTTCCCTTTCTGACATTTTTAATGCCTGTTGAAGAAATGTGTGTTTCTGCATGCACCTTTTTTGAAGGGAAAAACAAACAAACAAACAACAAAACCAAACCAACAACAACAGAACACAAAAAAAACCAAAAAAAACCCACAAGAAAAAAAAAAAAACCAAACACAAACAGGTAAGTGTGTCCTGCCTTCTCTGCCTATGCATCATACAACCCAAAAAGCAAAAAGTAGTTTCAGTCACCTTTTTTTCTTTCTTACCATTTTGTGTTTCGATACAGAGATGACTTACATGCGTTAGAAGCACAGATAACACAGATGTCATTTAATGGAATTGAAGAGCATGTGGTAGCTGCTTTGTAACACATGGTGTTAGAAGATCTTCTGTGACGCTATGTCATGCAGTCCAATGTTAATGTGTGGTTCTTTTACCCTGTAATATCTTTTAGATGAGCATTTCAAAACATACAAAATGTGAGATGTGGAAAACTAGGTCTCTGTAGATGTTAGTTGCTGAATGTTTTCCTGTTGGGTGTTTCTTGAGTAAAATTGTGAAGACTGCACTGTAGGGCTTCACTTGGCCTTTGAGATTTTGCAGGCAATAGACTGAGGAATTTGGATGAAGATAATGCCAAGCCATTTGTTCCTTTTGCAGAATGGATCCAGAAAGACTCAGTGCTGCTTTATCAAAAGTGTCTCAAGTAATGAACACGATCTAACAGGTTTCAATATGTGGGAGTAAGTAGCCCTAAACTCTTTGAGAGTTGCACGTGGTAAGCAAGAGAATTTATAAAAAATGATAGTATGATTTCTTTCATACTGCAAGAGGATTTCCACATTAATTTTCTGTTACTAGTGGAAAAGCTTAATTCTTACTACAAGCTTGGAACTCAGGGTATGCATGGAAAATTTCACTTCTTTTCAGTTAATATTGCTCCTTGTAATTCTGCACAGCTGATTATTTTCATTGTTGTGCCTGACCAGATCAGTTTGTGCCTTATACAATATATTTTAAAAGATAATGGAAATAAGTAGAATCAGTTAACAATAAATTCTAACAGCAGTGAAGCTCTCTCCAGTGATCTCAATTGCAGCATTTTCAGTAGACAATGGTCTATATGGATTACCTCATCTTAAATTTTCATGCGTCTTCTCTTTCTGCTAGTGTGTCACCTCCCTGCTCCATTGATGACATCTGCTATAGGAAGGTGACCTGGCCTGGGGGATGCTTTTGGGCAGATGGGTCAGCCCTTTGCTCTTGCAGGTTGCTGGAGGGGCTGTGGGTTTGGTTTTGGTGTGGCCCATGCAGCTTTCTCCATCTGTCATCTCGCATGTGGAGCATGACTTCACTGAGGTGGGAGCTGTTCCCAGTAGGCAACAGGTATGTTTTCCTCCTCTTCTGGGGGAGTAAGTGGACCTGAGCTGTTCCCTGACATTTGGCCTCAGTGACAGAGGATGATCCTGGCCCCACTGAATTCATTTAGGTTTATCCCATTGTGTCAGCTTGCAATGGGAATAGTGGCAAGATCCCTGACAGCCTTTAGCTTTTACTCTTTATGCCCAGGGAGACGTCAGGACTCTACTATTTATATTTAACCTGCTTTATGGTTTGTATGATATCCCTGATGAGTATAGCAGCTCTTAACAGTATAATAGAAACAGAATTTTCTCATCCTTACATTGTTTGTGCTCCTGAACAGAAGAGTTGTGAGATAAGAGGGTACATGAGAGCAATAGAAATTCACATTATTGGGTTCTGACAACTGTTTTATCTAACTGAAGAATTTGATTACACTGTTAAAATAGTATTTCTTTTCCCAGTAGGTTCTGAATTGATCTTTCATCATATTGTTTATTGAAAATATTTGCAGACCATTAAAGGACTATTTCTGTGATAAGGAGATTTTTGTTGATACACAGGGGTAGTGTGTTTCTGATTACATTAATGCTCAATTTAATATCCAGAAATCTAAGAAGCCAATTTGAAATGCTGGTTTGTTTGTTTTCAGAAGAAAACAACTATGAAAAGTTGTACTCCACCCTGACAGTGCTGCTGGCTACTTGATGCCAGCCTTTCTCTTTGGGATAGTTTAATTGTCCAAAAAGTTTAGAGGATTACATTAACTGGTAGAAGATTATAGGTTCAAACAGAAAATACTTGCATGCTTTATTTTACTTCACTCTTAATCTTTACCATGGCATTCTGCAGCACAGCAGCAACAGATAAAAGGTCTACCCCATTTGTCTTGGTTTGACTCTTGAGAGGCACTTACCTGGTGCTCACAGAGGTTTGGCATTCCCAGGATGCCTTGATCCTGGGGTTACCTCGTTTTTCTGGAGAAGCAGTAATGTCCCTTGGACTTGAGTTAATTCTTTGCTTCCACAAAGCACGCAGAGTAAAAGAAATCGTAAGAGAATTACACTAATTAAGAGAGAGTAGTATTGGAATCTCTCATGCTTAAATCAATATAAATGACTTATATTCTGAATTCCATAGATAGCTGAATGCATTTAAGAATCAAAAATAAATGAAGTACCCAGAACATGCTGGTTATGCATTTCTGCAATCTTAAGGAAAAGTGACGTTCAGTTAGAGAGGTTTTGGCTGAATTACTGTATTCGTTAATTACCATGACTAATGCAGTAATTGGTGTTGTTGCTCTATGTAGGTTTTATGCAAAACTTTGTAGTAAACTAGAAAATGCAAAATAAAACCTTGAAATAGTTCTTCCTAGAGGGGAAGTGTAGCATGTCTACTCTATGGCAAGTATTTTGCCTATACAATTTAAAGTTTCAGATTAAACAATATGCAAATGTCCCCTATGATGCTCTCAAATCTCATTTATCACATGAACATGGTTCTGTTTGGCAACAAGATGCAGGCAGTGAGTGCAAATGCATAATGTGGTTGAGGGTTTATCCAATTTATGTTTTCCGACAAAGGTAATTTCATGTCTCTCTACTTTTCTTCAGAGGTGTCACATCTTGTGATGTTACTGACCCAAGCTTTCTTATTTCTGCATTCCACTAAAGTCAATAAAACATACACTAATAAAAAAGGACAGAAATAATCTTTACTCCTAATTATGTGCTATAAATAATGTATTGTGATCACTGTCAACTCTTCATTGCTTTTGTTCTTTACAAATGATTCGACATTAGTTTTGGTAGAGTACGTGAATCTTACTTCTCCTTGTGAATTTTGGTTCTATTTCTATAACTTAAAAACTTCTGGTCAGCAAGAATGATGTGAAAGAATGCTATTTTAATAAATCCATGCTAATTTTGTCTAGGGGAATTGACTGGTGGGGATACAGAAGATGAGAACAAATAGAACTAATTGCCAGCTAACCATTATTCCCAGCTGCTTCAGAGAGATCACCTCCCTCCAACTATGAGTGGCAAAATGTCGTAGAATAGCAAATGTCGAAGTTTGTGCTGTACAGATTCCAGTTTTATCTAGTGTTTCTAGACTTAGTTACAAACCGTTCTTTGGAGAATCGCCACCAAATAAAACTGAAGAAAAATCCTCCTCCCAAACTTGTTTGTACATGCTGCACTTTGATCCCATATTAATTGAAGTTACCTAAAGTCAGCTCAGATTTAGGATTTTTATCTTATATTAATAAGTGTTTTCAGCAGAAATGATCATTTGAGACTGAGTTTATAGAACGTTAATTATATTACAGTAGTTATTCTTACCTCCCTTTGTGAGAAATACACTGAAGTATTTGCCACCATAACTACATACATCGAGTCTTCTGTTTATGCCTTGGCAGAAGTGTCCTTTCCCTCCCAAAAAAGAAATAGCTCTGCTTCAGATATATCTGCTGCAACTACTAGGTAAACCGTGTGCTTTTATGCTCTTTGGTAAGCTCTTCCACAGAATTTATAGTTACCATTTTAAAGTTAAGTCTGTTATCTAAACCTTTTTTTTTTTTTTTTTTTTTTAATTTACTCCTGTTAACTTCAGAAAAGCTATAATACCAGTGACTCCAGTGCTGGAAGGCTTCAGAGTTTGTTAGGTACAGCCTTACTCTAGCAGCAGTAAAGAACTGGATCTTTGCACAGCCTCTTAAGAGAGACTCTTGGCAAGGTAGTGGCAATCACCAAAGGCTTCTTCAGGGTGTAGAGAGAGCTCACCAATGGAGAGACAGCTTCTGTGGCTGTACAAAATTGTTCTAGTAATTTACTCAGTGACTTATGAGCTCAACTGTGCAGTATGTGTAGCCATCTGGTGTCATGGTTCAGTTAAAGCCTCCAGTTACTCTGTTTGTTCTCATGTTTTCAAACAGCTCTGGCATGCATCTCTTCCAAGACTGTGCAGCCTTACTGAGAGACAAGCATCTTTCTTTTTTTCTGATGACTCTGGCTGTTGGACTCAAGTGTGGAGGTTTCCAGATCTTTATTAAAAACTTGTATGTTCCCAAGCTCTGTAGTGGGCTGATCAGCATTTCAAGTTCAGGAAGATCTAAATTCAGGTTCCTGGAAAATGTTGGTTGTGTTGCTTTAGCAGTTGTAAATAGCGGTGAAGTGAAAGCAAAGTGGCCATCTAGTGGCTGCCCACAATTATTTGAGGGGCAGTAACAAAGTTGGTGGTGCCAAAATCACCTTACTCCTGCCAGATACTATAACAAGGGCACAAATTGCAGCTTATTTGGGTTGAGGGTTAGGAAGAAAATTCGCCCTGGAGGATGGGGTAGTGCAACACTGGAGCAGGTGGCTTAGAGGCTATCAAGCCTCTTTCCAAGGAACTTTTTCAAGACCTACCTAGACAAAGCAACAGCTGAATGGGTGACTTCATGTTGGATGTATTCCCACTTAAAGCTCAAGGGTGGACAGGAGACCTCTGAAGGTCACTCTGGTTGACATGATCTTAATTCTGGAGGGGACCAGGCAGACCCCAACCGTGTGGTCACTTGGCTCAGCCTGTTGCTCAGTGGGTGCCCATGGGATGGAGTGGGCCCAGCATGTTCATTCTCCTCCTGAGCCATGTATTCCCACATCCTTCCATAGCAGGCCTGACCTTCAGAGGCATACTATGTTTCCAGTGGAAAATAGGTTTTTTTAAAACTATTTGTTTTACATTTATTAGTGACCTGGTCTGACTTTCCCTTGGTTGCTAATGCCTGCGGAGTAACAGGAATGTAGGAGTAAGGCAATGCAGGGCTTTTAAATTGGGATAGGCTGCCCAAGGAAACATGGTGCAATTACATTGAGGGGGGTGAAATAGACACCATTCTTAGATATAACTCTATCTATTGGTCACTGGCAATTCAAGTTTTGAGCAAAATATCCTTCACTTGCCTATGAAATGGCAAGTATTGAAGAATTTGTTTACCTAAGCAAGAACACACAGACATAAAAGGAAGATAAATAAAGAGAAGACATCAAGGAGAGAAATTTTTTAGAGAAGAAACAGATGTCGGGGAACTGCAACTTTTAATTAGTATTAAAATCTGAGGAGCTGTCTATATATGCTTTTGTGGAATCTGTATCTGTGGCATGCAGTACTTGTATACAGGCATCACAAATTTAAGACCATCTGCCAGCCATTTACAATTTCTTTTTAAAAACTACGGGAAGAGGCTTGTTTTGGGAGGATGTAGTTTTCAATGATTTGGAGTCTGAGAAGGGTGATACCTGGAAAAAAAGTGCATTTTGCTTTCATGTGGAGTGACAAGCAAAATTGACCAAGTTTAACATCTCCCAAAGCACGTTTGTGGTGTGTTTTTGTGTGGTTTTTTTTTGTTTGTTTGTTTGTTTGTTTGTTTGTTGGGAGATTATTGTGCTGTTGGGCATGGGAACTGAGAGAAGGAAGGCTGTCTACTGCACTAGAGGAGAAGGTTATAATGTCATCTGATCATCTGCAGGAATAGGTTTCTAATACTGAGAACACTTTTCTCTAAGAAAACAAAACCTTTTTGAGACATTCTGCCTTTTCTCATCCAAATGCATAGACTGTTTACCTTCTCAGAGCCCACTTTTGTCTCACATATGCAATGGTGCATACCACTGACTACTAAACAGTAACTTCTCTGAAAAACAGATAAATATAGAAAGGCTTCAGGCATTCCATAAAATACATTTCATTTTATGCTGAAGGAAAGAACTTAATCCTTAGGAAGTTGCATGGTTCTAACCGATAAAATTAAATTACTTAAATGATATCCTCCTCGTGAAAACCTGCTGTATTAACAGCAGACTTTAAAAATTTTCTTGAAGAGCGTTTTCATGTGGGAATACGATCCATTTAACAGTTGCTCATGCGTGTGATTATTGACCTAGTAATTGATTGCTTAAATTGTAAGTTTATAAACATGCATATGTTTTAGTTTCATAAGTGTATTAGCTGGCTCTTTTGAGCAGTTAAAAAAGTCAGGTATGTGAATCCAGATATTTTTGTTACTTTGTGTTTCTTTGAAGACAAAATGTAACTGCTTTAAAAATTGAGTGTGGGTATTTAAATGATTGAGAGAAACAATCTCTTAGATGATTTTGAATTCCTCACAGACCAAGCTGTCAGTGTATTAATAAGATTTCAGCAGATTTGTATGTGTAGAACTAGGTTTCTGATGAATCCCTTGTTTCTAGTTCAAATGGGTACTTTTTTTTTTTTAAATATATTGCTGCTTTAATTGAATGAGTTAACCAAAAAAAAAAAAAAAAGCCAAAATCCATACAGCAAACACTATTGGTATTCTGTGGAGGCAGTGTGGGGAAATTTAAGCGCTGGATACTTCTGAATTTAGAATAATATGTAGGTGTCTATCTTCACTTTAAATTTGCCGTTCTCCTTGTCTACTGCTGGCTGCAAAATGTGTATTTTAATAATTTTTCCCACGTAAGTGGTTGAAGACAAAAAAGGGTATTCTTACATTACTTTTGTTCAGAGAAATAGTAGAGATGTTCATCTCCCATAACTAATTTTTTTTTTTCCAGAAGTCTTTTCTGTTGTCAGCCCTTTCTAATGTGAATAGGGAATACATTAGTACTACTGTTAAGGAAATCTGATGTTCTGTCTGTTTGACAAGAAATATTTTATCACACTTGATGTGTCTAGTTTTCTCACAACTGCATAGGTACCTGGCTAAAATGTGGATCAATCTGGAAGACAGAGGTGGTACACAGGGCACAAGAATTACAGATTATAGAAGGAATTATGGTATTCTAGAATATACCCATTTTAAGCATTAAAATGAAAAAGTGAGCCTAATTTGTAAGTCCTCACTTTGGCTGTTACTGGAGATTCAATTTGGAAGTAATTGCTTTGGGTTTTGTTGCAAGCAGAGTAGCTGCCTAACTTTGAGCATTTTAGTTTAATTGGACTTCAGGAGAGCAGACTTTGGTCTCTTCAGAGAACTGCATGGTAGATTACCATGGGATAAATCCCTGGAGGAAAGAGGGGCCCAAGAAATGTGGTTCATATTCAAGGATCACCTCCTCAAAGCTCGAGAACAATATATCCCAACCAAAAGGAAATCAGGCCAAAGTGCCAGGTGGCCTGCATGGATGAGCAAGGAGCTCCTGTACAAACTCAAACACAAAAATGAAGCCTACAGAGGTGGAAGCCAGGACAGGTAGCCTGGGAGCAATACAGAGAAATTTTCCAAGTGACAGGGGTCAGGTTAGGAAAACTAAAACCCTTATAAAATTAAATCTGTCCAGGAAAGTCAAAGACAAGAAAAGCTTTTATAGGTATGCTGGTGCTAACAGGAAGACTAGCGAAAATGTGGGCCCTCTCTGGAAGGAAACAGGAGACCTGGTTAATTGGAATATGGAGAATGCTGAAGTACTCAGTGACTGGTTTCACTTCAGTTTTCATGGGCAAGTGCTCCAGCCGCGCTGCCCAAATCACAGAAGGCAAAGGCAGGGACTGAGAGAATGAAGACCTGCCCTCTGTAAGAGAACATCAGTTTCAAGACCATCTAAGGAACCTGAAGGCAGACAAGTCTATGTGACCTAATGAGATGCATCTGCAGGTCCTGAGGGAACTGGTGGATGAAGTTGCTAAGCCACTATCCATCACATTTGAGAAGATGTGGCATTCTGAAGTTCCCACTGACTGGAAAAGGGGAAACATAACCGCTCTTTTTGAAAAATGAAAAAAGGAAGACTCAGGGAACTACAGGCCAGTCAGTCTCAGCTCTGTGCCCAGGAACACCGTGGAGCAGATCCTCCTAGAAACAGTGCTAAAGCACATAGGAAATAACAAGGTGATTGGTGACCGCCAACATGGCTTCACCAAGGGCAAATGGTGCCTGACAAATTTGATGGCCTTCTATGACAGGGTTACAGTGGTGGATAAGGGAAGAGCAACTGATGTCACCTACCTGGACTTGTGCAAAGCATTTGACAGCATCCTGCATGACATCCTTGTCTGTAAACAGAAAGGCATGGATTTGATGGATGGAATTGGCTGGATGGTTGCACTCAAAGAGTTGTGTTCAATGGCTCGATGTCCTAGTGGAGAGCAGTGATGAGTGGCTTTCCTCAGGGGTCAGTATTGGAAGAAGCACTGTTTAACATCTTTGTTTGGGACATGGGGAGTGGGATTGAGTGCACCCTCAGCAGGTTTGCCAATGACATCAAGCTGTGTGGTATGGTCTACACACGAGAGGGAAGGGATGCCATCCAGAGGGACCTTGACAGGTAGGTGCATGTGAACCTCATGAAGTTCAACAAGGACAAGTGCAAGGTCCTGCACATGGGTTGGGCCAATGCCACACACAGATACAGGCTGGATGGAGAATGGATTGAGAGCAGCCCTGAAGAGAAGGACTTGCAGGTTTTTACTGATAAGGAGCTCAACATTAGTTGGGAATGTGTACTTGCAGCCCAGAAAGCCAACCATATCCTGAGCTGCATCAAAAGAAGCTTGACCAGCAGGTGTCTCTGCTTTCATGAGACTGCACCTGGAGTACTGCATCCAGCTCTGGGGTCCCCAGCATAAGAAGGACATGGACGTGTTGGAGTAAGTCCAGAGGAGGCCACAAAGATGATGAGAGGGCTGGAACATCTCTCCTGTGAAGGCAGGCTGAGTGAGTTTGGGTTTTTCAGCTTAGACCTTATAGTAGCCTTCCAGCACCTAAAGGAGACCTACAAGAGAGATGGAGAGGGACTTTTTACATGGACATGGAGTGATAGGACAAGGGGTAATGGCTTTAAACTGAAAGAAAGTAGATTTAGATTAGAGATAAGAAAAAAAAAACTACACCATGAGGGTGGTGAGGCACTGGAACAGGCTGCCCAGAGAAGTTGTGGATGTCATCCCTGGAAGTGTTCAAGGCCAGGCTGGATGGGGCTTTGAGCAACCTGGTCTAGTGGAAGGTGTCCCCGGACATGGTGGGGTGCTTGGAAGTAAAAGATCTTTTAAGGTCCCTTCCAACACAAACCATGTTATGATTCTGTGAATAGCTCACTTGCAAGAGGATAGATGTCCCTGCACACAATTCCTGTATACTATAAGTACCATTGTTTAGACAACCAAATATAGTGGAAAATGTTTGTTACAGGATGTGATACAAGGTTCTTCCTCATAGGCACTCCAGTATGGCCTTCTGTGTATTCGTTATGAAATTAAAATATTGAACCAGAAATATTTCTGGAATTTGTACAGTCTTGCATTAAGAACTGGATGGAGCTTGGCAATCAGTTTTATGCTTACTTTTTTATTTTGTCTTTAGGTTTAACCTCTGCTTCATTCCTACTGGCCTTTATCATAGCTGTTGGCGTAGTGGGGGAATACGTTACCATTTCTCGTTAATACAGATTGAATGCTAGTGTGAGTAAAATTCCTTGTACTGTAGGTATTTTATAGGTACATTTATTATACATGTTGTGTGTAGTGTGCTTTACAGGAATAAGAAAAAAATAATGTATTTGGTATGTTTTTCTGAGTTAATGATACCATAAATATTCTTTTAGAAGGATAATACACATAATATGCAAGGCACATAGGCAACTTGTCAATGCAGACTTTGGGGAGAATAAAATGACGGTATGTATCTTTATTGTTTCAGTGGAAC
Organism: Patagioenas fasciata; assembly: GCF_037038585.1. Lineage (NCBI taxonomy): Eukaryota > Metazoa > Chordata > Aves > Columbiformes > Columbidae > Patagioenas > Patagioenas fasciata. The sequence continues at coordinate 105,438,634 of NC_092522.1, forward strand.
ACATGGGGATGTGAACAGTATCCTCCAGGGCTGGAATATTTGCTGAGAAAGGAAAGTAATCTGCGCTCTAAACATTAGGAAATTCAGATTGCTGAGAAAGAAAGTAATCTGCACTCTAAACATTAGGAAATTCAGATTTCTGAGAAAAAGAAGAAATAATCAATCTTCCTAATTACTTAATTGCCACAGCCTGGAGTTACTGTGGAGACCTTGTGAAATGGACTTCAAATGGGAACAAAAATCTAAGTAATCATATTACCTCTAGCTGGAAAAGTTTGGCATTACACTGTATCCCTTAAGCACAAACCAAAATAATAAAAAATGTATTTTAGAGAATGGATGGACCTTTGAAAGGCAGTGAATTCTTATTAACTGGCTCTGTCACACAGCAGTACTAAAGCAATAATACATCAGCATAAACTGTCTTGAATAAGCATCTGTGTTATTGACTCCATTCTTTCTCTGACGTTGTCATGCAAAAGGTCAGGAGTGTTTCCTGTATAAAGCCACCTTCAATCTGCAGAGAGATTTCTTTCACAAAGGGACTGTTGCAGAAAACTGTATACCTTACAGATTTTATCTGACATAGTAATGATGGCTTGAAAAAATTACATTATTTCTGAGGGCAGATTTGTATTTCTCTTGCATTATCAGCTTGTGGTGGTGTTTTTGTGTGTGTTTCCCCTCTGCCCCCCACCCCAGGAGCCTTTGGATTGCTTTTTAGTTTTGTCAGCTCTCATAGAGTTGTAATTAGCTTTCCTAGAATAATAATAAACAGGAAGTCAACTGTTTTTAATTGAGCCATTGTCCATACTGAATACTTTGGAACAAAGGAAATAATTTCTATTATTTCTTACAAATATGTTACTTTTTTACTTTATATGTGTTGTGCTGATCCCATTAACATTTAATTCTGTTCAACCTACAACAAAGAAGCTGGCATTTTTTGCTATTTCTGTCTGTCAGGAGGCTTTTGTATGTCATAAGCTTAGAATTTTGAAGGAATTAAGAATGTAGTGGCTACAAGAGCTTTCTTAAGCCTTCATCTTTGCAGAAGTTTGGACAAGAATCAGACTCTTCCTATCTTTTATTGCAATAATGCCCTAAGATAAAACCCGAGAGGGAACACTCTCCTGAGACTAAAAAGTAATCTGATAAGACAACCTGGAGAAGAGATTGAGGATCAAGATTTCATACATATATTTCTATGTGGGGTGACCTAAACAGTCTAACTTGAGTGTATATACAAACAGATCTGTTTCCTGCTATTTCAGACTTTAGCTGCTGGTGGACAAGTGTTGCCACACGGTTGAATGACCCCTGTGAAAAATCATTTGGAGGAGAATGAGGAAAATTCTTATGAGTTGGTGAAGTAACACTGCAAATTGAATTAAGTTGCATGTAAATGCAAGTTAGAAAATATTTTTTTGGGAGGTCATGGAGAGGATCTCTATGGTACTGTGGTGGTGTTTTTAGATTGATGCAGATAGGCTGCCAGTCCCTTTACAGTGGGCTGCATAGTAAGATCATAGAATGGTTTGGGATGGAAGGGACCTTAAAGATCATCTAGTTCCAATCTCCCTGCTGTGGGCAGGGACTCCTTATATCTTCCTTATGTCTAATCTAAATCTACTCTTTTTCGGTTTAAAGCCATTACTCCTTGTCCTATCACTCCATGCCCTTGTCAGAAGTCCTCCTTTCAGCCTTCTTGTGGGTCCCCTTTAGGTACTGGAAGGCTGCTCGATGGTCTCTCTTCTCCAGGCTAAACAAGCCCATCTCTCTCAGCCTGTCTTGATAGGAAAGGTGCTCCAGTCTTCTGATCATCTTTGTGGCCCTCCTTTGGACCCACTCCAACAGGTCAGTGTCCTCCTTCTGTTGGGGGCCACCGAGGTAGTAAGGTGACATCATTCATATAGTGCTGCTCACTTCTTAAATATTGTAATAAAGTGCATCCTGTATGGCCTTTCTAGCAGTCTCCCTACAAAGAAGAGCAGAAGTCAAAGACGGAAGACTGATATTTGGGTACTCAAGATTTGTAGTACCTATTGGTACACTTCAGATGTAAGATAAGAAAATATAAGTTAAGAACAGAAACAGAAAAGGTTTCTTACTGGGGTCAGTGCAACAGTCTTAGCCCACCAGTCTGTTTCTGCCAGTGGCAATACAAGGTGCTGTTCCATATTCTAACTCTGAAAATTGTTTACCTTTAACTTATCTAATTTCTGTTTTCAACCTGATAATGCTGTCTGTCTGGAGAGCCCTTGTGATAACAGCTTCCTCAAGTTCACTACCTGCTGTCTGAATGAGGGTTTCTGTTTGTTTGTTTGTTTGTTTTAAAACTGATCTAGTTGATTCTGAGTTCTGGTGTTGCACAGGGCTTGGTGAAAAACACTTTTGTATTCACCTTACCCACTGCTTTCATGATGTAAGCCTTTTTTGTATTTTCCCCAGACTTTAACTTTTGAGAATTCAGAATTCCTTGATTTCTTTGAAGGGTACCTGCTTCACTCCCTTCGCTCTACACTTTTAACTCTGCTGTGTCTTCCCTGAGATACAAAGAACGGAACCACATGTAGGACTCTTGGTATGGATTCACTGAATTTTGTCATTAGAAGTTGGAGAGATTCCAGAATAAGACTGGTTTAGCTTGTTGTGTGCCTTATGGTATAGATGCTCAGCAAATAGGGCCAGAGGATGATCTTAAGTTTGGTATTCAGAAGTACTGTTTCTGTATTTCAGTGATAGAACACTTCGGATTATGCAGCAGTGTTTTCATATGGATTAATTTCAGAACAAGCTCAAAATCAGAGGAGATGGTGCATCAGTTAATTCCCAGCTCAATAGTTGTGACTTCATGAAGGAGTAAGTATAGAAACTAGGTGGGGGTTTTTTTGTTAAAATTAATTTTATTAATTTCTGTTCAGAACTCATCCAGGGACTTCTTACAAAGCAATAATTCCTGTATGGTTTCTCATATCTGTTACTTTCATATTTTTGGCAGAGAAAATAAATGTAAAGACAAATATACTTTTCATTGTAATGCTATGAAATTATTACACTATAAATTAAAAGTTTATTTCAATGACAAGTGTTAAAGGTTTTGAGGCAGTATGTATGTAAAGTTTAGTTAAATTATTTTGGAGTGAAGTACAGTTGAAAACACCTTAATTTTTAAGAAAACTTTTATGTTCAAGACAGATATCATTGCAAACAATACCAAAAAAGTGTACGGGTTGTCTAACTAGTTGCATTAATTCAGTTTTCCTAACTATTTTTTTTAATTTTCAGGCAAAATATTTCTCTTTTCTATGACAATTGCAACCTAATATGTATTATACTGTATTTAGATTTTTTCGGTGTATTTTTAGGGTTTTTAATACTTTACAAGAAGTTAAGCTAAGTTTGTATGAAGCCACAATTTGGATTTTGGTGTATTTTCCCTTTTCTCACCAAAATGTCCTAGCAAGAGAACCTTTTAATGCTGATTTGCATGTAGGTTTATTACCTTAAAGAGCTGAGGCTTTTTATTTTTAGAGAGACATGAGGTAGGCTCATTACACAGCAATTACCAATGGAAGTGTAGCAATTTCAGTGTGTTGATACTTCAGTGTGCTTACTATCTCCTTCTATGTCTCGGACAGCTATTTCATTTACACATGTCTCTGTGAGCATCCCTGTGATTATGTATATTTATGTGTCATAAACATGCTGTGACTATTTAAAATATGTGCATACATATGTGTGTGCATCCATGCCTACAAATATATCTACTTATGGCTGAGCAGAAGATGAAAATTCTATCCTTCTTTTTATGCACTGAGTCTGTTAAGTACCTGTTGCAATAATGTAAATAACACATATAATATTAAAACAAAGAATTTTGATAATCAGCGTGACCAAAGTACTTAGAGATTAATTCCCATCTTTTATCTTGTTAAAAGAATAATCTGAGTTTATTTCTTACCTTTCAAGTTAGCAAAGATTTTTACATGTAGTGTCTTAGAATCACAGAATCATTTTGGTTGAAAAGACCTTTAAGGTCATAGAGTCCAACCGTTAACCTAACACTGCCAAGTCCAACTCTAAACTATATCCCTAAGGACCTCATCTGTACGTCTTTTAAACCCCTCCAGGGATGGTGACTCCACCTCTTCCCCGGGCAGCCTGTTCCAATGCCTGACGACTCTGTCCATGAAGAAATTTTTCCTAATATCCAATCTAAACCTCCCCTGGCACAGTAGTATTTTATACAGATAAAAATATTCAGAGTTGTTGTCTTCCAGTTGCACAACCTGTCCTTTTAATTCTGAGTTTCTTTCTGGGGGGGGGAGGGGGGTGGTTTGAGGTGTGGGGTTTTTTTGTTTGCTTGTTTGGTGGCGTGCGTTTGTTTTGGTTTTTGTCTTCTGTGACTAAGAGTGTTGTCCAGATGCTACCTGAACTCTGACAGGCTTGGTGCCATGAGCACTTCTCTGGGGAGCCTGTTTGAATGACCAGCCACCCTCTCAGTGAAGAACCTTTTCCTGATGTTCAATCTGAACTACCCCTGATGCAACTTCTTTCCATTTCCATGTGTCTTATCACAGGTCAAGGAGTAAAGAAGACCGAGCGAGGCAGTGGCTCTGCAGTGGTACCCACTGATGGGCAGTGGGCACAAGCTAGAATGCAGGAAATTCTGTTTAAATGTAAGAAACATTTTACCGTGAGGTTGGTTAAACCTTGGAACAGGTCATGCAGAGAAGTTGTGGAGTCTCCATCCTTGGAGATATTGAGAAGGTGTTTGGACAGAGTACTGTGCAGCCTGCTCTAGTTTATCCTGCTGTGAGTAGGAGACTAGACCATCTTTAGAGTCCCCTTCCAACCTGAACTCTACTGTGATTGCTGTGGTGGGGCAGAGTTACGCAGTATGTGTCTACCTAGCTAACCACACTTCGAGCTCTATCTAGTTATTTTTTCCTTAACAAGCCCAACACCATCTCCTGATCCCATCCTGCAGTGCCTTGTTCTCTTGCCTGCTTTCTTGGCTCTTTTCCACATCCTTTTAACTTGTGCTACCAGGCATCTGAGATGTCTGAGCACTTCGCTGCTTAGAAAAGTGGGCAAAAATTGCTGTCTGTGAGCCCCTTGATGAGAGCTCCCACAGTCCTCCAGATGCCTGTCAAGATATAAGAAATGCTGCTGAAGTGCAAAGAGAACAGAAGCTCTTTGGGAGAACTTCAGCAGTAGTGGATTCTTTCTTCACCCTGTGGGAGGCGGTTAGTGCTAATTTTCTTCTGTCTTAAATGAAAAATGGCAGTACATGGTTTGATACAGCTTAAAATGTCTCAGTCTTTCATAGTACATTTAGCCTATAGTCCATTTCTATTTTATTTTCTTGTCAGTTAAGCTTTCATTTTTAAAAATAACTTCTAAAATTTCCTAAGGGGTGTTGACTTTAATGTCACTTTAATGCACCATTCTGATTGGCAATAACTCGCACAAATAAAAGACTTTTTTTTTTTTTCATCCTTAAGAGTAAAATAATAGATTCTATTGGAGAAAGAAATGGGCCAAATGTCTGCTGTCCTTTCAAGTTTAGCAGTTATTAAAAAAAGTTTGTTGACCCTTTAAAACCGAGATTGTACTGCAGCTACATTATTGCTTTCTCTTGAGTTATTTTTTACCATTTTAAAATGGCTTCAGGCTTGCAGTCCTATAATTTTAAGTGTGGAATCCACATCAAGAAAAAAGTAAAACTTTTTCTAAAAAAAATTGAGCTCTATTCTTTCTAGTTACTAATAGTAAATCCTGATTTTATCTTTCCAAGTTTACTTTAATAGTGTAACTGTGTGCTTTTAATATATTGAAGGGTGGTTTTTTTTAATATAAGGGAAAAAATCAGTTTAGAAATGTCAATGATGTTACTCTAAAAACTGCCTTAGCTTTTGAAGAAAACCCTAGTTTTCTTGAAGTCAGGTGGGTTTTTAGTTTCATTTCTTGGACTTTAAGTTTGTTCTTTTCTTAGTTTGAGTATGGAGGCAAAATATCTTGCTGTTGGGAGTACATTTGCATAAGAAGCATTGATAATAGTATAATACCAGATGGTTTTGAAGTACTACAATATATGGAAAGTAGAGAATTGAAGCAATATTCAAAGTGAGGTGGTGATATTTTGTTAACTAAACTTAAATATTGACGATTAGGAAATGTATGAAGAATCCAGGACTTAAGCTTGGAGTTTCTTTTTTATTTTGTCAACTCTAGCCTCCATTAATGTGTATTTAAATTTTCTTTTTCTTCTTTTAAGCTCAAAAGGAAGTCTAATAAATTATACTTGATTTATAAATCCTTGGTAAATAATTTCCAACTATTCCATGCAATGTTGAACAAAGGTAACTAGAATTAATCACAGTATTTCAATTTTGAATCTTTGTTGTGCTCCCCTTGAAATCTCCTTGTGACCTTCATTTGTGCTGTGGTTGTGCCACACTGATGGTTCAGAGCAGCATTCCTTCTTTTCCAGCCATGGAGATCTTAATGTCTCTAGTCTTGACATTCATCGTCTTGACTGTACTACTGAATCTCAGCTATTTCCTTAAGGAAGTATAGTCCTTGCTCTTCATATTTTAAGCCTTTCTTGTATTGTCAGTATCTCCTACCCCTGTGCCATTATCAATTTTCTTTTTAAAAGCCCTTATAATAAATTATACATGCCATATTAGGTTCATTTGGACAGAAGAGTATCCTTTGGGAATTCCCCAAGTAGCTTCCCTCTAGTTTCGTACCTTTTTGCTTCAGTGCAGTGTATTTTCTGTACTTGTCTCCTGCTTTCTGTTTTTTTGTTTTATGGGCATCTTGGCTGGTTAGATCTAATGAATATTTTGTATCTAGAATGATAGGGTAGATGACAAACTAAGTGGTAAAATGTAGTTTTTGTTATAATGATAACATGTTTTATTATGTTTTGTGTTTTCCCTGTCCTTTAATTATTGCTTTTATAAATTCTACTATCTCCTTGCATGATCAGTGAGGTCAGGGTAAGATATCATCCTTGCCCATTATCTTCTTCCTGGCGATAATATAGCTGCTTCACATTCATGGTAGTCTCTAAAAATCTTTATAAAGGAGATAAACTTGCATGATTACCTGTAACAACTATGCTAGTCTGTATGAGCAAGGAAGATATAAAAGATTATTTGTAAGGTAACATAATTTGTGTTGCTTCTAATTATTTTTTATAACTGTGTGGGTAGATGTGCATAGAAGTATAGATACAAATGATCTAAATGCAATTGCGTGTTTTGTTTTTTTTCTTTTTAACCTGACCTCCTCTTGAAGTTACCAGGGGGGAAACAAATTAAGTCTCTAGAGAAAAGTATTCTCCAGAATTATGCCTTTAGTAAGTTAAAGAAATGTGTAAAGACCCATTGCAAGACTCAGCCACATTCTGTTATGCCGAGTAGAAACAGAAACCTTGACCATCATTATTGCCTGACTGTTGCATCCACAGCTCAGTTCATCCTTGCTAAAGATCAGTCTCACTGGAGTCTGGAGCAGGAAAAGGAAGCACCTCTAGGCTGAGAATTGAAGCAACTGGATAGAAAACAAGCTCTTACCTACATGAGTACAAGGAAGGAAGCATTAAAATAAAAGCAGTCAGATTTGCATCTAAAGTGTGCGTTTGTGCCTTGATCTTACTGGCTTTGTCTGCCTTGACAATCAATGGGTGCTGTGAAGGTAACTATTGTACTGGAAAAAATATTTTTTTACTTAATGCCTTTTACAATTAACTCTGATGACTTCAGCAGGTTACAGTATTGATCTAAGCTGTGCGTTTTCTTTACTTTCTGCTCAATATCTGATTCTTCTTCCTCATTCAGAACACTGTTATTAAAGGTGGATCCACGAAAGAGTTTGCATATTGTGTTCCATTGAGTACACTGTTAGCAAAAATACGTGACTGAAACTGAAAGGTGGCATAAGTTAAATTCAGGCTGTCCAAACCACTTACTCTGTGAACACAGGCCGATGATTTTATAAAGCTACATTTAGCAGATGGGTATAAACCTGTGGTGCTATTATCTGGAGTCTGTGCCAGCAAGAGAGAGTCCATCTTCATTGTGCAAGCAGTATCATTTCGTTAGCAAAGAACAGTTTCCAGTTTGCTGAAGGATTCTGAGTACAGCACTTTAGTAAAGTAGCCAAATGCCCCCCTCAACCAGGGTTAGCTGCTGTCTGGCCATCTTGGCAAATGAGCAGAAAAATAACCCTGTGTGCTTGTAGAAATATCCTAATTGTCTTGATTGTAATTAAAGGGAACACTAGGTCTGCAAGAATAAGTGCTTCATCAGTTATGATGATGTTCTTGTAATAAAGGCCATTTCTTTTATTGCCTCTGTAGCAGTAGAATAGTCATTTACGTTGATTCAGAAGCACAGCTAATGAGTCCTTAACATGAAATACTAACTGCCTTTAACAGAAGTTTGATTTGTGTTCACAAGTAGAAAATACCTGATACTTTGCTGAACTGCCAGCCATCAAAGTTCCTGTGCTATAGATGAGTAATTTAGAAGTATATCATGTATTGATTTACTGCTTGAGTCCTCTCTAGGAACATAATATGGCTGATGTATAATGAGGATTGTTAGTGGTCAAATTATAGCAGGTGGATATGCTTATAATAATGTTCAAGAACTGTGTTGTAGATTATTATGACAATGTGAGGGAAAGCTGAATTTGATAATTCACATAAGGAAATCAGTAAGTTGGAGTAGGAATATTAATGGAAAAATAAGAATTGGGTAAGAATACTTAGAAACAGCTTGACTCATGATGTTTTTTATTAAATGTACTGTACATCAAAGGTCATAAGCAGATTGAAGAGGGAAGTTGATTGTGGACATCTTCAGTTTGATTGGTCCTTTATAATTGAACTTAAGCACTAAGCAAAATTTGAGTGTTGCAGTATCTGAGGCTTCTTAGGTGAAGAACTAAGTGATGGATTATCTTTCAGGGCATATTTGTGTAAAGGTGTACCTACGTATAATGTTTTAAGAGTGTACGACTGATTCTGTACTGAATTTGGGATTGTAAAAATACCGTCTGCCTTCTTAAATAAAACTTGCATGTTCAGATGTATGTATTTTGACAATGTTTTTACTGAATTATCTCACAGGTGTTTCTATAAAACACTAATGCATATGTTAGGAGTTAGATGCTAAATCAGTGTATATACTGTGGTGTTTCTTTTGTCTGTTAGAATCTCTGTGTAAGTATACTTAAGCAGATGGCTTCTCAAGGCAGAGTGTTTGTACTTTAAAATAGGTTATTTATACTAAGCCAGTCCTGCTGAAAGTATATATCTAGTGATGAATCGTTGCATTCCTGACAGTAAGTAATCATGAGAATTGTTTCCAATCTTTCATTATGTTGAAGAATTATTTCCATGAGTTTTTTAAGTGTTCTGTGGAATTGTATCAATTTATTTACTTAGACAGTACAACTTGGAGATAAGTAATAAAACTGAGAAATGTTACTGCTACTGAGTATTTTGATTTTTAAAACAGGGAAAGACCATTGTTACATTTTGGCTGGTTCTCCCTTGAAACAAAGCCAAAAAAATGTTTATTTTTAAGTCCTAGAAGATTTAAAGAACAAATGTTTCAAGACAGAATTATTTTAAATAGCCAGATACTAACAACAGAAGAAAATAATCCAATAAAATAGTTCTTAGTGTTCTGAGAAGTTTGTTTTTGTTTCGTTTGAACATGATGCTACTTCTTGAATTGAAAATCCTTCACACAAAGTTTGAAATAGAGGTACCAGTTTTGTATTTTGTGTCCTTTGGGAAAATTCTGTCTGATTAAACAGGGAAAAGTAGTGCCTCATTTTGTTCCAAATAAATTTGTTTGTAATCCGAATTCAGGCATCTAAATGTTCTTTTTCTAAAGCTAAATTAGTCATCCTGTATACCTTTGGAAGTTGAATTGCCATATGTAAAAACGGCTGATCTGCGATCCCATCCTGCTGTAGAAAAATAAGTCTCATTTTGCATTGGTTATGTAGCAGCTACAGATATTAGGGTATAGGGTGCTTTCCTGACCTGCATGAACTCATGTAATTTTTCCTTAATTTTTATTTCTTAAAACAACTGAAGCTGTTTAAACGACAAACAGTTCACAATTTTATAGCATCAATCTAGATTCTGAGAAAAACATATATCATTCAATGAAGCTAATACCTATTTTCAGAGATTACTGTTGCAGTCAGGTTGTACAACTTCTTGGTCATCCAGTCTAGGGCATTCATCTGGTTAAAAATTAAACCTAGAAAAAACATCAGAATGGTGCCAAAGCAGTCGCGTTAGTGTGAAGGAGGAGATGGAATATGCAAGTGGAAGATACATTTAAGCTGTTGTAGGGCCACTTTTGGGTATTTTGAGATGCCATTTCTAAATAATGAAGTCAAAAGACTAGTTTTAAAGAAGTTCTTTATTTCTAGAACATTGAGAAACAGTAAGAGGCCAGGTAGATACAGTTCAAATTCCGACAAGGATTTCAGCTTTACAGCAAGTGACTGGGACAGAGGAGAAGAGAATCTTTGGGTTGAACTGCTGCCTTTTGCTGGTGGGGAAAAGCTCTGGCTTCTTAGCTAATTATTGTTTGGGGTGTCCTCGGCTGTGCTACGTGTGGTGTTCATAGGGTAAGAACCGAATTTATAAAACACGTTTATTATGTCTCATAGTTAAGGCTTTTCATAAGTTCACTGCCACTTTGTTCATTGCACTTTGGCTCTTGTGTCCGCCTCAGAAGCATTTGAAAACTTTGAGGCTTTGGCATTAGTGGAAATTACAGAAAAACATACATTGTATGAATTTAAATAGTTCTTTATTTTTCATATATTTAAAATTAAAATGATAAGCTGCATGCAATTTGAATACTTATAGTTCATGCTTTTGCCTCTTTTGCCACAGTTAGGCGGTTGCCATGGTTCCTGTTATACTGTCTGCTTTAAAGGCAAACTTCATAAACAGACACTAAATGGAGCCTGGTTTTGAAGTGTACTAATATTTGTAGTACCCTCAGCTGCATCTGGAATTGATCTCTATTTTCCATTGATTCCCCTCAATAGCATGAAATCAGAGGTCAGGGATCCCAAGAATTACAAAATTAATACAGAATATTAATCCCCTTCATCTGTTTTACTAATAAAGAATAAGGAATTGCTTGATTAGATTGTTTGATGGGCATGTATTAAGAAGTAATTAATTAAAAACCAAAACAAAACTAATGAAGTTCAGTTAAGTTTGGGTGTCAACATATTCTGTAGGCAAAATATTGCAACTTGTTTTGCTTTGCTCAAGGCCTCCTCTTCTTTCCAAAGGGATGTGAATGAGGATGGAGTTGACACATTTCTGTTTTGTAAGGATGAGAAGATTGGAGTGATTCACAAGCTATCAGCCTCAGAGAAAGGGGTTGAATTCTTGGAAAAGAAGCAGATCTGTATGTTCTGTTACTGTATTTACATCCTGTGCAATTGGTGCACATGTAGAGGTATCCACATACCCAGTCAACTTATGGAGAAATGAACGGAAATGTGATATTCCTGTGAACTCCTGACCCAGTACACACCTCAGGACAAGGCTGTGACTTGGATTAAGAAGAGACGCTATGAAGACAACAGACACATTGAGTTCGTGGTCAAAGAACAGAATCTTTCAACATATTTTCTCAATGATTAGTATAGCACTTAATTTTTTAGTGATTACTTGCAATAATTTTTCTTTTCTGTTCCACTGCAGTTCTCTTAGAATAGGAAATTATTGGCTCCAGTCAAATAAATCAGCAGTCCGTTTCTGACTAGAAAAATTACTAAGTTTAAATGTTGGATTTCTTAACCAAAAAGACTGTTAGGTGCTGAGGGTAAATGAATTTCAGTGAGAAATAAGCTGCAAATGCCTTCTTTATACCGCTTTGTATGAAAGGAGTTGATGAGGACTGACCCACTTTGATTGAACTTGGTTGACTTCATATATTATTCTTCAAAAATTCCTCAGAAATTGCTGATTTTCATAAAAGGCTGCTTTTCAAACAGAACTCCATGCACCTGAATGTATTTTGGAGTGAAATAGTATGGTCTGTGTTATTCAGAGAAAGCTTGTAAGAGAGTAATAGCTTCGTTTTGCATATGTAAGAATTTATAAAGAAAAAGAGCACAGTGTGCTATTTTTTTTTTTTTACTGTCAGATGCTTGGTATTTGCCTACCTGTTTCTGTGTGAGGATTTCAGGGAGACTGCTTGAGTCAGTGTGTTTGAAACAAGCAGTTATGAATAGGATTGAATGTGGCTGCAGGAGCCCAGGAAACAGCAAGGGGCTTGAGAAAACAGTGGAGAAGTAACTGATAGGGGAATACTCCTGGCTGTGCTCCAGCCAGGCTGGCAAGGCTGCTTCTCTCTAGGTTTGTTCTTGTACCAAAGAGGACAATAAAAGCTTTAATGCTGGTGATGCAGAACTTGGACTGAGCCAGGTGTTGCCTTCATGGGGAACAAAGGAAGACATGGAAGTAGGAGTGCCCCATTGAGCAGTACTACCAGAAAACTGGAGGTTGGATGATGGAGGTGGGTGTAGCTGGGCTGAAGAACATTTGGCAACGGTTCATATTTTTCCATTCCTTTAAATAAGTGTGATACTTTGTATGAGGGAATGTTTTGATTTTTTTTTTATTAACAGCTGTTATAGAACTTTATCTGGGTACTAAGTGCACATGAGCCTGTCCTGTTAGTACAGTTAACTTGTTCCTGGAGTTTGTGAATTGTGCTCCAGCACTTCCTTTCTCTTCCCTGTCCCTTGGGAGCCAGAGACAGACAGACTTGTTGCCTTAGGGATGCACTTGACAAGTGACTAGTTGAAGCTTACTCTACTAATTAAAACATAATTAGTGTCTCAGTCTTAGATGTGCAATAATTAAATGGCCACAGAGGGATCTGGTATGACACTGCTGAGACCATTAAAGGAACAGTCTTTATACAAGTTTTGAGTTTCTTTGATAAGGCTATATAATGGTCAATAGGCAAAGTACATGAATTACTGTGTAGAATACAAATATGCCTTTGTGTTGATCCTCTCCCTTGTAATTTGAGTTTATCATGATGCCTTGTGATACCCATACCTGCTTGTTAGTGTTTTGCTTGTATTTTGTATTTTTATGTTTATGTTGAGCTGCTACAGGAAAAATTATCTTAGATTTCTGAACTACCTGTTTGTAGCAGTGATCCTGTCACTGGATACCAGGGAGGAGAGCTCAGCAGCTCCCTCTCCATGTCCCCTCCTCAGGATACTGCAGAGAGCCATGAGGTCATCCCTCAGCCTCCTTTTCTCTGAACTAGACAAGCCCAAAGTCCTCAGCTGCTCCTCATAGGACTTTCCTTCCACCCCTTTCTCCAGCTTTGTTACCCTCCATTATATTTATTCAAGGACCTTCACATCCTTCTTAAACTGTGGGGCCCAGAACTGTGCACAGCACTCAAGGTGAGGCTGCGCCAATGCTGAATACAGTGGGATGATCACCTCTTTTGACTGGCTGGTGATGCTGGGTTTGATGCACCCCAGGATGCAGTTTGCCCTCTCGGCTCCTGGACACACTACTGATTCACGCTGAGCTGCTGTCAACCAGCACCCTCGGATCGCTTTCTGCAGGGCTGTTCTCCTGCCACTCCTCTCCAAGTTTATACTCGTGCTTGGTGTTACTCTGTCTCAGGTGTAGAATCCAGCATTTGGACTTGTTCGCTTGTTCAACTCGTTCCATTATTGTAGGCTTGCAGTGTGCTTAACAAAACCGAAATGTATATATGTACCACGAAAAGATCTTGTTTGTCTGTGTCTCTGTGCATAGGTTAGTGTGGTTAGGTACATTTCAGTCCATGACTGAATGGATAATTTCTGTGTTCTCCTATTGTAAAAGCTTTGCTGGGTTGGTTATGTGACTGACAATGGCAGTAAATACAATCAGAGCAGAAAGATAAGCCATCGGGTTACAAATGGATTCTGAGCCAGTGGATTTCAGAGATTCTCTAGAGAATTTCTTTAGCTTCTGTTTCTTTGGCTGTGCAAATTGTGAAGTCAAAATCCCAAAGCTGTGATGGTTAACAAGAGGAAAACAGGTTGTTTCAAATTGTTAGGGATTCTTTTTGTGATCTACCCAGGAAAAACTTCTTCAGAGGTGTGGTTTTTTTAAAAAGATAATTTATTTTTAATTGGATTTGATATTGTGTAATGTAGTGCCAGTTGCCTTGCCAAAGAAGTAGATTTATTTTTTTGAGGTCTAATATAAGATGTTGGTATTACGTAGGTTGACTTCCTGTCAAAGCACTTGTATGGGTTGAGTTACGGAACTTGTATACGAGCTTTATAAAAATGCTTTTGATAATATGCAAGATGCAAAAAATAGTGTGGAAAAGTGTGTAATTGAATTAGTAATTCAGAAGAATTGTAAAAATGCTAAGACACTAGCTGTGCAGAAGACACCAGTGGGCTGAAAGGTTAAGTACTCTGCTAGGAAATAAAACATTGTAATATTTATCTTGAAATCAATGTTTTTATCAATAACCTTAGAAGGGGAACTTTGGAATCTGCAAGTGGAATCAACAAAGTTACTGGTGATTTGAAGTTAGATGGTATTAAATCTGTATCTGGGAATATCAGAATTACATGAGCATCCATGATGACTAAGAGTCTTGCAATGAAATGAGATTAAATTTAATGCTAAAAAAGTGCAAGGTTATTAATGAATTGGGGGGGGGGAGGGAGTAGATATCTATATAGACATTGCTATAAGCTTGAAACTCAGAAATTGCAAATGCAGAGCTGGAGAAAGAGATTATATTAGCAATTGCAGGATGTTTGTATAAATCACACACTGCTGTTTTAATCATGTGCGTTGGAAAGACTGATTTCAAACAGAATAGGTGGAAGATGAGCTCCTACAATTATTAAGGTAAAGAACAGCCATCTCCTGGGGTGACTAAGTCTCATGGGTTTTTGCTCCTCAAAAAGTCTGAGACAGGAGGTAATAGTTCTCTATACACTACCCGCTGGGCTTGGATTTAAAAAATGGCTCTTCAGACTGTAGTGGCTGCGGTGGTCTGTTCTTATCACTTTTAGAATGAGCACATCCCGTGGTGAATTGGGGTAGTCTTGAGTTTGAACAAAGAAATGTATCAGAGTTGCCTACTTTCTGCTGAATAGTGGTTTGTGCTTGCTTCCTACAGGCATTAAGGAACATAATGTGGTAGACATTAGTGGAAAACTTCTTTAAAAAGGGTGGAACTAATTGCAAAGGAGTGGGCAGTGATTCAGGTGGGTTTTTTTTAAGGCCCTGACAAATAGCTTAGACCACCTTCTCCTCTGGTAAGTTTAACTGTGCTTCCCAGAAGTGCTATAGTCTGAAGGCAAAAAGTTTTTAACGGCTTCATTTTTTTAAGCAGCTGTGTAGTTTCATCACCTGCAGGGATCCAGAGGGGGCATTGAGACTTGAGTTAAAGAAGAAAATAAGAAACATGCTTTGAACTTCACTCTCGAGAGATGACAGCAATGAAGGAGTGGACTGGGCTTACTGATGATGCTTACAGTTATATGAAGGGTTGCCCCCACATAACATGGCAGGGGATAATGAAACAATGTTTTGCTTTTGTAGTGGTTTCTGCATGCCCATCAGCTCCCACCATCACATGAATAGTGTGAAGCTCTAGAGCTGTTCTGCTGCCTGGGTTTACTTGGTATCAGACTGTAGTTAGCTAGACAGTTGCTCTCCTGTTCAGTTCTCAGTTGCAGAAAAGCTGCTGATGAAAACTGAATTTAAAGATGCTTCTAGTTGTCTGCTACGTTGTGAAGAACTCAATGCAGTGAGGTTGTGCTTGATTCATTAATTTTCTCAGAAAAATACAAAAAATTCTATCAAAATATATTGAGTTACTAGTAGGTTAGTTTCAGGATGCGTAGATAAAATAACTCTTAGACACCAGAATATCAGAAAATACTCAATGAACTTTGCAGGTCACTTGAATACTAAACAGGTTTCTGCTGGTTTTGATTGTTTCTTTTAGCATATTTTCACAGAAACATCTGGAAGAGTGCTTTCTCAGTTTTTGTAGGTTGATAGCTTAATTCAAGTTTGAAGGGATCTCAGGAAAGGATCTAGTCCAACGTCTTGCTTGAAAGAGTCAGCTCTGAGGTTTGACCAGATTTCTAAGGTCTTTCTTCAGTCAATTATCTAAAAACCTCTGAGGATGGAGACCCCACAACATGCTTGGGCAGCCTGCTGCAGAGGAAAAGTGTTGCTGTGCATCCTGTCTTATTCCAATTTATGCCCATTTCTTCTTGTCCTTCTGCTGAGTGCAACGGAAGAGCCTGGCTCAGTTTGCTGTTGGGTCCCACTGAAGCCACCTGTGTCCCAGCTCCCTCCACCTCACCCTGCCGGGCCCACCCCAGGCCTTGCACTGGCCTTTGCTGAACTCATGTGCTGATGCTCCCCCAGAGCAATGAAGTAAAAAGTCAATTTCCATACAGAAAGAGACTCTCTCCTTGAAATGGTATTTTAAAATATATATATTAAAAAAGTTACTGAAAGTATCTCAGGAAAAAAAGAGTGCTCTTTAGTTAAAAACAACAAACAAAAAAACCCTTAAACTCCTTGCAGGTCTTGAGAACACAACTTGAATCATTCTGTAGTGCCACTTTCTGCCACATAAGTTAGTCAGACATTACAGCATAAACCTGTCAAAACAGCTCTTTCCTCTTTTCTAAATGGAAAATTTGACAGGCTTTTTTAGTAATTAGCACAATTTTGCAGAAAGTACTAGCTATATATACTATTAAGACTTGCACTTTCATCAGGAAATAATACCATCTAGCGAGTTATTTGGGAGATCAAACACACTTCTAAATTAAAAAAAAAAAAAGCCTTTTGGAATCATATGTCCTACTCAATTACCTCTATACAAGCTCTTCTTAAATAAGAAGCACCACTGAGATCATCAGAGTATAGAAATATAATCCTTTCCATTTTCAAATTCTTTACAAAGCCTACAGATAAACATTTTGTGAAAACTTGGCAGTTCCTGTAATTATAGCAATAAATTTGTTAGCTGCCTTGCCATCCAGTTGCTACCTCAATCTTACTAGTTTCATCAAGTTAAAAACCCCTGTACAGGAAGAGGGATCTGAGCCTAATATTCTTTTTATGCAGAAAACCTGGTGTTGCCTGAAGTAGGACTTAAATTTCTTCACAGGCAGTTATAAAGCCACTAACGTGCTAAACTGGTTCCAAGGCAGAGGCCACCACTAGTTCAAAACAGTGGCTGCTTTCTGTAGAGTAGGCTCTGCTCTTTATTCTTGTTTGCTCCACTATTGTTGTAAGGCTTTCACTTTAGGTCATCTCATACTATCAGTTTGTAGTTTCTGTGGTTTCTGGTTGGATTTTTTCCTCTTGTCAGGTGAAGATGGCAGAAAAGCGAAGCTATGTACAAGTGTAGCCCATCATGAGCCACAATTCCAAAAGCATTCCCAGTATAGATGTATCAATCCTTTTAAGCAGTCATCTGCACTGCAACTCCAGTGTTTCTCCCTTGAATTTTAGTTAATTTCACCCTAGAACTACCAAAAGCTTTTTCTATTTGGCTAAGACAACTTAGAGAGAAAATGTTTTAATTTTTTTGGCAAACTCCTTCTCAGACATGTTCATAAATAGTAAAATATCTTGGGTGTAATAAGAGGTGTGCTAGCATACAGATATCGAGGTGTACTGGCAGTATTGTCCTTTAATTGCTGGTGTAGAAATTAATAGTGTACCACAAACTAAGTCACAAATAAATAGGTGACATGGGCTTTAGCAAGCTTATTTTTCAGATACGATCTTTCACTAGAATTCCCTTGAAATCCCTTCAAAAAGTCTCCCACACAAATTCTGTTCCACATTTCCTAGCAAAAATGAATGGAAAGTACCCTCTGTGAAATAGCAAAATTGGGGGTGGGAAAGAGAGAAGAAAACATGCAACGAGACAGCAAAGCAAAAGACAGGAAACATGATAGGCTGAGACAAAACAGGGAGAAAATCTGAGCAATGTAACTCAGAAAAGGGAGTTCTGTAACATGTGAAACTGGAAAGTAGTAGAAATAAAGAAAACTTGGAATGCAAGACAAGGCAGCCAAGAGGAGCCCATGAACAGCCCTCGCTGCAGTTCACCCCAGCAGCTTGTCAAGCTTGTCAAGCAAATGAAAGATTACAATGAGAACTGAACTGGACCACCTCACCTTGAATCAGAGCAACTGGGGAGGAAAACAGACCACAAGAAGACCAGTTCTCTCTTGATTTGATCCAGAAGATTTAGCTTGCTCAAACATACATTTCTCCAGAGTTTCTGTTTAACTTCTCTGCAGTATCTTTGAGTGAAATGTGTTCTGAATCTCAAAAGGAGAAGAGATCTGCTGCACAGAAGCACTTAGAAAGATCATATTCTGGTCTGAAGTTTTTCATTAATTCACATTGGCTTCTTCAGGAAAGGTATTCTATTGAGAGTATACATGCATATAGACATAAATATGTAAATATATATATATAAACATATATTAACACTGGGTGATCTTGTAAAATTTCAAGTACTTGCTGGTTCATTCAAAAATGCCAGAATAGGCACCTGTTGTATTGGGAGGCTCCATCTATAACCAGCATTTTTAAATATGTATTTTTTTACATGGAATGTTGTCTGGGACTTTAGAAGCCTTTACATACTCACCTTTGTGATACCTCTAATTTTGATTCTTAGGGGTTTGAAACTTAAAATAACAGCCTGATTGGGGGGGGGTGGGGTGGGGGGGGTGGAACAACTTAAGAGGTACTTTTTAGATCTTTTTCATAAGATAAGCAGCAAAACAGGGTATTCTGTTTATAGTATATAAAACCTAAAACCAGACAGCCTCCCCCTCCGCCTCAGTCCCAGTGGCAATATCTTAACTCTAGCAAAGTAAGTACTAAAAGCAAGATTGTGACTCAAGGAGAATACTCTCATTGACAAGAGTGGTACCAATATTTCACAGCAAAAGTGGAAGATCAAAGTTCAAAAAGCTTAATATTTCTATAAATTTAAACAGTGAACCTGCATGGCACATTTACGCTCCTCAGCCCTCAGCTCAGCATACACTCAACAAAATTTCTGCACGTTATTTCCTTCAAGGATTGTGAAAATAGTGAAACACAGGGCATTGTAATGTTGTTCTTTCAAGTGGAACTTTGTGTTCATATTATGATATTTTTCTTTATAAGGCTCTTCAGTAGTCAGTTACCAGAAATAAAATTAAATCTACTTCCTAATCTATTTGGATATGGACAAGGAGAGAAGAGTTAGGTCATGCTTACTCAGAAGAACCTCTATGTGTTTCATATTGTATTGTGCAACCAAAAGTAATTCTTAAAGCTTTACAGTTATACATGCTTTATATAAATCAGTGGTGCAGAACCTCTTTACAACTTCAGTATGTGTAAAAGATGCTCTCATCCAAACTTGAGCTGCTCTCTCAACCTTGAAACGTGCTGATTTCCCATCTGTTGAGCTACCCTGGGGCTGCTCTCATTCTCTTCTATCAATCAGATAGTTGCAGCTTCTCACTGGTGCTAATTAGGGTGATAGAACCTCACAGTATTAGGTCTAAATTAGATAACTTGCTAGCAAATCCATCGAATACTGAATAATACACTTCTGTCTGGGTGATGGAGGCTTTTGGAGGCTTTACAAACATGTGTTGTGGGAGAGGGGATTCATAGAGTGCATACAGGTGCATTCACACTTATATCAATAATAGGTCTGTTAGTTACAGTCTATGAAGATGTCAGATATAAATTAAGAGGCATTTTGTTCATAAATAATTTTAAAATAGTGCCTATTACAGCATTGCTACTTTTGCAAAGGTATTTACAGCTGGAATGATAAAAGACTCAGCGTTTGAGAATGGCATCATTGGTTGTTTCTGCTATGTAATGGTAAACTCAGAAATACTGTTTTCAGTATTATTTCCTCCTGGACTATTAGCTGTTATTATACAACTAGCTGTTTAGTGTTGAATAGACTTTTAAAAATTTATTTTATCCTGACAGTACAAACAGTATGTAAATTTAAAATGGATGATTTATTCCACAGTGACTCTGCCTCATCATTGCTCTGCACTATGACGAATGTACGGTGGCTTATCTCTTTTCAGAATCTCTCTCTCTGCACTGGAGGATAATACTGTACCACAGTCAGCAAACTCCTCTCAAGACTTTCTCATGTTTTCACATGCTGGGAGTAACAGCTCGCAGGTCGTGACTAGGAGGGGACCGCTTTAAAGTAATCATTTTTCTATTGAAACAAAAAGCAGTAGAGTTGAAAGGGGGATACCTAACATGTTAGTCGTAGAGGGAGAATTCACAATGAGTTTGTCATGTTTAATCCTTTGTTCCTGAGGAACAGGACATTTAAAGACTGGCTAAACTTTCCCTGTTGCTCCCTATGGCCATTGTCACCCTACTATAGTTTTGGTATGACTGCAGTATATTTAAATTATGCTTTCTGATTCAGTATATTTTAATTTGGTAATATGGATGAATAAATTAAAGAATTTCCATGTCTTCATTCCAGTAAATGGTGATGTGTTTGGGAGGGGTAGTATAGTTTAAATGTTCTTGATAGCAATTTATTAGTTACTTTTTGTTATTATTCTTTCTTCCAACTTTAATTATGTTGTAGTAGTATGTTTTCAAGAACAGAAACTGTTATATATGCATTCTTGTTAACTCTAATACAGTAAAATCTTGAACCATTTCAGGCATTACTGTAAAACATGCACATGAAGAATGATCTTGCTTTATGGCAGGGCATACAATAAGCGCACTGTGCTGTATTTTCTGTTCATGTGCAGCATCATATTACTGAATT
The DNA here is from genome assembly GCF_037038585.1 of Patagioenas fasciata. Classification (NCBI taxonomy): domain Eukaryota; kingdom Metazoa; phylum Chordata; class Aves; order Columbiformes; family Columbidae; genus Patagioenas; species Patagioenas fasciata. The sequence continues at coordinate 105,459,573 of NC_092522.1, forward strand.
TGTGTATTATTAGTACTAGTGCTGGGTTTTTAACCTCAGCAAACCACTTTGAAAATACAAAGTTTGTGATACAGACTAATATAATTAGTGTTTCTCACTTTAATTAGAAGACTGCACCATTAATTACACATAAAAAAAAAACCCCAAAAAACAAAAGCATGTTAGACCATTGAAAATATTAGTGTCAACAGTTAGAAAGGAAAAAAACATATGGTATAAAGAGTCCGCTGGTATGTGGCTTTCAGTCTTTCTCTTGTATTGTGACAGAACGTATTGCTCTGTATTGCAGATGGAAGTTTTTTCATTATAGGCTCACATCAGCTATTTCAATATTTAGATCCTTAGTGATGAGTTTAATAGAAGAGCGGTTTGGTTGGTTTTCGTACACTTTACAGAGAAGTATGCTATCCTCTTTTCACTGTATACCTAATTTTTTATTGGAATACCTTTTTATATTGCTTTAGTTTATTTTTATGTTGTACATATATAAATCATAATAACACTTAGATTCTTTGACAAAGCAGTGTTCTTGCTTTTTTTTTCTTCCTAAGGCAACATCTTCAGTAAAAGTTTGTCTTTAAAGAAAACGAATAATTTTGTAAGAGATCTCATCAATTTCAGTTAGTATGGTGCAGCTATATTTCGTTTCCCATCTGTCTTGCAAATAATAGTGAATAGGCAGATGTTATAGGAAGTATGTGGCTGTTCCATTTGGTTGCTACTTTTCTTCCCTGAATATGTATTTTGGCTGCAGTACTACACTTAAATTTTTTTAAAAATCCATCTTTATTTCAGATTTAGTTTCTAAAAATACAGCTTACGTTTTCAACTTATTGTGCAAGTAATATATATTTCAAATACCTATTACTGTAAAGGACACTTGTCAACCTTGACAAGTTAGAATTGACACCTGTTGGTTAGGAATATTCTCCAAATTGGAGATGTACTCAGTTTGAAAATGCACCAACAAAATTTAGTCTTTATTTCCAAGTTAGAAATAGATATGACTTTTTAAAAAATTTTAAACATGAACCTATTTGTCGGTGTTTTTAATTTTTTTTTCTTATTTTAAAGAGACAATAAAGATGAATTGGAGCAATAGGAAAAGAAAAATATCAGAAAATTAGGAAAGGCAAAATTTATTATGCAAATTATGTCTTTGTGCAAGGAATTCAGAAAATCCAAAACGTAGCAATAGTAAATCACTTCATGGGGATATTTATTGAAGTATTGCCAAAATATTGTCAATCTATGTTTTCTTTTCTTTTATATTTTTTTTTAATCAGGGATATTCCTGAGCTCTTGAATGTGTGGATTATTGTTTGATGTTAGTGTGGATTTGCTTTTTTTTTGGTTTGCTTTTTAACTCTGGCGTCTTTTTTCTTTAATAGTAGTCAGTATGTTTTCCCAAGATTGTATCATTGCACCTCTGCAGTAGTCTAAAAAAATGCTTATATAAAGTTTTCATTAAAAAGAAGAAACCCAAACAGTTTGACCTGTGTTTCAGTAGGAAAAGATAAATTTCCTAAAGAAGGTTCCTGTGGTATTCGCTCTTTTGAGGTGATTTCTGCTTTTAAACATTTGATATTGTTTAGATCTTAAAAGAAGACATTTACTTTCCTCGTGCTTATTAAACAGGACATGCCTATGGTACATACCCATTTTCAGTCTCTAGTCCAGTTAATGTAAGTAAAGTACAGAAAATGTTTCTGAAGGTTCAGAGCTGGTGTCTGCAGTCACTGGAGTTTAAGTCCAATGAATGAGCCAACAAACCTTTTGAAGTAGAGGCAGATTAAGCTCCAAAGAGGGGAAATAATTATCCTGCTTTATCAGCAATACATATAGACAGAATTAAGCTCATGAAATTAAGGTGAGTTATTCCTTAATAGGTAACACTGTGCAGTTTTACAGAGTGCACTCAAGTAAGTTCTGTGGGACAATTAAGGCACAACTTAAGTTTTCTAGTCTTCCCTCTGACCAGTTAATTTTAGAAAGAGATGGTTTGAGGTAATAAAATAATAGTAAAAATAAATCCCCGAGTTTTCTTTAAAAGAATAATATTCTTGCTAGTAGATTAGTTAAGGTTAGGGAACTTGTCCAAATACACTTTTCTGTGGTATGTCAAATCAATCAAGTAATTTGTAATTTCAAAGCATGTAGAAGTAATTTCAAAGCTTTGAAATTTTCATGCAACTGTTTTTGAGGGCTTCATATGAAATTCAGTCTTCCCTATTATTTTTAATCTTTTTTATAAGATTGCAAAAATCTTGTACTCTGATGCAATGTAAACGTGCATAGGTTTATTACCTCTTGTAATCAAGTTTCTTTTTTTTTTAAATGTACTTTTGCTGATGTTTATTGTATCATTTGTGCCTGGTGCTTTTATTTGCACAGTGATCACTGTATAAATGATTATTTTTTTACATTCATGCTGAAGTCACTTTCGTCATAATTCTTCCACAGATTTATTAACTTCTGTAGTGTTTCTTTCTGGGGAAACCATCATTTTCTTTTTGATTGCGCTTTTCATTTCTTGGTTCAGATTGGGATAGATAGATGAAGAGAAGAATTGCTTTCCAAAATAGAAAATGAAAAAGGGGGGAAAAAGCAGCAGATTCTGGAAAATTTCTGGTAATGAAATTAGGCATTTGAGATTTTTCAGGTGAGTGTCAGGAATAAGGAAAGGATCCACAGAATTTTCACATAAATACTGAAAAAATAAGAAACATCCATTTTGGAAGTTAAGCCCCAGCTACTTATCTCAGCCTTTTGACAAGAGTATGGCTTACTGGGACTTTGAGCTTGGATTGCTGAACCTCTGATCTTCCAATAATTTAATGAAAGAGAATGCATTTATATATAAAGTCAAAGTGCAAATATAGCTGAATAGTTTTCTGAAATAACATCTCTCAAGTTTATTAAATGGAAATTTTTATTGGTTACTGATTGTTGAGTCTTGAATGGTATGGAGTATGTACTTAAGATACATATGAATGCAGATTAGGAACTTCTACATATTTCATGTAGCCAAGGTGAGGTTAGAGAGTCCTGGAACAGCCAGCATTTCTGATGTGATAGCTCTGTAAAGAAATCAGCAAGATGCTTTATACATAGGAATTAAAGCTGAAAGAATGAGACACATTTGAAAGAGAATGGCTTTAAAAAGAAAAATGTCACTTAAGGATGTTGTTAGAAGAGCATTGTAGCATCAAAGTGAAATAGTTTGTGTTAAATTCTTTTTACAAAGAGCCACCATAAATCTGGACAACAGTATGTTATAGTGGTGTAGTTCTTGTATTCCCATAAATAATCTATATAACCACTATTTCATCATATCTGTCTGAATCATAACTTCAGTAGTGTGTTAATAGTAGTTTATATCTAATAGTGTTAAAAAGCTGAGTCAAGTTCACTTGTTAAGTATACTTGTTAAGTATAGAAATAAGTCTTTTTATCCTAAGCACAATTCTAAATGCAATTTTGATAGTAAAACTTTCTTAAAGTAATATCTTTCTTGCTCTTCTCTCCAGTATAAATTATAAGAATTATAAGGAAAAGAGATAACTCTGAAATAGTGTGTAGTGATTTTTTTTTTTCTCTAGTTTTTCTGAAGTAAAACTACTAGTGGAAAATTAACACAGGAGACATTAACTGCTTTTGGAATTTCATAGCACTTAGGTGTAAAGGACAGTTGGTCACTAATTCTGATCTCACCTATGTCATAGCATTTAGCTTTACCCAATTATGTCTGCATTAAACTCAGTACTTGTTTTGTGGTTTGGTACATGACAACCCCTGGGGAAAAAAAAAAATCCGTCTGCATATTTCAGTTATGTTAACGTCAAGCATCCTTTAGCTTACTTTCAGAAGCCAGCCATTGGTCTTGCAGTTCTACTCACCTTTAAAGACACTTATGCAAAATTGTCCAGATCTGTAAACTTCTTTTGGGTAATAGACTAAGATTAAATGCCAGAAGTTTCTCATGTTCTTCTTATTCTTGAGTTCTTGAAGAAATGCAATTTTTATAACTTTTTCCTGTTTTTTTCCTAATTTTAATTTTTTTTTGACACATAGCCCCATAAGTTAATGGAGTGGTTTGGGCTTTATAGATGCTATGCAGGGGTGCTATGTAGTTACCTACTGCCACTTGTCATAGCCAAGATTTCTTCTAAGTGTGTTGCCTTGGGTGTTTATGTTGAGTTGTACAACCATTATAACTTGCTTCATCCCGAAGTAGCTGCTTGATTGTGCCGTACATATTTTTGGATATATAACTTTATATAACCTCAAAACTTACTAAAAAATCACACTATTCAATTACGATTTCCCAATGAAGTTTTTTTAAAATTATTTATTAGTTATTCAGTAAATTATGTTTTGTTTCTTCCAAGCTATTTTGGTAGCCTTTCTTTTTAATGCAAATATTAGATGTGTTTAAACTTGTCAATTTTCAGTCCAGTGATCTAGCTGTCCCTTCATCCACCATCCCCTTTTCCTTTGGTTTCCCTTCATGACTGTTTAATAATTAATTTCAAACAAATACAGAATGTTTTAAAAATTATTTTGTTAGAGAAAGCTAAACTAGTTACTGCACTAAGGGAAGTGCCTTTTTGTGACTGTTAGGCCTGATGGTGTGGCTGGGTGGACATCCTGGTGCATCTACCTGTGTCCAGCCCCTTGCCCAGCCCATACTAAGGAGTGGAACCCAAGGAATGCTGGCGGACAATGGAAAGGAAGAGCAGTGTGAACTGGGAACATAAAAAAGGCTGTTTATGAAGATATTGGATGGAGGTCCCTTCCAATCCGTAACATTCTGTGATTCTGTGAAATCCATGTAAAACCAAATAATATCAGTTTTGCTGCTCAAGTATACCAGCATCCACTGGTTACACAATTGTGAATTTCTCTAAAAAATAAAGCTTTTTTTTTTTTGAGAAGTTCTTTTTCCTTTTATTTTTTGTGTTCTGATGTGTTAATATCAGAGGATGATGATTATTTTACCTGCATGTAATATCTGATAATCAGTTTGGAGTTACCTGGTGTATCCTACTTGCTTATCTAAGGGTGACACTGTGCTTTTTGTAGTCATTTGGAATTTTCCTGCTATTCCATGACTCGTTAATAATTAACATCAGTGGCCTAAGGTGTCATGAGTTGTGCTCTATTGCTATCTAATGGCTACTGTCATAATTTTAAAAGCATATATCCATTATGGTTTTATTTTTCTTTCTCAGATTTTTCTAATTTATACAGTGTGATTTCTGGTAATTTCTAGTGTTTTTCCCATTTTTTAGACTTTTTATAAAACTGTAATATCTACTCTGACAAGATAGACTTTAATCTTTCTTAATTAAGTTGGTCTTTTTTCATTTTCTTAGTTTCTTGACCTCTCCCATCTGCCCTTGTTAGTTTGATGTTCTGCTACTTATTTGCATTTTGTCATTGCTGCTCCTTTCAGCATCCTTCCCCTCTCCTATTCAGCTATTTTTCTCTCTGTTAGGCTTTGTTTTTGTGAACATTCCATCAAGTGGACTGCAAAATTACAGAACAGGAACTCTGAATGCCCTGAGGTAGTTTGCTGTCAATTAATTTGCTCATGTATTTTCAGAGGGTATGTTCTCTAGTATAAGGTGTGTTTTTCCGTAAGCACAGTTTGCTCCTGACTGTTTAAGCAAAGCAACAAGGTCTGTTCATTTCTGACTGTCTAACAAGGAGCTGACAGAGACTGAGCTTGGAGAGGTGTTGCAGAAAAAAAATCTCATCTGCATTGTTTTAATCAAACTAAGAATCATAGAGTAGAATCATAGAACGTTCTTGTTAAATCCTGAGTACATACTACAGTGGTTTGCTGAGTCAAGTCTTGAGTGAGTTTTGAGTCACTGACAGGTTACCTATTTTATTAGTTCACCTATATTTGACAGGTTGCCTTATCTTCCTGTTCAATGTATATACACTCAAATTGTTGTATTTTTTAGGGCAGTGACAACTCTGCATTTTAGCCATTATGTATCCCCATAAGAACTGAATTAATTACTGTGATTTTATAAATTTATCTGTCTGTGAATATGGAAAGATTTCTACTTGACTGTAAAACCTGACCTTACTGCGGTTAGTGTCATATAAAATTTATAATGCTCACTTTATTTTTAAATTAATCCCCTGAAATGATTTAAAATACATTTGTCAACACACTCTCAATCTGACCTCCAGTGTGACCCACCCCAGTAAGCTACCGTTATGTTATAATTAAACTACTGAAATAAATCCATGAGAGTGCTTTGCAAAATTCAGCTATTCAGGCAGCATGTATGCTGTGTTTTTGTATTGCGTTTGCACATCAGAGCTGAGCTTTGGTTCAGTACCCGATGAAGACCTCTGAAGTTCTGTTGCAGGAATGGAGCGCTGGTACAGGGGTATCAGTTGCACTGATGTGCTTTGCACTGTATGCAAGTGAGTATAGGGGTGGAGCACATCTGAGATATGAGGTGGCTTTCTTCTCCCCATTTCCAAAACCATGTTTCAGTTTGCGAATGTATGTTTAGAGCTTATCCTGTCTTCCCTGCTTTGCAGTGTGTGAACAATTAAATTTTTGCTTGGCACTACTAGCTGACTTGTTGGCTACCTAAATGCAGTGTAAAAGTCATTTCGGAGGTGTTGGCAGATAGCGGGGCTAAATGTGGAAGTTGCATATTGGAGTGTAATTCAAATTTTCTGCACATTGCTCAAACTGGAAACCAAAATGTGAGGTATGCTGCGAAGTTAGAAACTACTCTTAATTTTAATTGCATTTTTTACATTTCTGACCATGCTACCTATTCATTGTTTCATGTAGAAGTTACAGCATCTTAGTCTCCCTTGGTCCTTTAACCATTGTTTTAGGACTCATGAAATCTATGTTATCAATAGTTGGTGATTCTGAAGGCATAGAGGAGGTATTGAAAGGCAGATTTCTCTCATCTAGATGGGTGGCAGTCACTGACGCAAGGCAGTTTTGATGACGTTTACATAATTATGATGGTACAGTTTTTTGTTTGTTTTTGTTTTAAGTATTGCAGCACTGGAACATTCAGAAGAGAAATTAAATACACCAATATCCAATTTGTATTGTGTACAAGAATGACTCACAACTTGTTTCTTTTTTTCCCTAGTAAATAATTTGACCATTCCACCATATTTTGATACAGAATACTGAAGTTTTAAGAACTGAGTAATGTGTAGTGCCTTTTAGTAATAAAATAATTTAGTAATAATTAATTTTTAGAATAATTTTAAATATTTCAAGTAAATTCTCTGTTGGTGACCTGGAGCATTTTAGAAAAAATAGGGTTGCTGGATTTTTTGCTATGTACAGAAACTTCCAGCTATTGAAAATTATGAGGAAAACAAGCATTCACTATATGTATAATGATAAATATAGATTAGAAAAATTAATATTAAATAATGAATACTTAAATTTTATTGTAGAAACAAGAGGTCATTCTTGTAGAGTAATATTCATAATCAGTTGTTTAGTGCTATGGCTTTCTGCTGTAGACACTCTTGTAGTTTAACTAGCAAAGTGGTTCCAGACAGAAAGCAATGGAATAGGTAAGTAATGAAAGCTGCAGAGAGCTGTTAGCTTCCTTTTCTTGAATTTTGGCTGTGTGCTTGCAGATGCTGTTGTTACACATTTCTCAGTTGCTGTTGGCCGTGCGACCAGGTAGGAATTGGGTGTCATGCATAATAATGCATCTGAGAAGTAATTAAGCTAAGCAGCCTGTCTACCCATTTAATCAAATGCTATTCCTCACGTCTCCCTTTGGAAAGCAGCGTTGACCTAGATCAGAAAACGTGAAAATAATAGAAATGTAAAGGGCCAAATCCTACTGCACGTCTCCCACGACCTTTTTAATGTCTGAGAACAGGCTGCAGAGCACAGAATATTTTTCAGTATTCTAAATCTGTATTATTTGCAGTCTCAGATGCAGGAAGTATTTTGGAACTAAAGAAATTCACATTCAAAATCATGTTGTCTAAGAGAACATAATTCATGTCTGTATTGCTTATTCTGATCTTATTTTTTCCCCTCACACAAACATCTTTAACAAGATGATTCCAAGCAGATATGATCTGTACTTCCCCATGGCTGTGTTGCAGGGGTGGATTTGCCAGTTCAGGGAGGGTTACTTTTTCTTACAGTGGAGACCCCATATACTGTGTCAACAGTATCTTCCAAAAAAACCCAACAACTCTCTCAGGGCCTTGTCTTTGAAGAAGTGATTGTAGGCTGGCTGTGATCCCCTGGTTGTAGTCTGTGTGATTCTTTCTGTAGGAATGATGTTCTCTCTTTTCTCTGTCTCTTTTTCCTGTCCTTTTTTTTTTTTCCTTGCCAAACTACTTGCTATCTCAAGATGTGTGAAAACAAGGCTATGGAAAGGTATCAAACAAGCTCACAAAAATACATTGTTTTCCCTGGAACAAACAAACAAAACTCGTAAGAAAATTTCCATCTTGAGGCAGTGTGAGAACTGCAGAGGGAGTGGTGCCAGAAGTTCAGTATTACAGTGTGGAAAAAAAAATAAAATAGGAGTATGTCTGCTATATTCTAATTGGCCATTCCTGTTCTGGAATTCGTTGCCGATTATATGAATAACATAACCATAATAGGAAGATTTATTTCTCAATTCATGCATGAGAAATTTAAATATTCAGAGGAATGTTCATACTTTTATTTCTGCCTACATAATAATTTGAGATGATTTTCAGGTGTAAACAAGACACGATTCCCTGAAATAATGTCCAAAATAAAAAACATGTACTCTTTGTTCTTCTGAAATATGAATTATCTCTAATTTAACATGGAGGGGACTGGGTCGGAAATATTGACAGATTAAAAGGCAAATAACTGTATTATTTCTTAAACAACTTTGCTTTTACAGACTGTGGAAAGTCTTCAAAGAAAGGAAACCCGCTCTATTCACTAAGGGCACTGACATTTTGTGATTAATTGAAAAACAACTAACCAACCAACAACAAAACCGCAAACAAAAACCAACCAAACAAAACCCAACAAAACAAACAAAACCAACCAACAACAACAAAAAAAATACACAGAGACAACTTACATTGGAGTAGGTGTAGGTAACTATGCAGATGCCTCCAGCTAAAGTTTTGCAGGGATATTTTTCTGAATCATTGCTTGGAGAAAATGCACTGCTGGTGCAACTAGCATAGTTGTATTGGTTTAACTGGAGTTACAACAGGGTTTGCAGCTCATCTTCTACCCTGAGGAGATTCCCCTATGCAGTAAGAGTGACTTAAATATGTCTGAAGAAAGTGAAACCCATTTTTTGTCCTCTTGACCTGATCTTGACAATTAGGAATGTTCAGCCATGACAGACCCATCTTAGATAGATGCTGTGTGAAGAGGACACAAAGCGGTATTTCTGGTTGAGCTAAGGATGCCTGTGAGTTATGAATAGGCTGTGAGACTCCATTGCTTTCTTCTTCCCTTTTCTATTCTTTGCTGGTTTTGCCTTTTCATACTGTGTTTTGTAAAACCACTTTTCTCTTTGTTCAGTGCCTGTTGTGGTCTTACCTGTTCTCACTTGCTTGGTAATGAAGCTGGCCTTTGCCTATCGTATCATGATGCCAGCTTTGTTTTCCTCACAACTGTATCTTTTCAAATGATGTTTTCTGAAGTTTTATTTTTGAATGGACTCACTTAAAAAAGAAAAAGAAAAAAACAAAAAACAACAAAGCATTTCCCTGAAGTTCAGCTCTTTAATGTTTGGCAAGTGTTTACCCAAAATTTCTGTTACAGCATTTCTCTGTTTGGTTACTGGGGTTTGGTATCTATCTTTATCTGAGTGAGCCGGCACCTTAAGAGGATGTTTAATCAGAGTCCTTTGCAGATTGCTATCTTTGTTCACTGAAATGTCTAGGAGATTAGAATAAATATGTCTTCTTAGGGATTTCAGCAAAGTACCTACAATTTGATGTGATGAATTTGAGCTATGTTAGTACCTCTGTACAGACAGAACAAAGGCTTTTGGTCCATATTTAAAGTTCCAGTTACTGTGTACAGTGTACAAGCAGTAAATCCACTTAGCAGGAGGATTAATAATCCCTTTTCTGCCTCCATAATGTTGAAAGATTTGTTTATATTGCTTATGAATGTAAAAGCCACTAAAGCTGTTCACAAACCATTAACTGTTACAGTCCTATGATATGTTGAATGCATGTAATGGAAAATGAAGAATTAATTTTGCAACTGCAATTCAATAGTCTTATTTAACTAAGAACTGCATTTTATAAGATATATACTTAGGGAAATGTTCCTGGATCTTTTTAATAATTTCTAACTTTTATCAGAGTTTCTACCTTTAATGAAATACTCAATTATGGCTGAAAATCCTTTTAAAAATAATGTAAATACATGTCTGTCAGATGGGCAAATAGTTCATCAAGTAGATACCACTGACACTTCAAATACTGTTTTAGTGCCTCTTTGTAGCCTGGGAACCTACAATTTTATCTGTCAGCTGTTTTAAAGCTGCTGCCTAACAATAAATAAGCTGTTCTAATTTCTCAAACCAGAGTTTCCAAAACCTGATCATAGTTCTTCCAAATGCAAGAACTCCTGTCAATTCTTCATCCACTGCCTGTTTCCAGAGGAGAATTGGCATTTAAGTTTTAAGATACTTTTAATAGACACTTGTAGTATCTCAGTATCCAATGATGATATCCAGTGATGATCTCAGTCACTTTATTTTCTCTTACTTAACCACAAGATGATGACAGTTCAAGATTCTCAGAGTGGAGAAAAAGGCAAAGAGCAGGATTCTTCAGGGTTCTGGCAAACAGACTTTGTCCTGTTCAGGGATCAGCTTGACAGAATCCCGTGGGATGCATACAGTCCTGGAGAGGAGTCCAGGAGAGACCTCTCATTGACTTTCAAGGATCACCTTCTCCAAGCTCAAGAATTAGTCCATCTTGGCAAGCAAAGGTAGCAGGAGGCCTGTGTGGCTGAACAATGAACTTATCACTGACCTTGAATATGATAAGGTGAATGCACGGACAGATGATCTAGGAGGAATGCAGAGACACTGTGTGGTCATGTATGTATTGGGTTATGAAAGCCAAAGCCTACCTGAAATTGAATCTGATGGGGGCATGAAGGGTAACAAGAAAGGATTGTACAGATACATCAGCAACAAAAGGATGCTGCTGAATGGGATGAAGAGTCTTACGTAAGACATGGAAAAGGCCAAGGTACTCAATGCCTTTTTCACCTTCATTGGTCTTAAATGCTTTTGGAAACCCAGGTGCCCAATAACAATGGGAAAAACTGGAACACGGAAGACTTTCCCTTGGTGGAGGAGGATCAGGTTATGGAACACTTGAACAAATGGGACATACACGAGTGCATGAGACTTTATGGGATGTATTCATAAGGGCTGGGGAAGCTGGATGATGTTATTGCATGGTTTCTCTTTTTAATTTTTGAAAGGTTACAGCAACTGGGAAAGGCTCTTGCAGACTGGAGGAAAGCCTGTCTTCAAGAGGCAAAGAAACTTTAATCCTCAGATCCTTGCCAAAAATCCTTGGAAAGGTGATAGAGCAAATTTACCTGGACTCCATTTCCAAACAGATGATGGACAAGAAGGTGATTTGGAGTTCTCAGCATTGATCTGTGAGGGAGAGATTCCACCTGACCAACCTCCTAGCCTTCTATAATGAGGTCATTGACTCGGCTGATGGGGGGTTAAGAGTGGGTATTGTTTATCTTTACTATAGCAAGGCTTTTGCCACTGTCTCCCATCATATCACAGAATTGCAGAATGTTAGGGGTTGGAAGGGACCTCAAAAGATCATCCAATCCAATCCCCCTGCCGGAGAGGAACACCTAGATGAGGTTACACAGGAAGGCGGCCAGGCAGGTTTTGAATGCCTCCAGAATAGAAGACTCCACAACCTCCCTGAGCAGCCTGTTCCAGTGTTCTGTCACCCTTGCTGAGAAGAAGATTCTACTCAAATTTAAGTGGAACCTTTTGTGTTCCAGTTTGTACCCATTACCCCTTGTCCTATCATTGGTTGTCACTGGGAAGAGCCTGGCTCCATCCTCATGATACTCACCCTTTATATATCTGTAATCATTAATGAGGTCACCCCTCAGTCTCCTCTTCTCCAAGCTAGAGACCCACCTCCCTCAGCCTTTCCTCATAAAGGAGATGCTCCACTCCCTTAATCATCTTTGTTGCCCTACGCTGGACTCTCTCTAGCAGTTCCCTGTCCTTCTTGAACTGAGGGGCCCAGAACTGGACACAATATTCCAGATGTGGTCTCACCAGGGCAGAGTAGAGGGGGAGGAGAACCTCTCTTGACCTACTAACCAACCCCCTTCTAATACAACGCAGGATGCCATTGGCCTTCCTGGCCACAAGGGCACAGTGCTGGCTCATGGTCATCCTGCTGTGTACCAGGACCCCCAGGTCCCTTTCCCCTGCACTGCTCTCTAATAGGTCATTCCCCCACTTATACTGGAACCTGGGGTTGTTCCTACCCAGATGCAATACTCTACACTTTCCCTTATTATATTTCATTAATTTTTTCCCTACCCAACTCTCCAGCCTGTCCAGGTCCTGCTGGATAGCAGCACAGCCTTCTGGCGTGTCAGCCATTCCTCCCAACTTGGTGTCATCAGCAAACTTGCTGATAGTACACTGTATTCCCTCATCCAAGTCATTGATGAATATATTGAATACTGCTGGCCCCAGTACTGACCCCTGAGGCACTCCACTAGATACAGGCCTCCAACCGGACTCCGCCCCATTGACCACGACTCTCTGGCTTCTTCCCTTCAGCCAGTTTGCAGTCCACCTCACTCCCTTTCATCTAGACCGCACTCCCTCAATTTAGCTGTGAGAATACTGTGGGAGACTGTTTCAAATGCCTTACTCAAGTCATATCCACATGGACAAATTGGTGAAGGATGGACTAGCTAAATGGAGAGGGGGACTGAAAATGGGTTGAACGGCCAGACTCAAAGAGTTGTGATCAATGGTGTGAAGTCCGACTTGAGACTGGTCACTGGAGGTGTACTGAGGGAATCAGTAATGGGTCCAGTACTGTTTACTATCTTCATTAATGACTTGGACAATGGGGCAGAGAAAACCCTCAAAAAGTTTGCAGATGATATAAAACTGAGAGTAGTGGTTGATAACACTGGATGGCTGTGCTGCCATCCAGTGAGACCTGCACTGGCTGGAGAAGTGGGCTTATGAGAAGATCAAGAAAAGGAAATGCAAAGTCCTGCACCAAGGAAGGAATAACTCCAGATGGCAGTAGAGGCTGGAGGCTTACTGGCTGGAAAGCAACTTTACAGAAAAGGACCTGCGCCTGATGGACACGAAGTTGAACATGAGCCAGCAATGCAGCCTTGTGGCTAAGAAGTCCAACAACATTTGGAGCTTTGTCAGGCAGAGCATTGCCAGTGGGCTGGGGGAGGTGATCCTTCCCGTCCACTCAGTGCTGTGTAGTGAGGTGGCATCTGGAGTGCTGTGTTCTCTTCTGGGCTCCACAGCACAAGTAGATTACTCAGTATGCTTAGCGTGGGGTTTTTTTGTTTGTTTTGTTTTGAGTTGTTGTTGTTGTTTTTTTGTTTCTTGACTTTTCTTAGAACACCTTCACAGAAATCTGTTCTATATCTCAACTATAACTTTTTAAAAGGTTCCTGTACTGTTATAGTTTTCATTTTTATGTTCAGTTTTCACCTGTTTTTACACAATTACTAAAGCTACTTTTTCTGTGATTGTTTCTTCATTCTTTTTTAGCAAATATTTTGATTGTTCTAGCCTGAAGTATTTAGTATTTATTTAGGCCCTTGGTATTCTGAGATTGTCTTGAAAATAGTCAATTTAAAATGATGCAACTTATTATTTTTTTTTTAGATAATTTTCATTTCTAAATGATGAAGTTGCATTTTATAATTAGATAATGTACTCTTTACTTGTTCAGGAATTTGAAGGAATTGTTAATGAGGTATGAAAACCAGCATAGTTTGTGGAGTCTTGATAGCAGTTGACAAAGGGGTTCAAATGGTTTTCATCTGAAAACTTTGCAGAATCCTGAAAGATGCCCTTCTGCATGAATTTTTATAGTTATGGTAATAACCCAGCTATGAATGTTGCAACTTGAAAAGTTGTCAACATTTGTGACAAAATCTAAACTAATTATTTTTACAATGAAAGCCTGACTTGACTGAGAATTTTCAATTGACTTCAGCTTCATTGGGACTAAAATTAAATCACTTCGATTTTTTTTTTTTTTCTGCAGCATTTGTGTTAGAATGCTGTTTCTCTTTTATAAGAGGAAAATAACAGCTTGGTTTCAGGTACAAGAAAAGGAGAGAGATTATTTAAGATTGCTACCAGAATTTTTAATGGTCCATTAACATCAGTGCAAATCATCTGAATACAGCAAATGTGTATCCCTGTGGCACAGAAATCAGAGAAAGGTAACAAAGACTGAAGTAAGCCTTTGACATTTATGAAATGAAGAAAACCTAAGCAGGAACAGGGGAGGTGCCGTGTACTGCCCCTTCTAATCAAAAAATCCGTATATGCAAACCAGAATATCTTCTATGTGATGCCTTATGTGCAAAGGCATTGCAAAAACATCACAGTAGGCATTCAGTTGTAGGAATAGTTACGTCTGAAACCAGTAAGTTGGAACAGAAACAGATGTTTACAGAAAGGGTGAAACAACAATATTCGCACTGTTTCACCTCTTAACATCTGTATAGAAAAGTACGTTGTTTTTCTGCTGTGCAGAATAGTGGTAAAAAAAAGTATGACAGTATGTAAAAGGGATATAAACCACACATATGTAAATAGCTTAAGTGTGGTGGGGGTGAATTGAGTTAAATAATCAATGATCAGCTGTAACTGTGATCCTTATGATGGCTTGTCCATCTGTGTGCTAGCATGTGTCAAGAGGAAGAAGCAGAAAGCGGCGGCACAGATTGCATTAATGCTCATCCCAGTGAGCTTTGGGCAGGGGGAGAAGCAGTGGGAAACCTCGGGCAGGATCCTGTTTACCGCCAGCTGTGTTTTATGGGCTTGTTATTTAGCTGCACATTCAATTGTTTTGGATAGCAGTTTTGCTAAGTACAGCTTTTGTAAATTGTTTCAATTTTTCACACGGATTTCTAATACCAACTCAGAGTATAGTTAATATGTCAAATTCTTTTATGCTCTAGTAACCTGTGGTGCTTATTACTGCAAAAGATAGATGTGTTTGTCAATGGGCAGCTACTCTTAAGCATGTGATTTTTTAAAAACTACCTTTTAAAATTTTTTCCTCAGTATTCCTTTTGTTTTTATATATTCCCCTGCTATTACTGCTAATTCCTCTTCCTGTTTTTCTGTTCTTAAGTCTTCCTCTTCTCTAACAATGCTGTGTTATGCCAAAGACCGTTCCCATTATTCCACACCCATACCGCTTCTCTCCTGCTGTCCTTCACAAAGTACAAGCAATCTTGTCTCTTGCCCCACAAATTTGACTTTTATATTTGCATGAAAATGTGACACTGCTGATAGCGCTTAAGATCACATGCCTTTTTTCCAACACAGGCCTTTCATAAATATGCTTCAAATACGCACAACACAGGATTTGGTATTCATGCTGTCCCATCACCAAAATACTTGTGCACACATGAGCGTTATCCCCTTTGGCACTTCTGCTGTGAAATATCATTAGGATAATCTGGCAGTAGTTGTGCTACAGTACTGATATGACTTCATGATGCTGCTAATGCTATCAGGGAAGGAACAGTTAAAACTTCTGCCTTCTCTCCATCCAACTATGATTTTTGTAATGTTTCTGACTCTGATTTATTTCTTTGCTTCCATGTTTTGAACTTAAATCCCCTTGGCTCCTTCCTTTTCTCCTTGCCATTTCTCAATAATAGGAGTTTGCTCCCCTGTCCCTCCAACTGCCGGGTGAATGCCTTTCTCTGACAGCAAGGTTAACTTCAGATTTCTTGAAATCCTTGAGTTTTCCTGGTGCCACTTGTCTGACTGACTTCTGTGTCATGCTCCTACCTGCTTTACGTTGCGCAGGAGCTCTGTTTTCCGTACTCACTGCTGTTTCCACATGTGTTCTGTAAAGCTGATGTCCCTGTCCCTCTGGTCTGCTTTCTTCTCGCTGTCTGTCTTGCTTGCAGGCCGAGCAGAGTCACTGCCTGGCCCTCTATTGTGCTTCTGCTGAGTCCGTCAGAGCTAATGCAGAGATCTTTGCATCGGTCTGCAGGAGATTATACAGATCGTCTTTTGTCCCCAGCCTGTGGCAGCGAGGGTTTTCCATGCGGTGTCAACTAAGTATTGTGCCAGCCCAGTACCCTTTGAGTAACCATAGTGAGAGGCACTGGAGGGATGGTTATGGATAAAAAACAAGTTATGTTGCAACTTTATCACTCTGAAATATTGCTTTGTTGTCAAAACCCTTCAAATGTCCAGCTCTTCTGTCAAACAGCTTACCATCTAATGCTTTTTTACTCAGCATTAGTTGTTTATGGTTTTCTGACAGTTTTATTCTTGTGTTTATGTACATATGTCTAAATGTGTATATGTTCCACCATAGGCATAAGCCAAATTGCTTGTGTATCAAGGGCAGTTGCCTGCACTGGCTGTCAATCAGCAAATTCTTGAAGTTGAGAAAGACATTGAATAAAACATTAATCTTGAGAAATCTTCACCTGGTGAAGTCTAATTCAGAAAAAAACATGTAAATTTCCGTACTTGTGTTACCTGCAATTTTTCTTTGATTACTGGGTATTCTAGAAAACCTTTAGTTACATTTAGTGATTTCCTGTTTCTTTTCTGTTTTGTTTTGTGGTTTTGTTTTTTTCTTTTTTTAAAAAAACTTCCAGTTTCTGAAGGATATCTGTTGATCATCTTGAATCCGGTTATTCATTTTTTGCTTTCATCCCCAGCAGTAAGCTTTAGAACTTTTTTTTCCTAGTTGGGGTTGATCTTTATTTTCCATCTCTGATATTTGCAGGTATTTTTCTAGCATCTGCATTTTGTGAACATCTAACTATTTATGGTTGATTCTCGGTACTACTTTTTAGTTCAGGCTTGATTCTGAAAGATTAGGAAAGTGACTTTCATTTAGTGGTGGCTTAATATAATAGATGCTTGTTTAAAGGCTTTCTTGTTGCAGAAGATTCAGTCGAGACTAGCCCATCTTTGTGTGCTTACCACTAACTGATACAATGATTTAATAAATTCAATAAGAACTGTGAAGATGTCCCAGCACGCTCAGAAACTAATTCACTGAAATCTTGTGTATCCATTTGAAGAATTCCATTGTTTGTGAAGTTTGTTACATACTAATCAACTACAGACAAATTGAATATGTACATATCACTTTTGGATTTTTTTCTGTCAGCATAATTCCTAAGGAACTTCTCTTAGGAACAAAATGTAACTGCAGGTGTTTATCAGAATGCGCTCTTGTTACAGGAGATTTTGGTTTTGAAATGTAGGTGTAAAATAAACTGTTTCATCTATTTTCATATGACATTTTTCGTATGGCATTTCATATCACATTGAATTTTTGATATTCTCTTAGCTGTTTCTTAAATAATCTCCGAAGAGAATGTTCTTGTTGTCTTTTTTGCTGATTGCTAAGTGGTTTAGTTTGAAGTGTGAAATTCACATTTTCTTGTTTAACCTGCTGTACGTGTAGGAGCATCTTTACATTCTTAGGCTATTTAATTCTGTGCTACTGTCCAGTTGCCTGAAAAATGAGGTGTAGTAATAAGCAAGCAATTGAGTTAAAGATATTATCTAAATCAAAATAAAACTAGGCAATTTTTGTAACAGTAAGCACCCTGGGTGTTTTCTGGGATAGAATCTGTATTCTAACATATTCAACTGTGTGGCACTATTATTTAGCATGGATTAGAATTTTTAAGCATGCAATTTTTATTCAATGCGACCTTCTGAAAGTTCTTTTTCTAGACATGTGTTACAGAATTCAAATATTTGTGTCTGATGTTTTTAGAGGGGTATGAAGATGACAATAATCAGTCATATCTCATTAGCTCATGACACACTGAGCTTGTAGTAATTAAACAAGACATTACTGCTACTGCTTACTTTCTAATGATTGAGATCACACAGATTGAGAGTCAGCTGTTAATCACTTTTCTTGCAAAGCTAATGTCATTAACAGAAATCCCAACAATCTGCTCGTAAGGCTACTTTTAACTGAGCTTTTAGTGGACAGGCTATGATGTAATCAACAAAATAAACTTTAAAATTTTGTATTTTGAGAGCATGTTTTCAAACTTCTGTTACATTCAGTTAATATTCTTGCTTGCAGATTCCTACATGCCACTTAAAAATTTAGGAAAATCTTTAGTTATATTGTCATGCTGCAGTTAAAATCTTCTAAAACCTTGTGATGCTAATGTATCTTTTGCAACTGTTTGTAGCAAAATGTTGATCTATAATGTCATTAAAAAATGCATTTGTTGTGAACATGAATCACCTCTTTAAAATGAGTTGTCAGAAATTTGTGATCTTCACTAACTGAGAACAGCAATTGTGAACATTATGAAACTATGAAATCTGGTTACACCTCTAATAAAAATGTACAATCTAATGTCAGTCTTGGAATGTTCAGGCATACTAAAAATATAGTAAAACAAAGATAAGTATCCTCACTAGCTGCTTACTCATTGAGGCTACAAAAAAATTGTGGGTTTTTTTTCTTAATTTTTGGTCAGTTTGGCTTTAGTGTTTGCTTGTTTCAAATATGAGCTGAAAGAAGATGCGTATGTCCCAAATACATCTTTAAAGTTAGGGAGCTATTAAGTTGGTTTGTTGATATAATATTCTAGGTTAAAAGGGTGAGGGTTTTTTTGTCAATTTTATGATATTGAAAATAATCCACTGTTAAAAATTAGTGTTGGCAGTTGCTTTCCAACTAGAATGAATTTCAGGCTTAACTCGGTTTCACTTTAATTTGAAGTATTTCCCTTCAAACTACTTTAAAATATTTCTGTTCAGACACAGACGAAAGCTGAAGGGCTGGAGCCCTGAGGCAGCTGCAGGTTTCATCAGCTGCAAGGGTGCAGTGAGGTGTTGGTGCTGTGGTCCCTGCTGCACTTATCCTTGTGGGGAAGGGAGATGGAAGGAACTGGTGGTGGGCTACATGTCTGTGTGCATGTCAAAGGGTGACACAGGATTGTGGCCTCTGCTGTGACTGTGGATGTGTCCATCATAGTCCTGGCCCTTGGGCTCTGAGATGGGTTAAGCAGGACTGCAAGACTAATGGATGTAATGGTAATGCTGCAACCTTTTGCGGGTGGAAATTGGATGGACGTGATACTGGCGATGGTGGGCAGTAGTACTTTAGAGCAGAAAGGTGTCTGACCCAAAGCACTGATGTCATCCGAATAATTTCTAGATCATCATCTGACATTAGATTACCATGTTCTATATGCATTCATGTCTCGAAACAAACAAACAAAATTTGTCGGTTTTATTATTAACATTATTATTATTGTTGAGTTTATTTTTTTTTTTTTGACATAAGAAAATAAATATACCTGTTTGCTACTCGATTGCTATAGCCTCAGTCTAGGTGGGTGGGTGGACAGTTGCTTGGATATTCAGGCTGAGGGTAGTGGTTAATGAGTTGTCCTCTACCTGAACTCCTGTGGCAAGTGGTGTTCTTCAGGGGTCTGTCCTGTGACCTGTCCTCTTTAACATCTTTGTCAGTGGCCTGAAGGAGGTCACAGAGAGCTTGGTTATCCAGTTTGCTGATGGCACCATATTGGAGGGTGTGGTCAGTTCACCGTTGACAGAGACCCAGGCAGGCTAAGAAATGGACAGCCAGGAAATTCAAGAATGAATGAACTAAACTAATGAAACCATGAAGTCAAATGCTGAGAGCCACTGGCAGTGGTACAGGCTGGGCCCTGCCTGTCTGAAGAGCAGCTTTTCTGCAGAGGCCCTGGGGGTCCTGATGTGCTGTGAGTTGTACTTGAGCCAGCAGTGACCCCTGGCAGCAGAGAAGTCAACAGCATCCTGGGCTGTATTAGGAGGAGCACAACCAGGAGATAAAAGGAAGACATTATCCCTCTCTACTCAGTGCTCACTAGACTGCATCTAGAATACTGCATACAGTTTTGTTTCCACAAATACGGAAAACCGCACTGATAACCTGGAGCAAGTTCATTGCAGAGCCGCCAAGCTGATTTGGGCTGGGAACACTTGCCCTGTGATGGAGCTGCACCTGTTCTGCCAGGAGAAGGCTTCAGTAGGACCTAAAGGCAGCTTGTCCATGGCAGCCAGGAGTATATCAAGAAAACAGAGCTGGGCTCTTCACAATGGTGTATGGGCAGGCAGGAGACAATAAGCAGAACTTGAAATCAGATACGAGGAAAGTTTTTTTTCTCACGAGGACAGTCAAACAGTGGAGCAGGTTGCCCAGCAAGGTTGAGCAGCCTTCATCCTTGGAGGCTTTCAGCCTGAACTGATCTCATGATTGCCTTGCTTTGATGTTGGGCTTCAAACCTGCCAAGGTCCCTTCCTACCTATGATGGTAAAATAATGTTTTGTCTCCTGATCTATAGGAGTCTTCAACTACTCTGAGATATGGGACAAATCCATATCATTTTGTCCTCTGCAGCATTTTTACAGGTGGTTTTTACAGATGATTCTTCTTTCTAGTGCTGAGGAAACGTGACCTATCCAAATAGTCGGTTTAAGGGCTTACTTATCATTCTAATCAGAATTTCTTAAAGGAAAGAGTATTAAAGTTAAGGAGTTTTGTCTCAGCAGTTGTGAAACACTGTCAGTAGGCATGAAAGCTATAGCATGCTAAAACTGAGAAAAAGGACAACTCCATGTGTATTTACAGTAAAAACATGCTCTGTAAGTGAGCTCTGTATAATTGATTTCAGAAAGGTACAGTTAATCTCTGTCTTGTATTTGCTTTTAGTTTTACTGAAGGGTTTTTTTGTGCTTATGCTGCTAATACAATCATTAACTTTTTACTTTCTACAGCTGTGTTACTTCTCTCACCACTATCTCCTGTCCTTATCCATTTGTCCCATGTTGGTCCATTGAAAAGCCTGTATTTGTTTTCTCACTCAAGGCCTATTAAGCCTGGAATTATCTTCTCATCATGAAAGACAAAGGTACAGTTCTTTTTAGGGTACAGTCCTCCTTCACATTAAGTGCCATAAAAATTATGATTATTAACAAATTTTATTGTAAATACCACTTCATCCATTGTTAATACCACTAAATGATAAATCTCTTCAGGTCTTAATAGTTGGCAGTTGCAAGTTGTTCACTGCAGGTGTCATAAAGCCAGTCAGGCTTTCTCCTGGATGCAGAGGTTCAGTCATATGCAACAAGTCACATAATTCTGAATATTAACATCAGAGACACACAGATCTGAAAGAAGTTGTCTTTTCTGGGATTTTGCGCTGTTAGAGGATTAGTACACGTACCATTTGGGCAGGTGTTTGTTCAGTTTTCTCAGAATCCCTTAGCAATGGATGTCTATGATCTGTCCCAGCAATCTGTTCAAGGACTTCATTTCCCTTGTAGCTGGAGTATGTTAAAAGGAGGAGATTTCCGAATTATTTTCTTATTCGATTGTTCCATGTGTCTTTGCAATAGATTTTGAAGTACTTAAAACTGTCATTATGTCCTCTTGTATCCTGTCTTTAAAGTAAACAACCTAAATACATGCAGAATTACTTATAGGCCCTATTTTCCAGATTTCTGATCACTTTCAATTTTTTTTTCATATCTCAGAATGCTTTTCAGTTTATTACCTCTTCTATGCAGTGTAGCTATGGAGCAACACTGATATAATACTGTATAACAGGAAACAATATACTGGGATGTATTAAATGCAACACTTGTGATGGATTACTTCATGGACATGACATTATTCCTCCCTCACATTCACCAGCATTTAGGTAACCTTCTGTTCTACACAGCTGCAGAACCATGTTTCCTTTTGGGCACTATCTTGTGAGAGTGAGAAAAAGCACATTAGTAGGAAATAATCTGAAGGAGAACCACCAAAATACCTGTTTACTTTTATCATGACAACAAGATATTGATGCTAATATTTGGCTGTCAATCCTCACTGCTACCTGCTTGTTTCCTTTCCTCAATAAATGGTGAAGAAAAGCTTTTATTTTTCCATGCAAGTGACTGTTCTTCCTAGGGTGTAGCACCTTGCACTTTCATTTTTTTAATCCCATTTTTTAAATATATAGTTTTTTAATGTTAGTCAATGGTATTTAAATTTGAATTCTGTCCTTCTCTGAGAAAATGTCTCTGTCTTTTAATCACAGGAGGAAATCTGTTATAGAAAACATATCAAACCAGTTGTGAGAGAGCCTACTGTAAGTTAGTGGTCAGGGCACTGGCTGTGTGGGGCCACCTGAAATTCTTCCTGCCTAATCTGAAGTGATGTAGGATAAAAATCAGTGACTCCAGTTCTCATGGCTTTACCAAGTGTTCCATCCATCCATATATCACAGACAGGGAATTTCAACAGAGTTGTTTTCATGGAAAAAAAAGGTGAAATTGGATTGGAGAATTTTGTCACTAGATATCTGAGGTGTAAGCATTGCTGATAAAATACTTGTCTGAAAATATAATGTGGAATTTCAGTTGGAAAAAAAGAATCAGACATAGTGCTTAAAGAATTTTATTTAAAAATTAAGAAAGGTCGTTGAGAAATGCATTTTAGCAGCTAAAAATTGTACTGCCATGTCATTGAAGCTATGGGTATATTTATTAAGGGTAACGATCAGCAAATGGTGGGTTCTGTTGGAGGACCAATGTAACTCAGTGCGGTGGAGTTTTTATCTAAATTAGGGGAAGCTGCAGATGGTCAATTTTTTAAGGGTCTAAGACACTAGTACTCCATTTAGTTGGCAACAGTAGTGATCACAGTTGTTAAAATAGGCAGAGGGAATAAGAGACACTTTTGGAGTTACCAAGAATTTCAGTTTAAATGAAAGTACTACTGCACTGCGTGTACTCTGACATCTGCTCTGAATGCATACAAATATATTATTATGAATGTCCTCTAAATTTTCTGCCTGCCTGTGTAAGACTCTTGAACATTTTCTGCCTCTCTTCAAACAATTACTAGCATGAAAAACCTGACAAATATTGCTCTAATGCATTTGAGGAATAAATGGAAGTAAACAAGTGAAGAGTTTCTATTGGAAACCTGGTACCTTGACACCACTTTCAAAATCTGCCTCATTTTTTTTTGCGAACTTTTTCAAGATAAAACTTACAACAGTGAAGATGAGTATTTTATGCCAGTAAGACTGAAGTTTGGCTTAGAGATGCCTACTTTGAAACACAAGTTGCAGCTGTGAGCTTTAGGCTGCAGATAATGTGCATTTATAAGAGATACCGTGTTTTGAGTAGGGTCCCAAAAACGTTATGCTGAACAGGGAGTACTTTAAAGCAAATACACTGTCTAGGGACCTACATAAGTAGTCAACAATAAAACTGATAAAAGGATTCATCTGCAATTCTAGCTCCCTCTAGAGAGTGATGTTTTCTTCTCTGTGGTATTGACAGCTTTTGAGCTTGCTTGATAAAGTAGGTTTCAGGTTTTTTTTTTCTTTAAAAACAGAACAATGACTAAGCTTTCTTAAAATTCATGGCTACTGTGATGTTTGTGGTCTCCTTTTCTCTTCCTCCCCCCATGTATGTGGACGTGCACATGCAAATACCCCCCACTTCCTGAGGCCAGGGTCTAGAAATACGAAAATCAACATTTAATTTCCTCACTTGCCCAAGTGAATTTGTTTATATTCCCCTACTTCTCACTGTGAGCACTTAAATCCTATTGAGATTCAACTCTTTATGTACTTTCCACATTTTTTTAATTACAAAACACATGTACATTTGCTGTATAATATTTAAAATTACTGCATCATTTTGGGGAGTTATTTCCACTTCTAAGTCATCACTTTCTGATACCAGTTATTAGGACAGCTACTGTATAGACAGTTTTTCAGTGAGGAATCAAGATGACTGTAGCATAGTTAAAATGCTGGGTATATGTGTACATGCAAAGACTAAGTTCTCATTAAAAGATCCTTGTTTGAAGAAGCACTTTGCCTGGACTGGGATTTGCCCTCCAGAGTTATGTATGCCATCTCTTTAACACAAAGAGAGAACAGAGGAATGTGCTGAACTCTAATTCAAGGCCATTTATAATGGCCTAAAAAAAAAGCCGACTTGAAAGGCTGAGAGAAATTTAGATTAATCTTATTGATTCTGAAAGCAAATAAGGTATTGCTGCACGTCATCTTGGATCACATCAGGAGCTAGATGGAGTGTGAGGTAGGGACTGGATTTTAATAAAAATAGATGAGCTTCAGTGAGACTTTCAGTTTAAGTAGTCTGGTGGAAAATGCTAAGCTATATAATTGGTTGCTCTACATATTTCATTCGTTACCTGATCATCTGTTACAAATGAAAGTTCAGGGTATTTCATTGTATCACTTCTAAACATATGCAATGATTATCAGCCAGAAATCTTCTGGGTTTAGGCTGCACAAAGAGCTCTCTAGAGCTGGGTTCTCCTGGTGTTTCTGTAGAGCTCTGGTGTGTCAGCACTAGTACTGGGGTTGTCCATCCGGGTGGAGTGGTGATGCACTTCCTCTCCAATAGCAGCAAAATGTGGGTACATGGGTTTTTCAAGCTAGTTCTTCTACTGCTTGCAAACACTTGCAAGTTATGCAGCATGACTTAAGCAGATGATGTTGGCTTGGTTTTCATATGTTGTCATTCACAAAAACATATTGATAAAACATCCACACATGCTGGAAATTTAAAACATTTCAAAACTTTGGGAAAATAAAGAAATGTTGATTTCCAAACAAGTGAGAGTGATTTAGGCTTTGCACCCTCAGTGAAATTTGTTTCCTTTAGGCATTCCCAGCAAACATTAAGGACAAGATTTATCTGTCCAGAATTAGATGCTTGTGTCTGAGTTGTTATTTGTTTACTTTAAAGTCAATTTAGAGAGCAATGGTGCAATATGTTCCCTTTTAGATGGATGTATAAAAGAGATGAGGTAAATCATGCTTCAGAGGTGTTTATTGCTCACCACTGGCTTGGCAGTATCTAAATGGCTCTTCTGGATGTGGATTTCTACACTGTAAATCTGCAAGATCCATTTCAAACTGAAGATACCCACATGGGGATGTCTGCTGGTGTGGCCCATTAGCTGTATTGCATTGTAGTAATAGAAATTTGGTCTCATCTCCAGCTAGAGGAAGACCTGGGTGTCCTAAAATCCTGTGTCAGCCTAACATGTGTGAAGGTCTTAGATACCTCAAAGTGTCGTAAGTAGCAGCAGTGGCCTACATGGGGACAATGGCTTGGAACCCAGGGACAGGAGAACCACACGAGTAATTCAGCTGAGCAACTGCTGTGTATACACTTCAGGGTAAATTGAATTGCTCTCTAGGCTGCATTTTCCATTTCTGCTATAAGGGAGCCTTTGACACTCCATTACTGCACAGAGCTGCACCAAGTCTAAATCTAAGTGCTTAAGCTTAAACTGATCCTGCCTTTAAAGACCAAAAGACAATTACAACAGACCTTTCTCTCCTGTTTTATAGAAATGAAAGTATTATTATGAAGAAAATGTTCCATGTTTATTTTATTTTAAAAACCCTCAAGCACTTACTCAGTGCACAACAGCTTTCTTCTTTAATTCCATTAATCTGTATTTTACACAGTCTACTATTTAATGTAACACAGATGAACAACTTGGTTTTTGAATTGCCTTTTAAAAACAAATGCTGCAGCTAAATCCTAACTTATGTTCGATTATTCTTCACTTGCATGGAGGCAAGTGCAGTGTTGTGATGATGCTGTTATATACATTATAATTTAATAAACAACTATTTCTTTTGAATATGATCATCCATTACAGAACAGGTGTTTTGCATTTTCTCTTCTATGCAACTACTGTAAAGCTCTGAAATTGCATTAGTCTGCTTATTTTAACAAAGCGGTCCTAATTCCACAGTTTTTGTTTAAGGAGATATCTGACTGAATATTAGTGGGAAATTTGCATGTAAGTAAATAAACCAAAAATTAAAATAGAATTTACTTTCTACTACTAATGGAGAAAATAGTGTTTATACCAAATACTTGACTATCCTATAGCGTTTGCTAGTTACTAGACCAGTGATGATGTAACTTCAGAAATGTATGTCCATCTTGACCTAAACAATTAGAAATTCTGTAACACCTGCGTTTATTTATGTGTTTTATAATATGAAAACATAATTTTGTACTGTAATAAAACTCTGTGTCTTAAAGGCAGTGATTATAAAGGATACAGGTCTTTTTGTGACACAGTGGAAGGAACACCTCCAGGTCAGGAGCAGTATTGCACTTCCCTTCTTCTTGCTGAAACTGGAAAACCACAGAATCATGTACACTTATACATACCTCTTTGCTTCTAATACAGTTTCATAATAAGTTGTACAATTAAAAACAAACAGGGCATCATTCAATGGCAATACTCCTTTGTGGAATAGTACATTGGAGATTTTTTTTTACGTGTTATTGTCTACTTCAAAGACCCTTTAGTCCATATTTTACAGTATAGAAGAGACTTTTTTGTGTCTAATCCATTTAAAGACTGAAAAGCTGACTAGTTTTCCAGTTTCTGTAAACAGTGCTCACTTACATGCATTTTATGTATCGAATGGGATAGATGTTGATATTCATCATTATTAAGGTACATTTTCTTTAATTTTTATTTCTGTGCCTTGCTTTCACAGACTAAAACTGGTATTGCATTGTTGTATGATGAAGTATCTGAAAATGCTTATGACATCCGACTGAAGCTTACGAAAGAGGTATTAACAATTCAAAAACAAGATGTCGTCTGTGTTAGTGGAAGTGATCACAGTGCAAATGTAAGTGCTTCTATATCTCTGTGCTTTCAACTGTGCAGTTTAATGTCTTCTTCAGAGATCAGTTTATGGTATTGGAGTGCAAGAGATTTTATTGGGTAATAGAAATACATGTAATGATCAGTTGTTGTTTTTTTTGTGCATATTTATGTTCTTGCATATGAAAACTTTTTTTTTTGGCCCGTGCTATATGTGCTTTATTCTGACATATGTAACCTTAACAGGAGAGAAAATGTCTATAAATACTGAGATTACAGCATTCTCTTTTGAGGTCCCTTCCAATCCCAAACATACTGTGATACTGTGATATTGTTAGGCCATTATTAAATGAAGGAAAAACAAAAAAACAAGTATTTCTCATTGAAAGTATTTTAAGAGTAAACTAATATACCAGACTTCTTCATTTGTGTATCATGTATTGACAGAAAGTCTGTTCAAGGGCATGGAACTGCCTGAGAGAACACTTGACAGGCACTTATTTCACTTTAATTCTCTTTCCGGCACAGATGGGCTTCATCAGTGCCAGCATGTATGTGTTGCTTTTTATTCCACAAAATTCAGTTATGCTGCTTTTTCGAAACATGTGGTGCCCTTAAGCTATAGAGGAGTCTTCTGTATCACCATTTAATAATGTCAGTAGAAAAACTGGTGACATTTTACATAAGCAGTACAGCAGTGATGTCTAGGTTATGGGCATCCCCTAACAGGGTATTTTATTTCCTCATATAAACAAACAGTGTTCCTCTTAAAACTAAGTGTAGGTATCCCAATTTTTACTAAGAAACATCAGTTTTGTGAACTGTGCTGGTATTTGTTAGAGTGAACAATTCATGGTAGCCTCCCCAGAAAGGGCCAAGGGGAGCCTTTCTGTTTGTGTGCCATATTGTACATGCCGTGTATGCATAAAATCTGGCACTAGGAAACAGCAAGTGAGTTTGTGATACTCAGCTAAGAATTAGGAGCCAAAACTGTATAGAGTAGGTATCCATACAGATATCTGTATTTCAGGGAGAGTCTGCCTATATAGCACAAAAACAAGTTTCATTCCTGCTATAGTAAATATTTATCTAAATTGTTTAATATCACACAAAAAATAATTTGAAATAGCTTTTAGTAGTTGGAAAAGTATTGGTTTCAAAACTTGTCCATGAAACTCTGTGTAACACAACTTGCTCTTAAAAATGTCACAAAAGTTTGCATCATTTGGCAACTGATGGGAGGCCATTCAGTGAATGTAAAGGCATGTCCGTTGCTGGTTGATTTGCTGAAATAAATAAAAGTCTCAGACAAAAGTCATCAGATTGCATATACTTTGTACTTCACTGAGAAGCATGAAAAACTGCAGCCTTTAACTGCAGGCATGGCTAGTAGTGCTAATAAGTTGCATGCAAATTCTGGTTGCAAAAGTCATAGTAAAATATGATACGACTGTACTATATGGTGTCTACGCATATAAGTATACATGATTGCTCTAGACTCAACAGTATTTAAAAGCTTTGTGTATAAGCTTTCATAGAAAAATAATCAAAATAACTAGCCCAAGCAAGCCATCAGGTCTGCCTCTTCCTTTTAATACCAATCTTTGGCTTGATTTTGATGCATTTTACTCCTGCAACTCATGGGTACCCTAAATAGTATTTCCTTGTGCAAGACAGGACAGGAAGACAAGCTCTGATAATACTTGAGGAGCTGGATTTTGAAAGAAATTCTGGAGAGTCCCTGAAGAGGAGGCAGAACTGGGATATGAAGCTACTGCGAGCAAAATGAGCTGAAATTCCTTGCCTATATTTCATGAACAATAACGATACACAGTGGATCAGCCTGGAGAGGAGTGACTCTTGGGTCTGTGTCAAATGGAGGCAGTTCTTCCTGGTTATAGCAGTAGTGTTAATGTGTAAAAGTAAGGATATTTCAAGTATAATTCAGATGTTAATTTAGGTTTGAGTTGCAAAGTATTATGTGGCTCTAGGTATGAAATCCTTTCAGGAGGGATTTCTCCCACCTCATACCATTGATAGGTAGTGTGGATAGTCCTGCCAAGCTGACCTTTTCCTGGAAAACATTGTTCAAGTTATTTCCTTATTTTACTTAAATTTTCTCACTGAAGACTCTGAAACCTCAATTTCAATTCTCTGATCTGTTGTTTTCCTTTGTCCCTTGCAAGATCTCCCCAAGATGTCCCTGTCTGAAAGTATTATCTTCTATTGTTGTGGGCTTCTGTTGTCAAACTCTAGTGAGAAAAATGGACTAAACCGTGGCTTTATGGGAATATTTGCTTTTTCAATATTATACTTCAAAGTACATAAAAATTTCGAAACACTAGCATTTCATATAAAGTCCAATCAAGTGTAATATGAACACTGTCTTTTTTACAGTGTATAAATTGGTAGTATAAAGGAGCTCAACACCAGAATTTGAAATCAGGCTGAAATAGCTGGTAGTTCTCTAGCACCATTTTTGATAATTCTGAAGTTTTACATTTACAATTACACAGAATAAATTCCAAAGAGATAAATGCTTTACTTTTCAAGTGGTTCAAGAAAATAATTTTCATCCCTGTGCTATATGATTCAAAATACTAATAGAAAATTGTAACCTGAAAGTCAATTCTATAGTAGTCGTAAACAATCGTGTTGTCTTACTGATTTATTCTCCTTCTTTTTGTATTTTTTCTTTCTCAAGTAATAATAGTTAATCTTTACTTCAGACGTGGCCATTCATCAAACTAGTTCATTTGCAACAGAAATAGAAATAAGTTGTTTGCCTTCTTTCTGTAGTCACATCAAACACATAGAAGGGGAAAAAAAAAAATCTTTTGTTTCTCAAGTAACTTTTCTTCTTAGGTGGGTTATGTGAATGGAAAATTATTGAAAAAGCAAGTTCTGTGTCTACTTTTGGTAATACTTTGTTCTCCAGCCGGTTTTGTGGGGCAGCATTAATGGGGTGCATTCATTCCCTGCCTCCCTTCTGCTGCCAGGTTGGATGATCCCGAGGATTTGCAGCTGTGCATAATGAATTAGCTCTGCCAGTCCCGTCCATTCTGAATGCTACAGTGGAGACCAGCAGAGACATCAGTGATCTCTAGTGCTACAGTTGTGGGTTGGACTTTCAGCAATAGAGATTATTTGCAAGGATGAAAGGTTCTTAATATAAACTACCATTTACTACCATTGTCTAGATCTATTCTTGTTTCATATTTTGCCATCTACCATTTATTTAGGTGCTACATTTTGCCACTCAGAAAGCTTCACCTTTGATAAGAAATTGTGGAGCTGGCTTTCTGTAATTTATTGTCAGTTCAGCCCATTTTGCTAGTTCTTGCTGTCTTAGACTTGGATGTAATGACAGGGAAGATCATAGTTTGTAAAATTCAATGTGTATAAAATAATGAATACAAAGGCAACTGTTTCTTTTCCTTAGTTTTCACATTTTTCACAGTAGACAAGTTGTATTTTAAATATCTGTAAAAAACCATCTGGAAGTGGAACCAAAGTGGGAAACAATACTTTCCAGTATTTTATTACATTTATAAAAATATTTTATGCATAACTATATATAATACTTATGTATTTTATATTTATGTGATTAAACATAGGTTCTTTCTTCCAAGATGCATTTCAGAACTTCAGACTTGGTAGATCTGAACATTTTATGCAAGGTTTCATGACATAGTATTATGTTTGGGGAGTTCAGATTCACAGAAAAAGAGGGAATATATGGGTGCATCAGAATCGGTGTGTGCTCATAGAAGCCAAGCATGAAGGTATTGGTAGAAAATAAATAGACATTTTTCGCTAAGTATTTTTAACACGAGTTTTGTTGGGTTTTTTTTCCACAGATTTCAAGTTTGACAATACTCACAGAAGGGAATTAATTATATTAAAGAGAGGGAGGGATTTTTTTCAGTTAAAGAAGAAAATGGGAAGTATTCATTTTTATGCCTCATGCTTCATTAAGGGATGATTTTGCTTTAACGTTTTGTCATTCCGCATGCTAAAATGAGTTTCTTACATACAGTGTCTTACAGCCTTAATATTCTTTGTTTTTCTGCTGTATATTGCTATCATCCTTCTCCTGGTGTCAGCCCACAACTTTATGCCTCTGCAATTTTCATAAGCAAGTTTGTTTGTTTTTATTTTCTTTTTGTATTATATTTGTGTATTTTTTTCCCCTGCTAATTCCACTTGCAAAGTAAGAAAAAGAAAAGAATTACATCTGACCTTTAATCAAAATCAGTTCTCACAGAACTGAATTGTCTCTGACTTGGTCAGTGGTTGAGCAAATAGGTTTCTCATGTAGGCTCTTGGCACCTTGGTTGGAAGAAGACTCCTCAGAGGTTTCTGTAAGTCTAATAAAATTAGAATAACAAAAAATCTTTTGATCCTGGATACGCAGTTCTCTAGCTTCACAAGCTGTGTCTTAGCTGGACTTACCAGAATGAAGTAAAGTAGGTAAATAAGGAAGAAAAATAGCAAGATTAGCTGTTTTGTTGATTAAAAAAAAACAACAAACAAACAAAAAACCCCACGAAACAAACAAACAAACAAAAAAACCACAAAAACAAACTAGAAACAATGACTGAAAGTACTGTTTAAATCAGTGATGAGACTGCTATGACTTCGTAGTTCAGATGCTGACAAGGACAGAGAACAATGTTATTTTAGCAAACCTCTTGGTAACAGTCTGCTTTAAAGATCACCAAAGCCTGGAGAATACGCTGTGGTGGGGTTCGTCACAGCCATCTTTACTAAGTAGATCATGGAATAATTTAGATTGAAAATGACCTCACAAGATTGTCTAATTTAAGCCGCTGCTCAAAGCTGGATAAATTCCAAGTTTGGGCAAGTTGCTGAGAGCTTTGTCCATTCATGCTTGGAGTATCTTCAAGGACAGAGATGCTAGCACCTCTCTAGGCAGCCACTTCTAGTCCTTAACTGTTTCACGGTGAAATTATTTCACATTGTCACTTTCAATTGGAATTGCCTTTGCTGCAAGTTGTGGCTCTTGCCTCGCATCTTTTTATTGATGCATCCATGAGAACAATGTGGTTCTGTCTTTTGTATAATTCTCGTTTGGTTTGGCAGGGTTGGAAAATAAAATGGGTGACTTCATTTCACTCTAAAACAAAAACAAAACAACCCCCCTGCAAAACTTTGATCTACATTAGTGGAAACAATTATAATAATATGAACCAATAAAAATATCATGTTATGCCATATTTAGTAAGGATTCTTTGCAGGTGTCCTGGATCTTCACTAGCATGTGAAAGGATCTGCTTTGTCTCTATACAAGACTCAGTAGTGACTGGCATACCTCAGTCAATTTTCATAGCTGCATTTGTCCTGTTCCTTTTGTGAGAAGGTGAGATCATGTGCAATGCAAGGAGTGAAGTTTCAGAACTCCCTTTCCCATTCTGTCTACATGTTCGTTATTACAACTTGACTCCTTTTCATGGAAGTAGAGAAGGAGGCATCCCATTAAAAAATAAACAGACGTGGGACTAAAGTTTATTCAGGTACTCTTTGAGCAAAAAGCTTTTCCTGAAGGCCAGACATTATAGCCAACAGTGGAGCAAATAACATTCTTTGATTTACAACCCACACTCAACATAGTTTTACAGAAAAGTTGTTACATTATTTTTCAATGCATTTTTTTATTGCTTACCTAGTTAACTGTAAGATGGTGGTAGTTACAGTTCCTGAGATGGCAGTATTAATGACCTGTGGAAAAGCACAGTATCACAGTATGTTTGGGATTGGAAGGGACCTCAAAAGATCATCTAGTCCAATCCGCCTGCTGGAGCAGGAACACCTAGGTGAGGCCGCACAGGAACATGTCCAGGCGGGTTTTGAATGTCTCCAGGGAAGGAGACTCCACAACCCCCCTGGGCAGCCTGTTCCAGTGCTCTGTCACCCTCACTGAGAAGTTGTTTTTCTCAAATTTAAGTGAAACCTCTTGTGTTCCAGCTTGATCCCATTACCCTTTGTCCTATCATTGTTTGCCACTGAGAAGAGCCTGGCTCCATCCTCGTGGCACTCACCCTTTCTGTATTTATAAACATTAATAAGGTCACCCCTCAGTCTTCTCCAAACTAAAGAGTCCCAGCTCCCTCAGCCTTTCTTCATAAGGGAGATGTTCCACTCCCTTAATCATCTTTGTTGCCTTACGCTGGACCCTCTCCAGCAGTTCCCTGTCCTTCTTGAACTGAGGGGCCCAGAACTGGACACAATATTCCAGATGGGGTCTCACCAGGGCGGAGTAGAGGGGAAGGAGGACCTCTCTCAATATACTAACCACCCCGCTTCTAATACACCCCAGGATGCCATTGGCCTTCCTGTCCACAAGGGCACAGTGCTGGCTCATGGTCATCCTGTTGTCCACCAGGACCCCCAGGTCCCTTTCCCCTACCCTACTTTCTAATATGTAATTTCCCAACCTATACTGGAACCTGGGGTTGTTCCTGCCCAGATGCAGCACTCTACACTTTCCCTTGTTAAATTTCATCAGGTTATTCCCGACCCAACTCTCCAGCCTGTCCAGGTCCCGCTGGATGGCAGCACAGCCTTCTGGCGTGTCAGCCACTCCTCCCAGCTTAGTGTCATCAGCAAACTTGCTGATAGTACACTCAATTCCCTCGTCCAAATCATTAATGAATATATTGAATAATACAGGCCCCAGTACTGACCCCTGAGGCACTCCACTAGCTACTGGCCTCCAACTGGACTCTGCACCATTGACCACCACTCTCCGGCTTCTCTCCTTCAGCCAGTTTGCAGCCCACCTCACTACTCTATTGTCTAGACCACATCTCCTCAATTTAACTGTGAGGATGCTGTGGGAGACTGTGTCAAAGGCTTTACTGAAGTCAAGGTAGACCACATCCACCGCCCTGCCATCATCCATCCATGCATGGCATTTTCAGCCTGACCGAAGTGGCTGTAACTCTGACATTTACGTTTTCTTCATGCTCTACTAATTTCTTAAGATTTCTGTATACTTGCTATTTTTAATAAAAGCTGTGGGACGTATGTAAGTAGTGACAATAGTGAGTAAGGAAGCAATCAAAGCTCTCTGGCTTCTAGTTAAGTTCTTTTTGACCCTGGACTGCCACATACTGGAAGAAGGAATCTCTGTGTCCCAGTCCTAGGTGATGGCACTGCAGTTCATCTGATGTGTGAAACGTCATATGGTGTCTTTACATATCAGCATAAGGCCACATGGTTCTAGACTTATCATGTAGATGCCTGCATTGTTAGACTCAGTGATTAATCATAATCCAGCACCATCTCTCATTAGGACTGCTGCATGCACAATCTCACCTCATTATGGTATTTCTTCTGAATTCCACATGGAAATAATTTTGGCCAGAGCAGCCTCTACTGTAGTTTAAAATCCATATTTCTAGGAATAGAGTCAGGCAAAAGGTGGACTGCAACCTGCAGTCACTGGGAAGGTGGGAGTGCACTGCCGATCAGTGAGAAGTGAGGGTTGTGTTAGCAGAAGTGGAAAACTCTATACTTGGTAGAACATTAAAACACATGCAGAACAATTTGCTGAGGAAGCTCTGGGACTGGAGAGGAGAGGGTGTGAGCTGAGAAAATCCTCATCACAATTATTCCCCATCTTGAGGAGAAAACTTCCTGAAGGATATTGCATATCCTCTTCTGTTCTTTTTGGATATGTGACAACCAGCAGGATGTCTGCATTTTATGATATGTTTTACTGAGTCTCACATTCTCAAAGGACCTGTTTCTTCAGTCATTTTTTATCTCATAACTTCCTTGTCATAGCCTCAAGAGTTACTGAAGAAAAGGAAGACAAGATATGGCTGGTGTGTTGAGTACCTATCTTTATCTTCTTACCCCTTCTGGTATTGGACTGTTTCTTCCCTTGTGTCCATGCAGGACAGGTTGCAGAATTCTCTTTTAACTCTCCATATTGCACTTTCTTGTCTTGCTTCTTCGTTTCTCCTACATGTTTCCCAAGGGTCTGGGTAGCAAGCTCTGCTCTTATTGCCATCGTTGCCCAAGACCGGCTTTTATTTTCTATTGTCAACTTGCCATGTATTACCTGTAGTAAATTCAACATCTTACTTTCAACAAGTAAGGAGCCTTTTAAGGCTACTCTTTCCAATAAATGCCAGATGCAGCTGTAGAAGTAGGAATGCAGTTTGTTTATTGAATAAAAACATGCTCTGAACTACTTTGGACAATGCAGCAATGAATGATTTCTTGGCTCACATTTTCCTGTCTTCTTCTTTAACCACTTACTTTGCTTGAGGAATAGTCTTTTGTCTATTAAGGTAATAGTCTGTTGTGATTTGAGCATGGGGACTAGACAGGCTCAGGTACTAAGACATGTTTTATCATGGCCATATTTAATGTTGAGAAGTCACTTGGCATCCAGGTTGCACAGTGAGGGAGATGCCCACCCAGGAGAGAAGCCAGCACAGTGGTTCCCCACTTGATGTCCCTGCCCCGTGGCAGCGGGATGCGGGAGCCCAGGAGGACGCTGCCGGCATCAGCACGGTGGTCTTACAATTACTGAATAGAAGGGAAAAGAATAAAAAAATAATCAAAGTGTTGGCAATCTTTGTCTTTCAGCCTATTCTAGCCATTGCAAATGGGCTTGTTTCTTAGAACAGTTTCAACAAAATCTGAAGAAGATGGGCTGTTTAAAGTGTGCTGGCAGTTTGTTTGGGAATTATGTATGCATTCATTAATATTTTCATGTAGAGTGGCACAGAATAGGAATATTTGGTATGTATAGAATCTTTTTCCAAACGTATCCATCTATATCAATGAATGTGGAGTGCTTCAAGATGACTTTCCTTCTGAAATCCCTTAAGTACATTGTCCATTAAGATATATATATATATATATATATGCAAAAAAGTAATTTTTCCTAATGAAAGATCGTTTGCCACAAGTGCCAGTATTAACAATCTGGTGGTAGGCATTGACAGGTGGATATAAAATCTTACTAAAAGCAGTACCAAAAATAAGGACTGTAATTGCTTTCTCACGTTGCCCATTAAGCTCCAATCATTTCACTTCATATGAACAAATACCAAGACATAAAGACCTTTCCAGAGACGAACTCTTCTGTGGAGTCATTGTGTTTTAAAATAATCTAGAAAGTTTTTTGTCAAGAGCTTTCTCATACATAAGGCAGATATTTGACCGTGTAATTTCAAAATGATTGATACTTTTTAATGTAATTTAGAAAACTTTTAAAACTACAGGATTTTTTTCAGCTATATCATTTGTAGTAGTTGTTATAAACAGCATTTTATACCTTCCCTTACCAAGCAGCCTCGTCTCTATACAGTTGTTTGCATGGTGTTCTTCGGTATGATGTCTGTGTCTCATTTGATTTAAAATTTATATTATATCTGTTTTTCAATATAGTCTTGCCAGGCATCATTCTTCAAGTTCTTGAAAGTTTCTGCCTCACTAGTCTTTATTTCAGTATTGATGACTGAGACCTTTTAAGGCTCTCCTCCACCCATCTATACAGTTATATGTGCTGTTTCAGTCTAGAGCTCTTCTGGATTTGGCTTTCCCTGATTTCTAACACTATTTGGAGCTGCATGTACACAAAAGATACAGGCTGAATTTAAGAATTAATTTAAGAATGGATTACTTGTGCTGCTTTCATCTGTGGATTATGGCTATCAGCATCTCCAGTTGAGGCAAAATCTTTTCTGCTTGTTCACATCTTTAACGGTTGGTTCTGCAGTGCCGTTGTTTGCCCTGGTACACAGAATGTGATACTATTTTGAAATAAAGCCCCTGTCTCTGACCTATGCGCTTTGATGAGATGCAAACCCACTGTTCATGCTCTGGCCCTCCTGCAGAGTGTTATTCCATGAAGGTGATATTGACAGAAAGACAGCCTGATCAAACCTAAATATTGCTTCTAACACAAAATTTAAAATCTATCCTTCCACTGTTGCAGCTACACCGATTTTGTCCCTAAAATTTGCTTCTGATTTTGTACCCAGCTAGCAGCTCAGTGGCTGTAAATCTCTTCCACAAAGAGTAGGCTGCTTTCTTAAAAGCAGTTTGATCATCTTTGAACATATGCGATCTTGTTCAGTCAACACCCATAGCTCTAGTGTTTTCATGTATCAGAACAAGTCAATGGTTTTGCTCAGACATGTGCAATTAGACAATATGATTTTCCTTTAATACTTAAAGAATAACAAAAGTGAAAATTTTAGTGGCCTTCTCAGGTTTACAGTTTGTTGTTCAAAGAGAAAATAGGTTTCCAAAATACATATTCTTCCACCGTAGAAAGTACAAATGCGACAGCCAGCCTACCCGCTCAAAGAACTGCTTGCATAAAGCAGATCAAACCACCTGTCAAACACTTAGCAGGTAAATCTGCCTTCTCTTTCCATTGCTGGTATGTTAGACACTGATCAATGCATTTGTTTCTCAGAACTTAGAGACTGGAGTATGTCATGGCCAAATTGTTACCCTAATTCTTAAAACATAGTGATAGGCATTACAGAGCCAGTATTGCTTTGAGAAACAGGTAATAGAATCCTTGACAACTTGCAACAATAAGAGGTCTCAGAAAGATAGGAATATTTCATGTTGGTATCCTGGGCAGTTACAGTTTTAATAACTACGTTCTGTCTATTTAAATGTTTTCTGAGGTCTCATGCAGGGCACTTATTCTTCCCCTAATCTCCTAGAAACAGAAAACAAAACAAAACATGCCTCCTATGTGGTGTACTATGGGAGGTACATAATTACTTCTGCTTTGTAGGACAACTGGAATGAGTGGTTGTTATAGCATAGACATCGAGTACTTTGGGAGCCTTCAGAATGAAGGGTTTTAATAAACTGTAGATACTATTAAAGGATATCATTAGCAAAACAAAATGCTGGTTTAAAAGAAAAAAAAAAAAAATTTCAGCTTTCCTGTTCAGATTGATAATTAGTAAACTTTCTAACAAGTTTTCCTTGCCTATAAGGAAATAAAATTATACAAGCATCATAGTGTTCATTTGGGTTTTGTTGGTTGGTTGCTTGCTTGCTTTTTTTAAGACTGGTACAGATGTCTGCCTCATTTTAGCCTTAAACCATAAACAAATCAGTCTGAAAAGAAAAAAATATATATTTAGCCTGCAGGCAACTAAAAAGTGAGACAAGTTGTTTGCGTGTTTGACTGAGACATGAACACTGGTTTTTACAGTTGCATACGTGCATGACTATCATTAATGTTGCAAAAAGAGGTTTTTTCCCACAAATATTGCAATTCAGTTTTGGCAAGAAGCTCTGGAGTAGGATTTTCTTTCATAGCTGCCTGCAAAGCTAGTATGGGTTTCTGTCCAAATTTTTTATAGTAATAAAATGTTGTTATTGCATAAGAAGTTCGGAACTGAGTCAGACCTAAAATCTACTGAGCCCACTGTCAATTTTCAAACAGAAGCAATTAATGTTTCCCTAGAAAAACCAAACAAGACAAGAATATGTGATGCTTCTCTTAACACTTTCCCTACCACTATTTGTTCAGTGCCTTCTTGAGAATAATGTAGTCTTGTATTAGTACTTAACAGATTTGTCCAGTATCCCCATGAACACCTGTAGATTTTCAAAGTTCAGATTTTTTTTTTCTCACCAGACTCTAGAATCTGCTACACATTGCACAAAGAATCACATATTTTTGTTTGTTCTGATCCTCATTCCTAACTGTATCATTTGATGCCTCCTAGTTTTTGTACTGGAAAAGGCTAAAAAAAATGGTTTCTATTAACTGTCCTCTGTGCAACTGACTGTATTGCAAGAGCCTCCCAATTCCCAGTCTGTCTCTGTTCCTGGATGAAGACTTGTAGCCTATTCTATTATTCCTTATAAAGGAGCTGTTTTGTGCATCCGTTGTCCTTATTGACTTTTTCTGAACCTTTTCTAGCAGTTTCAGGTATGAGGGACCAAAAGAGTGTACAGTTTTCAAGGTGAACTTTGGATTTCTACAGTGGTATAATGATGTTCTTTGTTTCTGTTGTTTCACTAAGACTTCCAGAAATTTGTAGTTTTGACCACTGCTGCACACTGCACTGATGATGTAATGGAACCATCTGCTTTGACCCCAAGGTCTTACTCCTTAATAGAAATTACTGATTCAGAATCAATCCTGATTCCTTATTTAAGTAATGCACATGGGAAAAATAACCTCTCTCACTAGCTTTGATTTGCTATTGTATTTTGTATGCTGTTTAGTTGCCTGGTTGCAATTTTGTTAGATGTTTTGCAAATATTTTCAGTTTACTTATTTTTCCTGTCTCAGTAAGAAGTTAATCTTACTGCTCCTCTCCCTCTCCTTCTCCTTTCCTTCTCCCCTCCCCTCCCCTCCCCTCCCCTCCTGTAACAGTAATAGTCGAACTTCACTGAGGACCTTCCTACATTGTGAGAATTATGCATTTAATCCATCCCTTTGTTT
This sequence comes from Patagioenas fasciata, assembly GCF_037038585.1. Lineage (NCBI taxonomy): Eukaryota > Metazoa > Chordata > Aves > Columbiformes > Columbidae > Patagioenas > Patagioenas fasciata. The sequence goes on from NC_092522.1 coordinate 105,499,024, forward strand.
TCTATGTATTCTCTCATTAATTTTACTTAGCAATATATCTGTGCAAGACCTTTTCCTCATCGTTTCTATGTTTCCATAACTTGCTTTAAAAAAATATGCAGTCTCTTCCAAGATAAATCAAGTTCATCACAGTATCTCTCAATTTTGTGTTTTTGTTATAGTTTCTTTCACTAAGACTTTTTTTCCCTCCTCTGTAGTTTGTTCTAATTCGTTTAGCAGGCCTTAAGTTGCCTAAGCCTTAACTGGAACCTTTTATAAAAAAATGAGATTTTATTTTCCATGTTGCAGTCTTTGCGTATCAAGGCTTCATTGACAAGTACCACGCCAGTGCTCCTGCTTTGATTTATTCCTGAGTTCCTTTAAGACTCAGGTGAATGCTACCTGACCCTGGTGATTTGCTGCTGTTATTTAGTCAATTTGCTTCTAAAGTGGTTTCAAAGTCAGACGGATCCATACATCCTTTGTGTTACAAAGAACGTTGGAGGAACATCTCTAGTTTCACACTAATGAAAAGTGTTCATTTATCTTCCCTTCAGTAGGCTTATTTTCTCTGAGTATGCCTTTTATATCTTGATCATAAATTGGCCCTGCGATTTCTTTGGCAGACCTCCTACTCCTGATAGATTAAAAGATTTATTACTAATTTAAATTATTTTTGGCAGTTGTTCGACCGCCTTTTACTGTTACTGCCTTATTCTGTTTTTCAGTTAAATTTCCATATGTTCTTCTTTCTTGTTTTCATTTGAATATGGTGTCCATCAGTCCTTACATGTAATAATCTCTCTTAACATCTTTAGCCGTGCAGTTTTCCTTTTTGTCTTAATGAAGCTCTTCTAATAAGTGACATTCATTGGTTCTGTGCTTCCAGTGTGGTACCCTTAAGTATCCTTCATACTGCCTATAAAGTTTTACTTTTCTTAGCTGCCCCCTTAATGTTTCCTTTCAAAAAGATTCCTTACTTTTGCATAGGACCATAACAGCGTTAGTTAGAGTGGATAGAGAGATCAAATAAAAGAGAATTACTGTTAAGCACATTTCCCTACAAAACCTGAAATTTAATTCAGTTGTGCCTTGCTTTCAGTAGCTATCTAATGTTGAATCTCCCCTAAATTACCCACAGATTTTGTTTTGTTTTGACTCAGTAAAGTGAGCATCTGTATTATGAATTAACAGTCCAAATGAAGAACTCAATGGAAACTAGCCTTTAGTGAACTATGTTTTTCCCAATTCTTTTTTTCTTATAATTCCTGTTTTAAAATGGAGTTACAAAATCAAATATTAGGAAGTTAGAAATACACAGGCTATTGTCTCTTGAATCCTAGCTTTGTGTTGTCTTTTTTGTTAGAAGATATGCAGAGAATGGGTTGAGAGGTTACAGAAAGAGAAATATCTAGTAGTAAATGATCCTTGCCCTGAAGTAGTGGTACAATATAATCCTAGATGGCTCATGTACTTAAACTAGCACCAAATTAACGCTACTGATCAGGAATTAGGTGCATCTTATATTCTAATGTGCAATTATGATATGTTAAAATGCTGGACTTTCAAGCTAAGACTGAAGCTGGTCAACAAGATACTTTGAACAGAAGAATTTCATACAAATACTTAGAAAAAGCACTTAGGCATTTCAGATCACTAAAATAGAATTGTCCTTAAACCTTTATTCCTCTATTCATACCATGTGGAATGATGATACTTTTGGCAGTATTATTTGTGTTGATGTACCTAAATAGTGTACTGCTGACTAGCCCATGAGTATTTTAGTAATATCACATTTAGAAAAAAAATCATGTTCATGAAATGACATAACAGATCGTACTTTAAATAAAGGTAAAAAAAGTATTTCTGTATACTGTAAGATATCAGGGCCACATTAGTATTAAAGTAAGTTTCTGAAAAACTCCAGTTATGATGTGTCATAGTACAAAAATCTAAATTTTTGTCTTCTGTCTGTAGTCTGAATGTGTCTGTTTTCCACATCAAGTCATTTAAATTGTCACTGTCCGTAAGATTCGGTGATCTGCCAAGGAAGATACTTTAAAACTACTTGATCATCCCTGAAATTGCTTAAAGAAAGCTAAATATATTTAATTCCTGGTGTCTGTTTCACTACTACACACATTTCTGGAGCTCTTTGCCATTCCTGTGGCTCTTGCCTGCTACCTCTCCAATTTATTTGCACCGTTTTCAAAATGAGCATATCAGAACTAGCTGGATCATTTCAAGTGCGTGGACCACTGCCAGATACAGAAATAATTTATAGTCTCTGCTCCTTCTTAATACTCCCCTGGTGATATAGGATTACACTAGTGATTTTGGCCATGGCATTACACATGAATGTAGGTTTTTTTCTCACACTCAGTATGACTCATGTTTGTTTTTTTTCAAGACCACCTTTTGCCAGATAGAGTGCTTTTCTCTATTTATTTGAATGTTTTTTCTTGTTACAAGGAAGAGCTGAAATGACTTTGACTTGTAGTTGCTGTTTGCTTAAAACCTGTTCTGTTTAACATTATGTTATCATAAGTGTTGCAATTAATTTAAATTATTTTTTTAGATCACTGTGGTGGTGTTTTGTTCATTTGTTTGTTTGTTTTTAAATAACCCAAGTACTGTCACTATCCCAGAAGAACATACCCACTAAATATTGTCTTTATGTCAAATACATTTTGATTTGGGATCTTTTAGCTAGCCAATTTACATGTGCTTATAATACACCATATTTTGAATAGTTTTATGTTTTTAATCTAGTTTCTGTGGCGTGTCAGATCACTGCCTTTAAAGGGTTACTACAACACTGGTACTCTGTCATCAAGATTGGAAATTTCATAGAAAGTATTAATGTAATTTGAAAATGTATTTTCCATAAGACTTTTTCCCTTTAGAATTATTCCTCTTTAAATCCTTATGAACTGGTTTTACTGTTTTTCCATAAGGGAATGGATGGTTCATTGCCAGATTTATGATCATCTGACCTTAAAGCATTGTAATACAATGAAGATCCATGGCTCTATTTATATGTTTTCTATATTGACCCAGTATTAGCTTTTTTCTAATCTTCTGAAATTGTACGATGCTCATTTTTTAAAAAAAATCTAAATCAGTAACAAAAATCTATCTATAGAAAATGAAATGTGATATTTGGTCTTATATGACTGCTAGTCTTAAAAAATTATATATGATCATCAAATTAAAATAAGTTCATGTAAATGATCTTGTTTATGACACTTGATTATGCTCAGCTTTTGGCAATTTATTTTGCAGTTAAAACATCCTTAAAAGTAGGATGTTTTTGCATTTTTTAAGTATAACTGTAACTTAAAAATCTGTTATGTAGGAAACATTTAGGTATGTGTTTAATACCTTGTTTCATAGTGTCCTTTAATACAATATTTGAAGCTCTATAATAAGCAACTCTATGAACTATGAAAATGCAAAAATCAAGATTATTAGGACATATTATGCAATCGCATTGCTTTGTAGGACTAGAAACTCAATTATATCATAAGTATCGTTGTTTGAAATGTACCTATCAACCATATAAAAATACATGTTATTTATAGTTCAATGTATAAGATGCCAATAAATAACATCTTGCTTGTCTTTTATAAAATGGCTAAAGCTTTCCATGTAGCATATTTGTATTTGTTGTCTAATAATACTAAAGGAATCTAAACTGACAAAATAGTTTTTCTATCATCCCCATGTGATGGGATATATTAGGATAATTTGTTTACAAAGTGTAAGTACAGGTGGAAGAAAACATGAATTAAATAAGCAGAGAGGATTTATGTCATAGAAAATGGTTTTTGGGAATGAGCCACTGAATTGAAGGGTAGAGACATATTTTAATTGAGATTGGATCTGAACTTTCCCCAGTGTGTATCATAGTTTTGATGAAAAGTTTTAATGCAGTTCAAAATGAAGAAAAGAACCTATGAAACAATTTGAATTAGCAAAGATTTCAATAAAGCTGAATTATATTGTCTGAAATTTAATCATGGAAACCTTTTGATATAAATCAGGTACCACATGCCATAATACAATAGTTTTCCATTTTTAGCGCAGACTGGTGTAGTATAATGTTCATGGGAACACAATAGAGCAATTTTGAAAATGTATGAGTGTTCTTAACCCTTTTTTACTATATGCATTATTTTTACACTCCTAAAATGATACTGAAATTTATGATTTATGGTATTCCTCTTTCCTATGAGTCAATATGACTATATGTCTGTTAAGGTGAGTGTTAGAAAAAAGGCCAAAAAGAGCTTGTTAATATAAGATTATGAGCTGGACTACCATAATCAAAATTTACATGTATCTGGATTAGTGAAATCATGAAATAACTAATCAGGAAATATACATATAGGAGTAATCTCATCTATAATTTCGGATTTACAGGAAAAATAAAAAAGTACCTTACACATTTGGGAATTACTGTTCTAGGGTGTGAAAGATGGCATTCTCTGCAGTGCTGTTCAGCAGCACAGTTTCAAAACAGTTCCCCTTAACTCTGTAATTATTGTCAACCAATGAAGTGCTATTATTATGTTGTCAGGCACCAAGATGTACACATTAATGAAATGTCAAATTCAGCACATTATTAAACATATGATAGGTTGCCATAGAAAAATATTGATACATGTTTATCTTTATACACTTAAAACCTGAAATTCAAGAAAATAACCATTTGAAGGAGATTGTCATTAAAAGTATTTTGGCATATGCTGAAAAAAAAAGGTGTAGTTCTGAGGATATGTCCTTGAAAAATGAAAATAAATAAAATATGCATACATGATAGCAGTTAAAGAAGGTAAATCAGCTATGAAGTGCACATCTTAAAGCTATTAATGTAGTTTTCTCGTGAAAACATTGACAAAACAGAGAAAAAGCATATAAAATTTTCTGTTTAGGCAGAATATCACTTCAGCAATAGAAAAACATACTGAAAATCTGCATGCACAATTCAAATGCAAGTTCTGCTCTCTATGGTAAGGAATTAAAAAAATGCGTCTAAATCTTTATTTAATGATACTTCAGAACTGAACTTGACCACTCAGATTCTAGGGAACATTGGAGAATTAGTTTTTTTAAACATATAGAATTTAGAAACTATGCTTATTCAGAAATTGTGTTTTCACCTAAATTTATTTTTTCTACAATTTTTTAAAGCACAGAACTGTTACACTTCATAGACAACCAGTTGGTGGCTTGGGCTTAAGCATAAAGGTATGGATAATTTCTCATTTCTTCTTTTAATTTTTAGCATGACTAGTTCATTTCAGTCTTAATTGAGATCTTATGGTTACTACGCATTTTTTACAGGGTGGTGCTGAGCACAAAGTGCCTGTCGTCATATCAAAAATATTTAAAGACCAAGCAGGTAATATATGTTTATGTTATTTACATATATAATACTGTAGTATATGTGGGTTTTTTAAAAAATTAAATGTTCTTTAATCTGAGAATGAAAACATATGTATGGCTTATTCTTTCAACCTCACACTGTCTTTAAGTCTTTCTATAAATGTCCAAGTAGTCTATGTGCCTTGGCATTGAATTTATAATCTGTTCAAGTTTTTAGGACCTGTGCTTGAAATTTTACTGGTAAGTAATAGTTTCAGAAAACATATTTTTTACTGCAGTAAGACAGTTGTGTTGTAAACAAAACATTTAAAGTTACTTATGAAAACAAAACTATGACATAGGAAACCTATTTATGTACCTAACTTTAATAACCCAGAGGATAAACAAATATAAACCAAACGTATTTTTTTCCCCACTCAGTAATTCACTGCTCTATGGTATGACTAACTGTGCCTGGGTGCAAACAGAGAGTGATTTGTAATGTTTATTACAGCAGTTGTAACACAAGATTTAAAACAGTACAGTCTAACCCAGTTGAGTATTACACTGACATTTATTTAGCAAAAGGAACCTTTGAGGGACCATGTCAGACCTTGGACTGATCTTGGCAAATTGGTGACCTGCTCTGGAAAACAAAGGGCCCTGCAGAGGAGAGGGCTGAGAAGGGATCTTACCAATGCTTATAAGTATCTCAAGGGTGGCCGTCAAGACAATGGGACCAGACTCTTTTCATTGGTGCCCAATGATAGGATAAGTGACAACAGACACAGACTGAAGCACAGGAGTTTCCATCTGAATATGAGGAGAAACGTCTTTACTTTCAGGGTGACCAAACACTGGAACAGGCTGCCCAGAGAGGTTATGGAGTCTTCTTCTCTGGAGACATTCAAAACCTGCCTGGACACCTTCCTGTGTGATCTACTCTAGGTGAACCTGCTTTAACAGGGGCGTTGGACTAGATGATCTCCAGAGGTTCCTTCCAACCCCAACCATTCTGTGATTCTGTAAGAAAAGAACTGTTACACGTGGCTGCACAGTGCTGTGCAAGGTAAACTAAGGGTCTTAGCTTATCAAAACAAAAGTTGTATTTTCTCCTCTGGTGGACATGGACATGGGGAATAAATAGTTTGTTCTTTTCTCTGCTGAAGCATTCTTTTACAGATTTTAAGATTTGTTGTTCTTCCATGATTAGCTTCTTTGTGTTTCTGTTCTTCTTTAGAATAACTCTACCCAAATCATGTAACATTTCCTGTAAGGAAAGACAGAGCACTGCACTCTGACCCACTGTGCATGTCCCACTTCTTGGAGGACTCAAAGCCACTGACATGATCTTTTGAACTCATCAACCTCTCTCCCTGCTTTGCTGCGGTGGAGATGAAGCACATTTGCTTGCCACCATGTTCAGCCTCATGCTTTACTGTAATAAATTGCAGACTGTACTTGTTTTTTTCCTTTTCATTTTCTTCAGTGGGTCATTATTTTCCTTGAAATTTAATACCTAAACTTGATAACCCATTTTCAGCTGATATCTAGTGAATACTGAATGGATTAGATATACCAGGATCCTGTAGGAAAGACTTCTTCAAGTTTCCTATGTACAGTACTTATATATATATATATTTCAGTATGATGAGGTTTTTTAATGATATTATTTCTGCAGTGAGGAAGAGGTGTTTTTATGTCAATTATGTTATTGTATATGGAACAATAATAGGCTCCTTGAATATAAAACATAATAAACCATGCTAAGAAAATACATAATAATAATAAAATGAAAATAAGCATTCAGGTCTGAGGAAAGTACCTCAGGAAATTAATTGCCAACAAGGTAAGCTATTTCCTGCCCTCTTAGGACATAGTACTTTTAATTAAGTTTAGTAGTGAGTTTGTATATGAAATGCTTATATGCAGAGTTTTGTACGTTGTAAGTAGTGTTTCATGAGCTGCATTTATCTGTAGAGTAACAAGTGCAACAACAATTTTATGGGGTCAGCTGTTTACCTCAAATCTGAAAATCTCTCTTCAGGAGATACTTGTTTGAAGATCTTGTAGCCATTTGTCCAAGGAACCTCCCAAGTGAGCAGTGGTTTTAACCAGAGGTCGTACTGTGTCACAGTGAGGCTGTATGTGCATTCCTGACTGAATCAGTGGCTGCCATGAGGACGCTGTCACACCTGGCAAGGTCTGAAGTATGAGGTCAATATAGTATCAGTGGCACCACTGGTCTGAAGAAGCAAATCTCAGCCCTTCTTTCAGCGATTGTGGGGCTGGGTCAGGTGAACTCCTAAGGTCCCTTCCAGCCTGAGTGATTTTGTGATTCATTTAGTGCTGCAGATGCTAAAGATCAGAGTTATGTAAAATAAATACTTTCTTTTTGTGCCACATTGCTTCCTGCAGACCCATTCTGGTTTGGAATGTTTACACAACAGAAAAGAGTGTGGAGTTTTTTATTTATTTGTTTCTTCCAGAAAATGAATATTTCTAAAAAGCATTTTGAGAAAAATATAGAAGTGTAATATATATATATAAGTATATAATATATATGTAAGTATATAATGTATATAAGTATAATAGAATAAAGCAGTTCCTCTTTTTTTATCTCTGTATGAACTTTGTGCTATCCTAAACAATGTAATTACTCAGCTATCTTTGTACTTTTTAAAATTTTTCAAATATAGGAGAAGTGATTTTGTTGGTGTTGACTTAAGCAGCAGCTAAAGGTATTTGCACTTTAGTTGTTGAGATAGGGTAAACATTTCAGTTGTATTTGATTTTGTTATTCAACACAAGCACTTCTGTAGCAACAATAGTAAGAAATGCTATTCTTACACTTTTGACTGGCTTAGAGACCTCCCAGCTGTGATCACTGTTGTTCATAACTTCCCAATTATGTTATCCTAGATCACTCTATTGAATAAGACTTTGCTGAACAAGTTTGCTGAAACATACGCAGAAACTCAATTCAAGAGCACAGCTTTACATTTCTGAAATACAAGGTTAAGTGGTCATTCAGCACTGGAGGCTTGATGTCTGATGTATTGCAAATCACGGTAAAGAATGTCCGAAGTTTTTCCTGAGCACATGTCCTCAAGTGTATTAACTAAGAGCAAGTTTTGCTAATGTCAATGACTCATCAGCAAGTTCAGGCCTTTTGTATTTTTCTGTGCATTCTGTCTTTGATTCTAACAAAGATTACATTTTCTTCATATCACCAAAGCTTTTGCTTAAGTGAATTTCAGAAGGAAAAAAATCCTGTGCCAGACAGGATGAGAACAAGTAAATGCAACCATATTTATAAATTCAAAAGTAAATTATACTTCTATATATATTTATATATATATATATAAAATATACTATTATCTACAGAGTAATTTTAAGCCCATAGGTAGTTATTTCACTTCCCAAGCAATGATTTTTTTCTCCTGTCCATATATTACATCCTCCAGTTGACTCAGCATATTAACAGTGTTACTAATAATTGCCCATACTGTGAAAAGATACTATTGATGTTGAAGCTTCTCAGTTAGATTTTTAAGACTGATTCATGTTTTCTCTATATTTTTAAATGTAATTTAATACAGTATTGCTTTTCCTGTATTTTCCTTCAAAACTGGTTTAAGATATGGTAAATCAATATACAAGAGGTGATGATGTGCTTATAACCTCTAGGTGTGTATTATTTTTATATATGTTTTATAATTAGTATTAGCAATTTATTTATCATAAAGACTGGTAGGTTTACAGTCAAATAAATATAGAGTCCTGGTCTCAGAGATGTGTAACTGAATATCCTGAACTTTAAAAGAAATCAGATCATTCAGGCGTATCCATAAGATCAGGCTTAATCTTTAAGATATTTTGTCAGTTCCATTGAATATACTTTAAAATATCCTTACACTTTTATGTATTTACATCTTTCACTCTGTTATGTGATATTCCCATTTCTTAATTGCTAAAGAGTCTTTATGAACTTGTGGAATCTGAAGTGTGGAGACTGAAAACTAATGGACTCTGACCTCATCATACATACAAGTGACTTATTGCATATAGTATGGGATATTTTAATTGTATAAGCAGCAAGCAATCAAATTTCTGTTTTGTATTGCAGAATTATCAAGTTGGCAATCATATTTACTTACCTTGATGCAACTTCCCGTTTTAGTGAGACCTGCTGTAATAATCTGGCTACTGCTGTGAGCTCTGCTCATATCTCATTTAACATGTGGAGTCAGACAAGCAGCAACGGTGAAGCAGAACAGTGGGTTTAGCTCACTGAGGCGTGATGAAAATAGTTAAAACTAAATAAAGCCTGATAGAATAGGGATAATTTGCAGTTTTCCAGTTTCAGAAAAAGTCCTCTCTTGAGAGCCAGAATTGGTTAAAACCTTAATGTGAAAGTGTTTTCCCACCTTCTGAGATAAAAGGTGACTTACGACTCACATTCTGCTGTATTGAAGGATCTCATGGTTCATGTGTTTACTCCATTTCTGACCGGGGATGCCAGATATCCTGGCAGGATTGGAACAAACTCGGGACACTCACCCGCTAAAACATTCTTGGCTCAAAACCATATGCTCAGCAAACACAGACTGTGTCCACATATCACATCCTGGCTGCCTGCATTCAGGACCATCTGTTTGGAGGACGTGGTGTCAGTTTGATGAAGGCTTTTAACAGTTTCACTTACACTAACGCTTACATGCTAAGCAAAGATGGTTTAGTATGGAAGCACATGTGATACTTCCCCATAGGTATTTTTGTCTGTGCTTACTCTGGTCGTGCACAAGAGCAGTACAAGTAAGGTAACCCAGCCTAGTCAGAACAAGCTGGTGGCCATGACGTGAGATGACAGTTCAGCTGCTAGCTGGTGTTCTTCATCCCTACAGCTGTACTCCCCTTTTCTTCATCAGCCTTGGAGATTCATAACGCTGAGCCAGTGAGATCAAGATTAAGGATGAGTTAAGACTAAATGGGTGTATTTGCATTTATAAGGAAGTGAGAGTGGATAAAAAAATTGTGTTATGCCTTATGCTAATGAAAATAAAGACCACAGTGCTTTGGTACAGAAACTGGAGAAGTGTGTATGTAGGCAGAAAACATCTTTTTATTGTAACAAAGATTACCAAAGATAGTAATGAAAATCAGAGTAAAAGTCATTCAGATTATTTTGGGGCTGAAGCAGACAAGAATCATACACAGTATTTGATGGAAAGAACCAATCTAATGACCCTTCTGCTTGGAGATAATCTTACATGGAATAATATGAGAAAAATTAATAATATCCTTTGGCAATTTCAGAAGAAGTTTTATTTTGGGTCTTTTCACTATTATCTTTCCCTTATTGATTTCTGAATTAGAGACTTTTTAGGCTATTTTATTTTCTTGTAACTCATTTAAATAATGTATTTCTGCTACTTTTGATGTCCCTTCTTAAACTCCAAGTTTGTTTTCCAGTTGTCACCTCTACAGCATTTAAAACTTTTGGCCATACATAATAGAATGTAATGGAAAGTTAGTTACATATTTTGGAAGAAAAGTCTGAAGATGCCAGATTATAATTTATTCCTTATGTAATGTTACCTATTCATAACTTGCCTAACTTTGTATTATGTTATTCAACTCAGAAAGCCTTTTACATGTGATATTAATCATGTCTGTTGGAGCTAACTTTATGCCTTAGAATACTGCAATTATGTGATCAGATTAATCTTCCCTTACATTATATTATATTCCTTTGTCATTAATTAATTTTAAAATGCACATGATTATTTTGACCACAAAAATGTAAGAATAATTCTGAAAATATGACCGAGTTTAGATTGATTATCACAGAATGTTAGGGATATGAAGGGACCTTGAAAGATCATCCAGTCCAATCCCCCTGCTGGAGCAGGAACACCTAGATGAGGTTGCACAGGAAGGTGGCCAGGAAGGTTTTGAATGTCTCCAGAGTAGGAGACTCCACAACCCCCTGTGCAGCCTGTTCCAGTGTTCTGATACCCTTACTGAGAAGAAGTTTCTTCTCAAATTTAAGTGGAACCTCCTGTGTTCCAGTTTGTACCCACTACCCCTTGTCCTACCGTTGGTTGTCACTGAGAAGAGCCTGGCTCCATCCTCATGACACTCACCCTTTATATATTTGTAAATATTAATAAGGTCATCTCTCCGTCTCCTCCAAGCTAAAGAGACCCCTCGGAAGGGGTGTGATGGCCCTCACCGTGGTAACGCCCACTCCACATCAGCTGCTTTTGCAAAGGCTTCTCTGTATCTCAAAGATTTCTCTTAATTGGGACCCGCCAAGCTGGCTCTGACCTGCTGATCTCAGGAACTGAGAGTTCCTAGAGTACCTAAAGTAGAGTACCTAGAGTACGTAGAGTACCTAGAACTTCTAACGATATTCCTAGAAATATCACATTTGTACAATTTTAAATAGCTTTTCACTGACTCTTAAATGAGTGTTATGTATTCTTGGCTAGTATAACTTTTTTTAAACAAAATATAGCCGAGTCATAGTTATAACTATTGCTTCTTAATTATTGCTTCTTATTTCTAAATTCTGTCCACGTAAGATGTATGACTATTTTTACTTTTATTTTCAAACTCAAGGGACTTATTAGCTATGTTAGGCAAGTAATAAATGACAGTAGTAATGTAGCACTTTCAAATTTTCTGAAGATACATTTTTAAAAAATGGCTTTGATTTTCTTATAGTCACATCTTACTTTTCTTAAAAGGCTAAATTTTAAATTACTTACACTACTAATGTTCCAATTTTGTTTACTTCGAGAACTGGTATTTTTATATAAAGGCAAAAATAAAATGATGAAGAACTGATTTACTAAATGCATGTAAAACTAGTAGTATATTTCTCTAGTAAGAGTTTATTATGATAAACATTCCTGTGGCGCTCTCTGCTTCAACATCTACAAGCTACTCTGATCTACATTAGACCTCTTTAATTAAAGAACTAACCTGTTGTGTCTAGGTTTTCACTGAGTTCATACCATGATGTTACTTATTTGGAAACACCTGCAAGAATCACATTGTTATTTGCTTTGGCTTAAGGATCTTGCATCAAGACATACAAATACTTAGGTTCCTGCAGGAAACTCAGACCATCTGAATTTTTCTCCTCATTTCCTACAGCAGGTCTGAAGTCTATTTAACCACTCTGTATGCTGGTACTTTTTACAGATCATGCGAAAAACTGTCAGTGCAGCTCATGTCACAAAAACCTGCTTCCAATCAGAAAACCATCCAAAAGCCTTTTTTTTCCTTCCCCATACTGTTGTTCAAAGCATGTTTAATTAGAAATAGTGTCACAGCTAGGACTTTTCCAGATTCTTGTCTTCTCATTTTTGGTATACAGAAGATTCTAGCGAGCAGTAGGTTCTGAAAACGTACTTTTTGGTCATCCGAAAGGAGAAGGTGAAAGAGCAAAGCCGATATCAAACACCCATCCTCAAAACAGATTCAGCTCTATAACATTTTTCCTGTTCAATATTTTCTGATTTCTTTAGAATTTAAACATTTTATTTGAAAAAATAAAAAGGTAAAACTTTTAGCAATTCATGTCTTGTGTTTTCAATATGCTTTATTACTGAGTGTAAAATCTAGTTTAAGCTAATTCTGTTTAAAAAAAAGAGTCTTATAAGATGGTAATAATTCCAGAAATAATTACATACTTGTTTATCATTCGATAATAGAGTGGAGAATGGGGTGAGAGAACGGCCCATTAAAACACATTCACACTGCAAATTAAGAGAGAGAGTAAATCACTAAGATGAACAGATACAGACAGGTAAAGTGGAAGACAAGAAAAAATACAATAACAAAAGAGAAAAATCATGTTGCATTACAGCACAATTGTAGATATTACACTAATAATAGGAAGTATATGTAGGGTTGGAAATGTCCATTGCTTCAGGTTGTTTTTTTTTGCAGTGGAACCTGACTTGGTTACTTTTTTCCAGGTACGATTCTGTTATCCATGTGTAAATTTGGGGGATGATTCTTCCCATTTTCTCTGGCAAATTTTACTCAACACTTCTAAGAAGATCTGTCTGCTCCCAAACTGTGTTTCTGTGCTTCTCATGATGCTTATTCTTTTCTATGAATACAGTTCCTGTATCACTGTTGCTCCTGTAGCAATGGGAATTAGAAAATCAAAGCCCAGATCTCTCTCAGCAAAAGATCCAGAAATTCAGATGGGTTGCATAGAGCCTGAAGGATAATTCTTATGTGAAGAGTCAACATCTGATAATTAAACTGTAAAACTAAATCTTGTTTTCATTCAGAATATCTGTATTTATAATAAATACTTCCTTGGTAGGTTAATGTTATTTCAAATTAGTGGTATTTTGAACAAATGTGCTAAAATATAGAAGCATATTAAATATATTCCTGTATGCACCTTTGCGAATCACAGAATTGTTGAGGTTGGGAGAGAGCTCTGGAGATCATCTAACCCAACACTTCTGCTCAAGCAGGGCCACCCAGAGCCTGTTGCCCAGGACTGGGTTCAGATGGCTTTTGAATATCTCCAAGGATGGAAGCTCCACAACCTCTCTGCACAACCTGTGCCAGGGCTTGGTCACCCTCACAGTAAAGAAGTCCTTTTTTATGTTCAGATGGAATTTCATGTGTTTCAGCTAGTGTCCTTTGTTTCTTGTCTAAGAGTCTGGTTCCCTCTTCTTCATCCCCTCCTGTCAGGTCTTTATACACATTGAGAAGATTCTCCTGACCCTTCCCTCCTCCAGGCTGAACAGTCCCAGCTCTCTCAGGCTCTCCTCACATGAAAGGTGCCCCAGTCCCTTCATGTCTGCGGCTCTTCACTAGACTTGCTCCAGTAAGACTGCATCTTTCTTGTACTGGGGAGCCCAGAACTGGACACAGCACTCCAGGTGTGTCTCACCAGTGCCAAGTAAAGAGCAAGGATCACCTTCCTCTACCTGCTGACAGCACTTCTCTTTTTGCAGCCCAAGATGCTGTTTATGAGAGTACATTGGCGCTCATGGCTAGGAAGTTGTCCACCAGGACCCCCACGTCCTTCTCAGTATCTATAATAACAGCACTACTCGTGTATACCCAAAATGCAAAGGAGTCTACAGTAGACCTTGTAAATCAGTCCTGTCTGGAAACATGTGGAGTAGTTATGAGTTAAGTGCCTTTCTCCTTCTCAAAGCAAAAACTGTTTCCAGTAAATAATATCAATTAATTAAACAGTAGTTTCTAAAAAATTTTGAAAACAAGCTAGCATGGAATTTGGCTAAACTACTGAGACAAATATTTCTATCACTGTAAAAAATGATTATTCGTCTTAAATTCCTCATAACTTATTCCAGTTGCATCTCAAATAGCATAGTGTCTTCTGGACGTACACTTGTTCTTACACTTGTGACTCAAGTTTAACAATTAATTCATGTCTTCAGCAAAAACTTACTGACTCAGGAAACATCACTTTTTGCAGCAGCAGTTATTTTGTGGGTTTCTTATCCAAGTATTCAGCCAACCTAATCCTGTCTAGTTTTTTTTTTTATCTGATGCAGCTACAATGTCACAATATGGTAAAATGTTAAATACCCAGATTGATTTTTATAGTAGTGTAAGATCAGAACTTACAGTGTTTAGGCAGAGATTTTTCCTATATTTCTTGGCAATATTATGTCAGGTAATATCTCTTAACTTTACAGATTCATCTGTTTGTGCTGTAGTTGCTTCTTCATTTAGCTTCTGTCCGCATAGCTTCTTAATACTGCAGTGATCTTGGGGCAGTAAATAAATAAATAAGAGCTATAGAACTATTTTGAGTTGCATGCCAGTGGGGAAGGGAAGCAGAAAGTAAAATTCTAGTTATAGTACGAAGTCCAGATTTTTGCTGCCAGCTTTATTCTTACCACAGAGCAGCAAGGAATCACATTTAATTACTTGTTTTCAGTTCTTTAAAGGATTTATTTTTTTTTTTGTATGCTCCCCCTCATTTTCCCATCCTAATAACTGCACATTTTTTATATGGAACAAAATAATAGTTTTCACTTTAGAACACAGGAGTGCCAATTTCTTCCTATAAATTGTGTTTTCCCAAAATTTTCCCATATTAGTGCTTCTAACAGCAGTGGCAAAAGTAGTTATCTTTTGACCAATGTACCCATTTGGTCTCTATTCCCACTTATTATACACATTAGCTTTCCAGTTTGAATCCCTGCCAATGACTTTATCAACCATTCCAGTGTTACAAGAAAAACAGCCTTATGTTGTCTGCAGGACCCTGCCTACTGCAGTCAATAGAACAGAAAAGGACTGGGCTTTTTAGCACTTCTTTTAGGGAACAAAATTGGAAGAAATTTACAGTTACTAGCATTTACGTTGTCCTAGACAATTTGTGGTATCTGTTGCATGCATGTGTTGGTATGTGCCAAACTGTAAGGAAAACCGTCATTAATTTTTTTTGTGGTTATTTTCATGTAATTTCTTCAACATAAGCCCCTTTGCGTTTCCCTGATACTTTCTTCCTCCTTCAGCATCACTTGTGAATTTAATCAATTCACAGCGTTTAGTCAATATTAAACCTTTTTAAATGTAATTAAGATATAGGGTAAAGGTGATGTAGCAGTAATTGTGGTAGCACACACTTCATTTTCTTTTGCAGCCTGGTACACGGCTACTAAAATAATGAAAGTAAAACTTCAAGAGGCATACTGGTTTCTAAAAAAGTCCTATTTACTGTTTCTCTGAATAAGGTTCTATGCTCATTGGGATCCCAAAGCTCCTTCTCAAATGTTTAGTTTTTAGTACTGATTCATTTTACACAGTGACTGGTAATTGCAGAGCAGCCTTTCATAGACACCTTTGTGTATGAGGATGATAGCAGTGGGAGAAAAAGTCCCACATATCTCGGAACATTTTTAAAGTTAACATTTTTGTCATGTAGAGAACATATAACTTAATTAAAACGTGAGTAGATGTCTTCAAATTTTAAATATGCCTTGGAGAAACAAGAGTGCCTTTTTGCCTTCTAATGAGTTTTTCCATTCACTTGATTTCTAATATACTTGTCAACTATGTTGTAATTTCTGCATCATAATGACATGTCCTCTACAATTTCACTTCTGGAAAATATTTTTGTTAGAAATCATTATTGGCTTTAAATTGTAGACAAATAGCTAAAACCAACGTGTTTCATTACAGACTTGCAAGCACAGTTTGCCAAAGGACCGTCACTGGCCATGCTGCCAGCAGCTGTGGAGGTGTTTACATCACTTGATTACTTTGCAGTAAAATGCATTTTTCGAGAAAGTGTCCTCATTATCCCAATTTTCTGTGCTTTGCTTCAGTACATAGAGCATTTGGTGTCAACTACATAATGCTCCTTCTCTCATTTATTTATCTGGACAGCTTTGATTGTGTGTAGAGACACTGCAAGCAGGATATAGCTGCTTTGTGGTCTTAAACTACACAATTTATTGGCTAACACACACAGCTGGAGATGCTGCAGTGCTCATCACCCCTGTGGAGTTTAACCAAGGAGACTTCGCTGGCCTGGCAGTCAACAGGCTCAGTTGCTCCCTGAAAGGGATTTGTCTTTGTTGCTGCTGAGTTCCCATATTCCAGCTACCTTATTTTTCTTCCTTGAGATTTTATACCTATTCATGTCAGTGCTTTTCCCCTTCAAACCCCGAGCTGCAAACTAGCTGTATCTCAATAATTTTACCTGTTTCTGGAATTTTACCTTTCCTATTTTGCATGGGTATTAGTCTACATATTTTATTGTAGCTTTTGTTAGAACTAAGGAGTTTTCTTGGAAGACTTAGACAAGATTACACCACTGTACTGTTGTGTCATTATGCAGTGGGTCATGGATAGCTGAACTTCCAGGAGAATGGTGCCTGCAGATCTTCGTGTCATGCTCTTCCATCAGGATCTCATCTTTCATGCATTTTCTGGCTCAATATGCTTTCCTTTCTTACCAGTCCTGTATCTTGCTGTTTTCACCTCTTGCAGGAATTCTTGCCAAACTCATCTCAAACCTCCACCCCTCTTCTTTTATTATGCTCCTTTTTCAAGATTTCTGTTTCCAGCTAATCTTCCCAATGGCAGCAGCTGCTTTGGCTTCTCAAAAGAGCCAGCAAGATAGGCCTCAGGAAAACGGTGTTGCCTGCTACCCATGTTTGTCATCCTCATTCCATCTGTGGCCTGCAGACTGGTACTTGTTGAAGTATAAATACACACATCTGCCTTGCTGCAGTGAGCTGGAGTGTGAGTCCTACTGCGACCTCCACACAGACAGTGATATCCCAGGATTGGCTTAGCAGGGGTGTCCTCCTGCAGGAGGCTGAGAACTCACTTTCCCTGTGTTACACCTTGTTCAATTGATGTCCAGGCTCTGCATTGATTCAAGTTGCAGGGACCATTGTGTAATTTTGGTGCAAGGTTTGCTTCTGCGTATTGTGGCCTGTTGCAGCTGTTGCTGGCAGCAGGAGCGCATCGCTGTGTGGCACTGCTGTGCCTTAGGGTGGGATGCTTAGGGGCTCTCAAAACAGAAAGTTTTGGGCACCAGCTTTCCTTGGGCAGCTTCACATCACCTGGCAGCGTTCGGACTGGGAGACCAGTGTAACTGATCTCAATTAAAATGCCTGAAACCCAGATAGTGTGGGCATAAGGAACCTCTGCACCAACTGCTTTGATTCCTGATCTGTCTCTCTTCTGCCTCATCACTTGCCAGTACAGACATACTGAAGATTTTTCCACTCAGTTCTGAGTTGATTACACACAGTGGGCAACACAAGCATCCTTTGACTTTATCCTTTTATGCTGTCCCACAGCTGGAATTTCAAACCCCCTCTTCCTTCCACCTCCAATTGAAGTATGCTCTCACTTTCCTAAAGCAGCCCAATGGTCCTAACATAAGCTTTGTATTAAAAATTATTCACATGTTTTTCACTATTGGTATCTGTATTACTTACATCTTGAACAGAAGTTTAGTATTGAGATGCTCAAGCTAAC
The DNA here is from genome assembly GCF_037038585.1 of Patagioenas fasciata. Classification (NCBI taxonomy): domain Eukaryota; kingdom Metazoa; phylum Chordata; class Aves; order Columbiformes; family Columbidae; genus Patagioenas; species Patagioenas fasciata. The sequence continues at coordinate 105,517,396 of NC_092522.1, forward strand.
ATTCAGCAGCTCTAGCAATGTACGTACTCAATATAGGCTACTTTGCATTGCACCATGATGTTTTTGAACTATTTTAATTCAGATATATTTCTGTACATAAATGTCTCTTTTCTATAGCAGTTATTAGAAATTGTGTATGTATTTTTAAATACAAAGCAGGATATGAAGTGGGCTAAAGACCTTCAATATAACTTGTAGTGTGGTATTTAAAATAAATAGTGAAATCTTTCCTGAGTACTGATAAAAGTATGACTAATTAATTGTTATCTTTTATCTGCCAAGACTGATGAAAAATCCATTAGAAAGATAAATTTATTATAAAAAAGAAGCTATTTTATACCAAAGGTACATTTGTAGTGGCAACAGCTATATTGCAGAAATTATGAGAATACCCTATGACGTCTTTTCTTTCTTTTTTACCTCTATTTCCATCTCTCGAAATATTGTCTTTGTTAACATTTATTGCATTCTTCAAAACCTCAAGCTGTCACCCTGTAAGATCATATATAAGACTAATACTCATTGCTTAATCATATCAGTCTTTGCAGGATCAGAGCCTTCTTTCAGTTAAGTAATACATTCCAAGAGATAAACATTCTCAAATTTCACTAAAAAATAGAAAATTAAAAAGTTAGAGAAAACGCATCAAAAATGTCATTGTTTGTATCTGTGCAGAATTGATTGCAGTTTTATTACATTATTCCCATTAACTCTGTAAGGCAGGAAACATGCAAATTACAGAGTGGAATAATGTATTTTGTTATTCTCAGGAGCAAAGCTATACTCAAACTTCATGATAAAGAGTTGTATTAAATTCTAGGCACAACCTCTTTAATTATAGCGGCCCCTGTAAATTTTTTTTCAGGGGGAAAGGAATTGCTAAGTAGTTTCAAAAATTCCTATTTCCCTTTTGTGGAAGAATAATGAAAAGTGTGAATCACACTTTCCACATAATTTAATGAAAACCTTCATTAGTGAGAAATGACATTTGTATTCCATATTAAATAAGTTCTTTGTGCATGGAAAATAGCTCTCTTAATTTCTTTAAAATTGCTAGGAATCTATTACCTTTGTAGGATGAATACTGATTGCTATGCTATTCGTATTTTCACAGCCAAATCGGTTTCAAATGAACGTTACAAACAGAATGCTAAACCAATTGCTGGAATAAAATATAGCATTATTTTTCAGTACTACTTTCAATTAAAATGTACTCCTTCTCTAATCCCACAGCTGACCAAACAGGAATGTTATTTATAGGTGATGCAATAATACAGGTCAGTAAACATTCACTTTTTCCACAAACATTGTTTCATACTTGCCTTTATGTTTATTTCATTAACAAACTTACACATTGCAAATAATTTTCTCCCTATCATATCTGGTTTTAGGTTAATGGTATAAATGTAGAAAGTGCTACCCATGAAGAAGTGGTAAGTCATTCCACTTCAATTTTTTTAATAGTGTACAGAATATCCTATGTCCATACTGTTCTGTCTCTACTCTTGCTCCATATGAGTTTATTATTTTTTTACTATAAAGATACAGTGCTGTAGTCAGGTTTGTCTTATCTGTGATTATTAAAACCTTAATTTTGCCTGTTAGCATTTGTTACAGTTTGTGCACTCTTACTGTGACCCTTTGTAGTAAGATACATACACTTGTGGCACAAATATGCTATTCCAAAGTTAAGTCCCCATCATTGTTTATTATAGTTTTTTACATCCCTTAGATAAAATAAGTATTTCAAAGCACAAAATAAGGCAAAATATACAAAATCCAGGTAGGTTGTCTCTGTTCTGTTCAGCAGAGTGCAACTGTTCCTCCCAGAATAGGAACTATATCCCTTTTATCCATGAACACATGATGTTTTCTTTTTTTTTCCCTGTAAATTGTACTGTGAGCTACTTTCAATAAAAATTCAATAGAATGGGAAGGAAAAAAAAAAATAAAAGGCCATTACTAGTTAGTAATGAATGGTGAAAATATTAAAGACTTACGCTATCTTTGTTTTTATGATGCTACTGTAGGTATCAAAATATCCTTTGGGTTATCACAATTATTTTCTCAGGGGTTGCAGATAAATTGAATAGTCTTTTATATAAATAAAAGTATATGTATAACATACATATGTAGAACATATGTATGTGTGTACACACATACAGTCTTTGTGGGTTAAGCCTTTGGTATATAGTACCTGATCGATCGGGATTGCTGGTCCTCCTAAAGGGTTCACTTGTTGTGGTAGTACATTTAAACAGTAATAAAATTCTCACCTTCTTAGCATTGCAGGAACAGGGATTGAATTTGTTTAGTAGAGAATCTTATTTAATGTACTGTTAAAACAGCACTTAAAAATTAGAATATATGGGGCAAGTGTCATGATCCTGTTCAGGTATTTGAAAACTTTGATTCCCATTGCCTTCAGTGCAAAGGAAAGGGACTCAGATTTTGTCGGTCTTACTCCTGCATGCACTGAAAAATAGAAAATCTAATTAATGTTTTGCTACCTGTTTTTCAATGTACACTTCTATGAGAACATGAGAATTCCTGATGGGAAATGGATAAAGGGACACGGTTATTTTGTTTGGTGAAATGATGTAACAATTTCAGTAGTGCTCTGTTTGTATTTATGTACCGTATACATTACTGTTGTGGGCTGTGGTGTGCTGCACAGTGCTTCCATTTCATGTTAAGGATTCTGGAGTGTTGCAGAAGTATAGATAGTAACAGCAGCATACAATGGTATACTTAGACTGTTTCTAAATGCTTGGAGGATTCATGAAAGCAGAGGTGTTACATGTTTTGAAATTTCATCTTAATCATTTTAAGATGCTATTTGTCAGATTTTGTGGAAGTTTACTAGGAAACCAGAAATGTGCTTGAACATTGGCTCTTTTTGAAGGTCTCCGTAGGACTAAGATGTGCTTCCTGTCTTCAAGCCTGAGTGCACATAGTGGGCACATCCCTGTTCCTTGCTGCTACTCCCAGAGGTTGTAAGGCTACAGATTAATAAATAGCCATAATGAAGAGATCTTGTACCTAATAAGACCATACTCGCAAGAAAGAGAAGAACACAGAAAACATAAAAAGTCTCAACTTCTGGCTGGGTGTAGATGAAGGCACACATCTCTCTGTCTTGTGTTTTATGGTAAAAACAGTATGTGTGGATCACTGTGACACACTGAAACAGTCCCCTGCCTATGATGGTACAGTAAACTGTGGAATGCAGTTACAGTTTCTGCATAGCTTTTGAATCTGGTGATGTTTAGTTTAGAGGAGTTTTGATATTGGAGTACGGAATTGTGGTGACTAGTTCTAGCATGATATGCTGACTCTCGCTGGTGCATTCATTTTCATGGTAATGTTCAAGAAACGGACCAGGGTCTTCCAGTGAGTTTTTTATTTGTTTAAAAGAATTTTTTTGTTGTTGTTTTTACATTGCTTTATAGAGCTAATCTGGCAATAACTTCTCTTGGCAAAAAAAAAAAAAAAAAAAAGAAATGAGGAACTACTGTTTCTGTAGCATTTTCAGTGCTCAGATGCTTGCAGCCAAACATCAAATAGAAAAAGCACTTATCAATAGTTACTCTATAGTACCTATCAGAGTTTATAAAGAAGGTAAGCCATAAATTGCTGGCTGAATTTCCAAAATATTTTTACCATCAGATATTCTCCAGTGGCCCTAAGATGAATATCTTAGACCAATATTCTGGCAGCATTTCTTGCATTTTGATTTCCACTTCATCCTCTACTCCGACTGGAGAATCACTGCCACAGCAACACTCAGACTAATGCATTGAAAAGCGCAGAGGATGGGAGGTGGCTTGGAACCTGTCAATTTTGGAAGCCACTGAAACAAATCACCAGCTCTTGAGTGAATGTATTCAAATGACTCCTGGCAATAACATGTTTCATTGCATCTATTCCCTGTGCTGCCTCCTCTCACCTGAACCACTGATACCTTAGCTCAATCCTTCTATACATCACTTTCCAACAGTTCTATACCGTATAGCCTTGATAGGCCACTGCCTCTGCTATACTGATGAGTGTTGATTTGGCAATGGATGGCCTGAGGTTTAGCAGCTTCAAGGTATTTTCTAAGGGTTCTTACCTAGCCTTATAATTACAAAAAAATTATTTGATTTAGTTTGAAAATGTAGTGGGCACTTACCATACTCACTGACTTACAGAAAAGCAGCAGTCAATAATATGCATATTTTTTTCTCTTTTACTCTTCCAGTTATATCGTGCAGTTTTGAAATACAGTTACCACAATGTTTGGTCTAGCTTGAAACAAAATAATTTATTGAATAGTGGTTAGTTTTTCACTGGTTTATTTCATTTATCAGATTGACTGTATGTGAATAAAATCCAGTTCACATTCACTCCACGTGCAGTGGTTTTCTGGTCTGCAGTATAGATAAAAATTGTTACCCCCTGTTGCCTGTTTACTGGCAGTTAACAGTCGATCCTCTGACAACTGTATCTCAGAACAGCATCTGTAGCAACCATAAATGACGTGAGCTTTGACAGTCTTATCAGCAAGGCAGAAATTACATGGACAAAGGAACTAAACTTGCTTTTATTACTTGGAGGTGATCTCTCTATATCAAGATAAAGTGCAGCTGCATCATCTTGCAGTCCTCTTCTTGGTGTTGATTAACAGTGTCAGCCTGAAACTCTAGAATAATTACAGACAGTCTCAGTAAAGCACAGAGTCAGGTCTGTTGTGTATCAGTGAACTGCCCTCCTGCTACTTGTATTGTTGTTGCACGTACAAAACTCTAAACTTTCTGAAAGTTATTCCCCACAAAATGTTGTTACATCCCTTAAGGATTGTTTTCAGTACCAAGAAGCGCTCCAGAGCTGTCGATGAAACACAGCTATACTGCTCTTTGCCCTGTACATGGGAATTCCATAGAAGCATTACACAAATCTTCCTGGAAAAACCGTAGGCCTTATGGCTGAAGGAAGCTCGAGAAAGATGAGAGATCTCAATGGATCAGAAGACAGATCTGCAAAGCGATTTTTCTAGTACCACAGCTTGCTATCATAATCCGGATGAGGTTAGATGGTAGCGGGACTAATTCTGTGAGATTTGAGATGAGGTAGGCTATTGCCAAAGTTCCTGAGAGAATGGAAGGTGTTTTATTTCTTATATTCATCAAAATAATGTCATTGCTTTCTTAGGAAATCATGGTTGAGATTTCTCATCCAAAATAAAACTCTCCTTATTTGAATATGGTGGGCAAGCGATTGAAAAGATGTGCTCATAAAGAAGAGTTAATTTAACGTTTCTAAGCTTTCAGGTTATAGGAATCAGTTGTTTGTTAGTAGCTGCTATTTGTAGATGGAACTTGTCAATGATGATGCACTTGTCTGCTACCTGCCAAGAGGTTAATATTTCTCATCTCATTTTTGTTGGATTACTGAGGCCCAGAGTGTGTGTACTTGCATAAAAACATGGCACATAAACATCTGAAGTGAAACCTATGTTGGCTTAGAAATAAGTCTGATAGATCCATTTAATTTTAAAAAACAAAACCGTTAGCTTACATTCTTGAGGGTCCATGGATCCCTCTGTCTTTTTGTTTGATAAAACTGGATGTGTTTAAACTTCTGGTATGGCATAGATAAAGAACTGCAATGTTTGGTTGAAAAAAAGGGCTTCTTTCTTAGACAAGGTTTTTAAGGTACGCAGAATAGAAAATCCTGCTCCTAAGTACCATTTAGATTTCAGAGACCACATAAAGCATCAGCTTTGATCATATTACAAATTGTACTAAGTGATCCAAGGGACCATGCATTGGCTTTGGTTGGGATGGAGTTAATTTTCTTCCTAGCATGGTGCTGTATTTTGGGCTGTGACTAAAACAATAACACACCAGTGTTTTCATTGTTGCTGAGAAGTGCTTGCACACCATCAAGGCTTCCTTTTTTTCCCACTCTTCCACCTCTCACTGAGTAGGCTGGGAATGGGTAAGAAGTTAGAAAGGGATACAGCCAGGACAGCTGACCTGAACTGACCAAATTGATTTTCCATGCCATATAGCATCATAGAATCATTTTGGTTGGAAGAGACCTTTAAGATTGAGTCCAACCATAATATAATTCTAGCACTAAGCCATGTCCCTAAGAACCTCATCTATATGTCTCTTAAACACCTCCGGGGATGGTGACTCAACCACTTCCCTGGGCAGCCTGTTCCGGTGTTTCACAACCCTTTCCATGAAAAAAATTTTCCTAATGTCCAATCTGAACCTTCCCTCGTGCAACTTGAAGCCATTTCTTCTTGTTCTATCACTTGCTACTTGGAAGAATCGGCCAACACCCTCCATGCTAAAAACTCCTTTCAGGTAGTTGTAGACAATGATAAGGTCTCCCCTCAACCTCCTGTTCTCCAGGCTAAACAGCCTCAGCTCCCTCAGCCACTCCTCATAAAACTTGTTCTTCAGACCCCTCACCAGCTTCGTTGCCCTTCTCTGAACTCTTTCCAGCACCTCCAAGTGTTTCCTCTAGTGAGGGACCATATAACACCATGCTCAGCAGTAAAAATTGTGGGGAGAGTTTTCTGGGGGAAGGAGCCATTGCTTGGAGACTGCCTGTGTATCAGCCTGCCTGTAGGAGGTGGTGAGTGATTGCTGTTGGATCGCTTGGTTGTGAGTTTTTTTGTTGGATTTTTGTTTTGTTTTGTTTGTTTTACCTTTCTCTTGGCTTCAATTCGCTTATTTAACTGTCTTTATCTCGAAGGTTTTGTTGCTTTCTTTCTCCTGTTTTCTCCCCTGTCCTGCTGGTTGGGGTCTTGGGTGGCTGTGTTTTGGGCTGTGTTTTGGGTGCTTTGCTGTGGGCTGGGATCAACCCACTGCAGACAGCTGAAGGGGATGCTGGTGGCAAAGGCGGAAGTACTGAATTACATCACTAGTGCCAGCCACAGTGATAAGCCATTAAGGGGCTGAAGCAAATACATGCTGCTTGGGCTCTTTGGTGTTAGGGTGGTTTGTTTTTTTTCCTGTTTTTTAGTGTTTTGATTTTTTTTTTTTTTAATTGTAACTCTAACAATGATTTCAATAATTTTCTTTGAGGTTTTTATTTTGTTTTGTTTCACAATGGCATGTCTGGATTCCTTACTGTTTAGACTTTTTTCCCTTTTATTCTGAATTTCTGCCTTTTTAGAATATCTGCTTGTTCACCCTTAAAGCATGTGAGAAGGTGCATTGAATAGGCACAAACTCAGGTAACCTGTATTTTACTAAATGGAAGATTACATGTAATTGTCAGTTTGGCTCACAGGTGCTGAAGACTTAAGATCCACTGGAGTAAATACATGAGAGAGAAGGCTACAAGAATTGGAAATTGTGAATTTGTTGTGTCTACTATCTACCATCTTCACAACTGGCACTCTGGAGACTCTTATGTAGGCAGCTGATCCTGATTGCACCAAATTTTAGTTTTATTTCTTGACTGTTAAAATGCGAATACTTCTCTGCAAGTCAAACAGCTAATTGTTCTGTCAGCAACAATTTCACAACAAACTGGCTTTCCTGTTTTTCACTTCTAATTACTAGAATTTACTTTTCTTCGGAGTTCTTTAAGCTGCTACTATCACACTTTATTTCTGGCTAAGGATACGGATAGACACATAAATAACTCAAAATCAGGACTGAGGAAAATCCTGCTTTTACAGTAGGTAAAACAATAGACAGTGGAAAATTGAAAAGAATTTATTTTCCTTGAAAAACAAGTTTATTTTTAGAAATAGTGTATTGGTGTGAAGAGACTGTGAATACAGAAAATGTTAATTTGGTGATTAAGATAGTTTCTGTATTGCTCATCTGAAAAGAAAATTAATTTTGTTTCCATGGTGGCTAATCAGGTTATCACTCTACACAACACAAAAAGAACAGTCGGTTCTCCTGAGAAGAGAGAGGGGGGGAAGCAGAAGAGAAGGGTAATTTGGTTGAAAATTGCAATGAAAGGAAATCTCTTGGTATCCACTTGGCTGGGACTTTGCTTTGCAAGATATTCATAGTGACCGTAAAATAAAATGAAACACAAAGGTGACCATTTGCTAGTTCAACAGAATTTTTTAGGTTGGTAAGGGTTATAGAACCACAGAATGGGTTGGGTTGTAAGGGATCTTAGTTCCATCATCTGCTTCCAACCCCCCTGCCGTGGGCAGGGACACCTTCCACTAAACCAGGTTACTCAAAGCCCCATAGATCCTGGCCTTGAACACTTCCAGGGACGGAGCATCCACAGCTTCTCTGGCAGCCTGTTCCAGTGCCTCACCAACCTCATGGGGAAGCATTTCTTCCTTCTATCTAATCTAAATCTACCCTCTTTCAGTTTAAAGCCATTAACCTTTGTCCTGTCACTCCATACCTTTGTAAAAAGACCTTCTGCAGCTTTCTTGTAGGCTCCTTTTAAGTACTGGAAAGCTGCTATAAGGTGTCCCTGGAGCCTTCTCTAGGCTAAATAACCTCAGCCTGTCCTCATAGAGGAGATGCTTCAGCCCCCTCATCATCTCCGTGACCTCCTCTGGACTTGCTCGAACATAAGGGAGAGCTGTGAAGACTGACAGTAGGATTCAGTGGCAATACAGTAGAAGGTGATCTCCTGTACAGATGGCAGGACAGGTTGTCTGGTTGTCTTTCTACTTACCACTGTGAACAGCCCTCTTGTCCACAGTGTTCTCTGCAACAGCATTTGAGGGCAACCCAGAGAAAGGGCAAGTGTAGAGTCTTACATCTGGGGAGGAACAACCCCAGGTTCCAGTATAGGTTGGGGAACAACCTTTTAAAAAGCAGTGTAGGGGAAAGGCACCTGGGGGTCCTGGTAGACAGCAGGATGACCATGAGCCAGCACTGTGCCCTTGTGGCCAAGAAGGCCAATGGCATCCTGGTGTGTATTAGAAGGGGGGTGGTTAGTAGGTTGAGAGGGGTTCTCCTTCCCCTCTACTCTGCCCTGGTGAGATCACACCTGGAATATTGTGTCCAGTTCTGGGCCCCTCCATTCAAGAAGGTCAGGGAACTGCTGGAGAGAGTCCAGTGCAGGGCAACAAAGATGATTAAGGGAGTGGAGCATCTCCCTTATGAGGAAAGGCTGAGGGAGCTGGGGCTCCATAGCTTGAAGGAGACTGAGGGGTGACCTTATTAATGTTTGCAAATATATAAAGGGTGAGTGTCACGAGGATGGAACCAGGCTCTAGTTGGTGACAACCAATGGTAGGACAAGGGGTAATGGGTTCAAACTGGAACAGAAGAGGTTCCACTTAAATTTGAGAAGAAACTTCTTCTCAGTAAGGGTAACAGAACACTGGAACAGGTTGCCCAGGTGTCACAGTCTATTCGATGATGGACTCATGATTGTTCTTTTACCTTGATCTCAGAGCGCAAAATGAAGGCGACTAAAATGCCAAGGGGTTATAATTCAATCAAGCAGTGTTACTTTATTAATTTGCCCGTAAAGCGGCACGTGATAGAGAGAGAGAGAAAGGAAAGAAAAGGAAAGGAAACAGGGAAAAGTAAAAGTAAATATGAGAAATGAGGCTGCGTTTATCACCAGTCCAGTTGCAGAAGCGTTCCTCTGGTCTCCGGTCCCGTGGAGTCCTGCTGGTCCTCCGTTGTGTTTCAGGATCCTCTGGTGGGAAGATCTTCAGTGGTGTCCATTCTGGAGTCACCTTTTATGCTTCTTCACCCCCCCTTGCTCCCATTGTTTTAGGCCAGTCTCCACCTTGATTTCGCAACCCAGGTTCATACTACGCAGGCTCGAAAGATTCACGCTTTCTTTTGCCAACGCTTATGTGTCCAGCATTCAGTGGTCTTTCTCTGGTCCATTGGGTGAGCTCAGGACCCTTGGCGACCTTCTGGGCATGCTCCTTGTCGTTGGCCATTGTTTGAGGGAGCAGGTGAGGGACGCTTGTAACTGAGGCTGCAGGTGAGAACACATTCTTCTGGATGGCAGCTATTGTCCCTAGGTCGAGGAGACCCTCGTAACAATAGCTTTCAGGAGGCTGGGACTCGTTTGGCTGAAGCAGCAGGCAAAGTCCACACAGCAGCCATTGTTAGTAGCAGCCCCCCCGAATCGGAGAAACAGTGCAACACAATGCTTCTCCTCGGGCTTCTCTCCGAGTCATTGTCCATGTGTTCTTTCTGTCAGGGCCTCAGTTTTCTAAGTTCTTGATGGTGATGTTCAGGCAAACACTGCTCCATCTTCGGACCAACTCTCACACCAGGGAGGTTGTGGAGTCTCCTACTCTGGAGACATTCAAAACCCGCCTGGACACCTTCCTGTGTAACCTCATCTAGGTGTTCCTGCTCCGGCAGGGGGGTTGGACTGGGTGATCTTTTGGGGTCCCTTCCAATCCCTAACATTCTGTGATTCTGTGAAATCCCTACTAAAGGCTACTCCTAAGAATACTCCCTTGTCTGACATTTTGTGGTGCAGGCTGAGTGCTTCTGTCTCCATACTTAGTGGAAGAGGGAAATAAGATTCAGAAGGATTTCAGTGAGTCCCCAAAGTGAGCACTGCCTTGTGATAAAATGCCTGTTTGTATCCACTGTAAGCAAAAAGTAGGTGATGTTCGGGTTTTTCGTAACTGGAGGTTCTCAAGATTTGATTGGAAAGGGTGCTCGATAATCTCATTGAGCCTCCATTTCCCACTTAATATTGGGCCAGATGATAGTTTGATCTCCTTGCCAACCTGGGCTGTTTTGTCATTCTGTGATTAGTTCAAATATAAGTTTGAATGAAATAAATCCCATTTCAAGATAATAAACCATTTATTTCCATTAGCTAGAAAAGACAGGAATGAGGGTCCAGCTATATAAAATGAAAAACTTGGTGCTACATAATATTTTTTCTACTATATCTTATTCATAAATTTTTATAGTAAAATGTTTTATTTCACACTTCTTGTATTTCACATAAACGTTAATCTAATTGAAATTTTGTTCGCCCACCTAGGAAAGTACTTAGAAACATTTCACTGTTTTTGTTTATGAGTAGTCTCTCAGGAAGGAATTACAAAATAAGCAATATCCATTAAAAAAGAGAATCCATTCAATGCAGATTGCTTTAGATTTTCAGAATTTGAACTGCTTTTAGCCAGTAATTATCAAGTGTTTTTTCCAGATTTTGATAACTTCAGATGTTTGTTGCAGTACTGTTTATTTATTTATCATTTTATTGACATGTCTGTCCAGGAGTGATGAACTTGTTCTTCAATAGGCTGATTCATTGAGACACAAGGAATAAATCTGAAAATTCCTTATCTTCCTTGAGATATTGAAGTTTTATTTTCATTCATCCCTTATTCCATCATTGATTCTGTGTTAGCTATTTTAGAATTAAAGTTCTGTGCATGCTCTTCTGAAATTCAGTTACAAGTGATGGAACATAGATTATTAACTTTATTCATATAATATCAGAAAGAAAAAGATCAAATAGAAAAAAATAGAAGTTACATAAAGAGGTACCCAGCTTAAGATACATATCTGAAAATACTTAACTACTCAACAAAGATCTCATATCAAATATTATAAGATAATAAAAAGCATGGGATTATAGTGACAAATTAATAAAATTAATAAACTCATAAAAACATGTATTAAATAGCTTGTGAAATTAATAGATGATTGTGAAGTAGCAAAAATACATTCTTGTGATTTATTAATTTTACTGTATAGTAATATCTCATAGTCATTAATGAGTAGATTTTGTTGATTTTATGTTGTTATTAAAATCATTAATGTGTTTCTATTCTAATAAATTAAGATATATCTTTTCACAATGTGAAAACTGCAGTGTTATGTAGGTTTAACTGCATGTTGATATCTGAATATGATATTCAGTAATACTTGAGGCAGTAACCTTATGACATTTGGAGAAAGTAAGGGGTTTTTTTAATATCCATGGAGGGTTTAATACCTTAAAATTTCTGCCAGAAATAATCAGCAGTACAGATCAAAGTTCAAGATAAATGCTCGTTATTTGTTAGATTGCCCAGGTAGTTGCTACATTAAAATGTATATATACTCTTACAGACATACACATGTTCCTGACCCAAGACTGATGCTTAATTTTGGCTTCTTATTCCTGGAACTTTTACAGTGTTTTTTCCTGTGGGAAGCACTTCAGTTTGAACATGCTTTTTCACTCAACAGAGAAAGTGTTATGAAGTCAAAAAGAACAGCGTAATTGAAATATGATAAGTATAAAATGAGAACTTGACCAGTTAAATGAAGGAAAAGACAAATATTTTTCTACATAGAAAAACTGTGTGTGTTTAAGTTTTTGGGGATCTAGCTTGATGCTGCCAAAATGAATATTCTGAATACTTTCAGCAGTACTCTGCATGGTTCACTTGAATAACTAGTGGTTTGCACTGCAATTTTGTTGTTCTGTCAACATGGAAGAAATATTCTTCTAATATTGGAAAAGTAATTCTACCAGATCCAGAAGAACCATTAACTGAGATTTTCTCACATCACGTGAAGACTGTCTTATTCCTTTGAACATCATGGAACTGTTTGATTTCTTTTTCCCAGCTGTGTGGCTTTCCCATTTCCTTGGTGCTTTCCAAAATTTGCTTTTAGACTTCTTCATTTTAGTATGTTGTTTCTGCTGAGAATTTAAAAGTGATGTTATAAATGGGTTTCATCCAAATGAAGTTGTGCTTCTGTATTCCTTTTCCCTTGCTGCCTCACTCGCGTACCCTAACAAAAGTAATCTGTTCCTCCTGTTCTTTCTATTTAGACACACTGGAAGAACATTTTAAAAATGAACAGTTCCAAAAATGAAAAAAAAGGGCAAAAAAATTGTACACACATTCTGAAATAGTCTATATACATTACTGCAGTTTAGCTGTAATTACATCTTACTGTATAAATACAAGTTAAAAAAAAAAGTATGTGGTATTGCCCAGAAACTTACCAGTAGTGTCTGAAATCCCCTCAGCATCAAACACTATTTCCAGGAATTGCCATGTGTTTAGGTAATGCAGATGCAGCAGCATGGGAATAAGAAGTCAATCTACGTAAGAATTATATTGAACACATAGAAAAGTGAGTGTGCATTATTTTGGGGGTATATGTTTTGTCACGGGAAACCTAAAGAAACATGAAATAGAACAATCAAAAAAAGCAGGTGTTGTGCATCCAGAGAGATGACAAACAAGTCTCAGGAAAATGTCAGCGAGGAAAGAAAAGGAAGAGCAGTAGAGAAGCACAGCAAATCTGTTCTAGTGACTTGTTGAACGGGCTATTGCTGGTGCTTTCCCTGATATCATTCAAGTAACTATTAGATCAAAATTAAAATAAACTAAGAAGCAAAAAGTAAAAACTTAAAATACACAATTGACTAATCTAAAGTGGCTTTCATTGTCACGTATATATTTTTAGAGAGCTTAATTCATGAAAACGTGTAGAGGAAGTAAAATCACAGTATATACTTTCACAGCCTTGACATTACCGCTGCCCTGCTCCTGTCTCTGTGCATGAGTGCTGAAGGGAGAAGAAGGGGAAAATGATGGAGATTTCTCTAGAGCAACTTGGCAGGGCTATGCTGTGGAATAACTTAGGGAGATCCATCCTTATGGATGCCTACTGAGTGTCCCTTTTTTTTTTTTATGTGTTTTTATGTGAAATACTTTTAATTTTTTGAAGATCGAGCATTTTCCGAATTTTCTTCTTAGATGGTTTCACAGTTGTTTCCTCGAAAAAGTGAAAATGAAAAGGTGTTTGAAAAGAACAAAACCAAAACCTTAATCATTTTGTACCTTTTTTATTCCTTTCTGGTTTCGCACACTGACCTACATTATCATTGCGTATTGGAAAAGAAATGTAGAGATTTTACCTGTCCACTTTTCTGTGACTGATTACTGTGTATGAAATATGATTTATTTAGTTTGTGATTAGTCATATTGTCTTCTCAATATGTTGCTTTAACCATTATTTCTTTAAATGGACAATTTGAGGCATGAAATTAAGGGAGCATATCTTGGCTGGCATAAGGATTTGATGTGCTCCAGGCCAAGTGGCTATTTCCAGTTGCATACAAACATACGAACAACATGCATAGGATCCATCAGCACTAAATATTATTGGGAGGGAGCTTGCTGAAATCATCCCAGACTCTGACCACTTGCTTTCCTAATTATTGGGAGATTTACATTTGGGATCAGGCAAAGAAGGCGTGTAGATTTGTAAGTGCCTTTCAAACACAATGCAGTTTTCAGATACTGCTGTACAAGAAATTGCAACTTCTCTACAAATAAGTTTTCATGAAACTCTTCAACCATGAAACATTAAGTAAGTTTCTATCTAGTTAAAACATTTTCATATATTTTTAGGGCTAGAGAGACAAAATATAACATCAAGTTTATAAAGATTTTGCTTTCTTAACTTTATCTTGGTAGTTCTCACAGACTTCCTTTGTCTTTTCCTCCATCAGTCTCACAAGAATGCTGCAGTCATCTATTACATGGAAAGCAAATACCTGTTATAGTTTGTAGGTAGCTGCAGAACAGCTGTATGCAACAAGTGAGGGAGCATGTATTAATGGGTTTAACGTAGTAACGTAGTTACTTTCATTAGTTAGGACTCACTGCTGCTGCAGTGTACGTAGACAGTAACAGAAAGAGGAAAAAAACAAACATTAATAGAAAGAATGCTAATTTGCAACATTAGACTGCAGAGGGAAGTTTTGCTGTTCATAGTTTTCCTATTCTTTCAGATTTTTTCTGAGCTGTTTTCTTGGGGATTTGGTCACAGTAGAACAGCATACCTGATATCATGAGAGTGAGACAAGGAATTGAAAAGTGTTTCTCAGCTTGCTGTAATGAAAAAGATTTGAGTTTAATTTCCTTTCTCCAGGTGCTAATTTGCCATAAGTATCCTGTATCCCAGCCCTGCATAAAAATAAAACTACATAAAATCAGAAAATTATACCATAACTTTAAACTTTTATGTGATGTACAACTCAACCTCACTGTTTCCTGATGCTCTGAGAAGCATGATTATTTCATCACTGAATGCATCTGGCATCATTCCTCGTTAAGAAGCAAGTTATAGTATACTTTTGGTCTCCACTGTCTTTTACCTGCAAATGTTAGTACTCACATGCTTTAAAACACATTTTTGCCATTTAAATTTGCACCCTTTTGCACCTCTACTGTGCTTTTGTAAAGGACAGCAAAATTTCATGGAAAGGTTTAAAAAAATGGAGAAACACGTTATGTGTTCAATGTAAAATATTGTGTTCATGTAAAAATATTACATGATTTCTGTAATGTACTTGTGGAAATGGATTTTCAAGCTCTAAACATGTTAAGAAACCATCCACAATTAAGTAGTCCAGATTTCAGTACCACTACTTTATCCCCATCTATTTCAGAATAACTTAATTCCCTGTCTTAGAGAAGGAACAAGTACTCTGACATTATGAGCATTTATGATGTGCATAATCTTTGAGCATAAAAGCAGAATGACTATAATTAAAACTGAGGGAAGAACTCAGCTACCTGGCACAAAGGAGCTATAGGAAGAATTGAAGTCTTTCTTAAGCTGTGGATACAAAATGTAGCACATCTTAGATGAAGCACACAGAGAGTGCAACTGGACAGCTACAATTTTAAGGGTAGAAGGAGTCAAGATTAAAGAAAAAAAAGTGTCTCTTTTAACCCTTTTCATTTTATATTTGTTTCATTTATAGATGTTGAAAGACCTACAAAGGATTTATAACAGATTATACCAGCCTCTTTAGTCGTTAATAAATAGGGGATCACTCCTCTGTCTCCTCCTCCCACCTATATAAAACAGCACCGTGGAGGGAAACCAAATATTTCAGCTAAAAGAACAGTACTAATCAGTATTCTGGGAGAAGAGAAACTAATTCTTCGGAAAACTGTAACATGTTGATGAGATGTTCCCCTCATCAGTTTGAATTATTTTTTTTCCAGTAAAGGAAGTGTTTAGTATTGTATAAAGGAATATGGTGATGTGTGCTGAATAAGTATTGGCCCGTACAGTAGCACAATTGCAGTTAATCATGGACTGGGTTCCTGAGATTGTGTGCGGAAGGTCCAGGTGTGGAACTTTGCCTGACACAAATTTCTTTCTGATGCATACTAAATATTGCAGGTGATGTACTGTTTTATGGTGATAGTAGCAATTTCTTGCTTGAGGAGTTTTGGAAACAACGGCATTAAAGACTGACATACAGGGGTACTATTGCTATGAAATAGTGCTTAGTTTTGACCATAGATATTCTTATTATCCTATTATGTTCTTCTACATGCTATAAGAATTTCAGTGAAAAGAATGTGCTTGTTTGATTGAAATCAATTTTATTCATGCAGTTAGAAACTTTTTTTGCCAGCTAGCATAGTCATTGTAATCAGTTTGAGAATGCTAAGGTAGTAACTCGGGACAGAATTAATGTTTTCCTTGAAGTAACTTGCCAGTGTTTCCAAGTTGGAATGAAGAGAATGTAAGAACTTACTAATATGTTAGCTGTTATCTGAGAGACCAAGGGCTTTCTGTCTGCAGGTGTGAGGCAGCTGGGAAGGGGGCATAGATGGGACTGACCTGGACTGACATCCAGACTGACCAATAAGAATGTTCCATGACACTAGCACCATGCATTGTATTTAATGGGAGCTGCGTTTTCCGGCTGAGGAGACCCATTCCAGTTCTGTTTGGGAGTTTCCGTTAGTTCGACCTTTTGCCGTTCTGCTGTTTTGCAGTTGGCTTCTTGGGCCTTTCTGCCTTTTTCTCTCTCTCCCTGGGATCAGCTGTTCGGGACCAGGGTGCTCTCTCTTCCCAGGACTGGCTGCTCGGCGCGGACAGAGCTTGTGAGGAATTGCACTGAGTATCACTCATTTTATATTTTATTTTAATTTAATATATAGTATTAGTGTATTAGCATATTGGTATTATTTTGTTATTTTATTAAACCATTTTTTTCTCAGTCCATAAGTTTTTCCCTTCCCTTATGATTCTCTCCCCTATTTGGAGGCTGGGTGGAGAGTGAGTGGCTATTGTGATTTTGATTGATAGCTGGGTTAAACTGTGACAAAGAGGAATGGTTTTTTATTTTCTAGGTGCGCCAGTTCTTTAAACCTGAAACAGTGAACATATGGATAATTAAAAATAAATTATATGTTTGATCCAAAATGGCAGACATTCTATTGAGCTGATCAGTCCAAAGGTCTAGGACTTTTACCTTGTACTTCAACAGTGAATGTGTTTACACCAAAAGCAGTTCCTGGCACTTCTTATATTTAGTCATATATTAACTCTCAATGTCTGTGAAATGTCTGTTAGACTAGGAGGATGTAATACAAAAGGATCACTGTGGAAATGTTTGTTGTAAGAAAAGGAGACAATGCACTTGGTAACACAAGACAGCCTTCATTAAATGTTGTCTATCATTCAACCAAAATTACCTTCATCATCATTTCATACCACTGCCAGCAGACAATGGCAGAAGTTTTCTGTAAAATGACAGATAAAATTTCTCACGATTGTAGTAATATAAGCATTAATCTAATGATCAGATAACAACTGTAGAATAAACATCAGAGGTAAGAGACCACTAATAAATCAGTCATGGTAGTGATACCTACTTCAGAGCTTTCCTCGTGTATTTGTATGTCTGGGCATGTGCATATATTTAGCAGGCTTTCTGAAACTGTTAATTACAATATTCTAAGGCTCAGGTTGCAGAAAAGAAGTCAATCCACTTGTAAACACAGACTACAGAACATTGCACTAAGGATGTGTCACAAAACTAATGTCCTGGATCATATAATAATAAAAAGAGGCTAGAGTGAAACAGAAATATAGTCTTCTTTTAAATGTGTACTCTTATTTAAATATATATATATGTGGATTATCTACCAGTAGCCGTATAGAAAGGTAATTTTTTAAGATAATTATTCATCACAATCAGAAAATAAAACCATGAGATGCTACTAACATGTATGGCATGGACAGATTTCCAAACAAGGAGTGGGTTGACTCATTAGTAATATTATACCAAGTTGCATAATTTGTTCTGTGAATTGCTCAATGGCTATGAAAGCTACAAATCTCTTCAGGTGCATACAGAAATGCAAAGAATAGTACCGGTAAAGTAGAGAAGTATAAGGAAAAGTTAGATGAGTATTGGTATATGCAGGATATCTATGACAGATTTCTGTAAAAATAATTTTAGTTCTAATTATAGGATAAGATACCTAAGTGAAAACATAAAGAAGAGTGCTGCAAATCACTGTTGAATTAATAAATTGACTGTCATTTTTCTAGCATATTTGTGTAAGTTGCTCAGATACAAATGCTTGTTTTGGAGTAGCCAATTAAGCATTAAGGAAGGGAGTATTGCTCATCAAATACTGCAAAGCTAAAGAAGATAAGAATCAGAAGTATTTATTGGAAACCACTTCATAATTGACCAATAAAAAAGAGACAAGTGTCAAGAAATCATTATTTCTTGAACTAACTTAATTCTGCTTCATGCTTTTCCAATACTGTCAGCAATCCAATTTTAATTCTCTAATCTTTTTTACAGCCACTTTGCTCCTGCTGTCATTTTAAAGACTACTTGTTTCTGGTTTTCATGCATCCTCCTTGCCTACTCATACTCGTAGAAGCACAGTATCACATTTTTCAGTTCTACTCATATGGGTTGAGCTGGAACTTCCAAGTTTCAAAAAAAATTTCCAATCATGCTTTAGTTTAGGAAGCATTTAAGTGTGAAGTGCTATTGTTCCTTTTCATTCTGAGGGTTTAAGAATTTTTTAAAAACTTTTAATTCTCTAAATTTCATTGGATGTTTTACTGTTATATGTTGTGATCTAATACTCTTCATATATTTTACTACAACTTCTTGGTTGCTTGCCTGCTGCATTACAGGCTTGTACATTGTCTTCCCCCAGGTACTTGCCAAGCTCAAGACTTTCGCTTCATGTGAATTTCAAGTGTTTTATTTGTGAGATATGTGTGTACTTCAAGATCAGACAGGAGATTCACTTCCTTTTACTTCAATTTTTGCTTCAGAGTTTTAGTCTGATTTAGGTGTTCAATCTTAAATTTTGATCTATAGATACAAGATAGGATTCATTTCATCATCATCAGATGTTTAAAGTGTAAGGTTATCATCCAGACTCTCCTTATTTAGAAATTGATACCTGCGGGTGATGATTTCTTTTTATCCTAAAAGCTTTTTACTGATTTATAGGAAAAAATATTGACAACTACTTCAGAGTTAGATTTAACTTTTAGATGGCTAAAGTTAAATGATGTGACTTCTGCTCTCAGACTGATCTTACCTAAAGGGCTATGTGGGTCAATTCATTCATCAAAGACATGCTCCTTTTCAGTATGAATTGCTATTACAGTTCTGATCTATAGTAAAATAGAACCTGATTCCAACAGACAAAACCTCGTATCAATCTCTGTGCAGCATGAATATTAATGGTCAGGTATGTTTGAAGCTTTTGAGCAAGACACAAGGCTCCAGAATTTAAAAAGAATGTACCTCAGCAACGAATTGTGCTCTTGACTTGCCTGCCTAAGTTGGGTTTGTAGGTTTCCTTAAAATGGGTGTTGAGAATAAAAATGAGGCAACAGATGTCATTTGGTTTTCTTAAAATATGAGTCATATTTTTCTCTGCAGGCTCTGGACTGCAGTTATTATAGCTGAGATCTAGACACTCCTATTTATATTTTTAGCATTCTTTCTGGTTTTGAGAAATGTGTGTGAAAAAGAGCAGCATAATAAACCCTGGCTTGATGAATGCACTTAGAGATGTAGAAAATCTGCAAATTAGAGGCAGCATGAAAAGCAAACATTTCCTTTGATGCCCTTTTCTTTTTCATACATATAAACACAAATAGGTGCATACACACTCAGACAGTTAGCTGCAGTAAATGTATTTAATATGATTTTTTTTTAAACACATTCACTTTTTACATTCTCTTTTTAATATTAATACTACAGTAAGGCAACAGTGAATGTTACTCCAAAGCTACTGGATTTGTCTTTTTGGACTTACTGGGCTTCGGCAAAAGCTTCAGCACCACACTGCAGTGCATTATTTATTGACCTTCTCTACTGTTAATAAATTCTTGTGGGCATTGAAATGGATATATTTTTTTTTTTTCTTAGTATGAATGTGGTTCAATACTAGCACCTTTTCAGACAGTGCCTAAGAATACTAAGTAGTTCCAGGAGACTGTGATACAGTATGAATATCTTTTAAGGTACTGCTGCTTGGTAATTTTAAACCAAAGGATTAATATTAGAGTTCTTTCCTTTTCAAAATATCATTTGGAATAAAAAATGTCACACTCTGCAGCAGTTTCTAATCTACTGTTTTGGTTTGTTCCATACAACTTGGATTGAAAATGTCTTTATAATATTTGACTAAGATCTTCCAAAAGTACATTAGGCAGTATATCTGTCATGCTGTTTCCTCCTATCTGTTGACAAATACAAATGCTTGTATGTGAACATTCCTTGCTTAATTAAGAGGAAACATATAGTTCTTTTGTTGTATTTGAAAGTTTTCTTAAAAATGTTTATATCTGTTAGGAAGTTAAAATTCTTACTTGTTATTCCAAAGAATCAAAATGGTTCACATTGTGGCTTTTCTAAAAAGCCAGTTGTAAATAAGAGAGTTCTCAGTATTCATTTTATTTGATTTTTATTTCTTCCTATTGTATATTTCAGAACAGTATTGTGACTATATTATAAATCTGTTGGTTTTGAAATTATCTATTGGATTTCACAGAATGTTGATGCTGCTACACTGATTCTAGATACATATATATGTATAATAGTTTGTGGATAAAGGACAGAACTATCTTTGTAACAGTAGGGTAGGAGTAGCAGAGGCCTCAGTCATCATTAGTCCTTTGTAAGTAATAAATAATGTCTAACATATTGCAGGAAATAAGGAGCAGAGGATTTCAGAAGATATAATTGTTCTTATGCATGAGAACCCAATACATACTGGTTTGCTTTGCAGTCCTGACACACTCCTGTATGACCTTAAAGAAGCATTCCAGTTTTCCTGCTCTTCAGTTCCTGGTTATTCCTATTGTGATCATCCTGAGAGGGCTCAGTCAGAAATAAATTATCACTTTTTTTTTTTTTTTCCACACGAGATCTCAGGTTCTCTTGTAGTCAATTGCCCACAAAATCTTTGAATTTAATAGAACACCTCATATCAGAGTACTGGGGGTGATTAGGTAGCTCTAGCTGTTGTATTTTTAGCAGTAAATCATTTAAATGTGGATTTAGTCTGTGGGGGGAAAATAAAAGCTTCAGTAGAGAACAAGAAGAGCAGAGAAATAGATCCCTGGGGGAAAGGAGAATGAACCTAAAAGGAAATGCAGGTCCTTCCTGGGAAACTTGCTTAAGCTGCAGGTACTTTTTCTCTTATGCACCCTCTACCCCTTTGCTTCTGGATCCTCATTCCTCAAGTGTTCTAATGGGATCCAGCTCCCTGTTTGGTGCTTTCTCTGACCTTTTGAGCTCTTGCTTCTGCCCTGCAGAACTGGATTTCCTAACTTAGCGAGTGCAAAACGTTATCATTCTCTCCCAGAGACTGATGTGTGGCCACAGGTGCTACTGCAGGTTGTTCACAGTGGAAGTCATTGACAGACTGAAAGATAACTGGCGAGGGTGGAGGCAAACACTGTAAGTCTTAATTAAATACATGCATTTTAGAGGTACAGCAAACAGTAAGCTTTCAGCAACAGTGCTTTATGTAAGTGATTCATGTGTTTGCTCACTTAATGAGCCAAATCAGAAAGTGTCCCTGTCCAGACAATGTTTTCTTCAGTGTTAGTGCTGCGAGTTCTTATGGTCATTTTTCTTGCTCACTCTTTCCCGGAATATTTTTATAGCCTAAATTCCTTAGCCTCTGTGACTGCTTACTTGATTCCTTCTCCTGTTTTAGGTTTTCATATCCATCAGTCATAAGCTGATGTTTTCATGTAGGTGTAAGCTGGTGTAAGCAGTATTTCAGGTGCGCAGGAGGAACCGTTACAATGTTGGAGGTAATCCTGCATCTCATCATGTCGTCCAGTGTGACATTGTGCTAAAATAATGACCTTAGGAATACAACCACCATCTTCCTCCAAGTGCAACATTAGACCAGTAAATATATCTCTAGGAGTTAGTTTGCTGCAGTTAGTTACTTTTCTGCTTGATACGCGCTCTGGTTGCTCTCAGATAAGAGGCCATAGGCATCAGTATCCATTTCTGACAAACAAGGTCAGGGCTGCAGACCCTGTGTGGGTCCATCCACAAACCGAATGCAATACCAGTTTCCTGAGTGTTGTGGATATGAAGCTGGGGAATACTTCTGCCCTGTGGTAGGAACTGAGTTCTGTCAAATATGTTGTTTGAAGCTCTGCATTTAAAAAAGCTCCTTGTGCAGTAGTGCACTATGCCTTTAATTAAATTCTGATGTTTTCAGACATATGTCTATACACTTATGTGTGTGTATATGTGTTCCCTTCTGATTAGCAAATACTTACAGATAATGAAGACAATAACAAAAATAAAAACTATGTTTGAAAGAGAGAAATGTACTTAATACATCACCCAACTGAATCAAAACACATACTTAAGATCTAGATATGTATGGTACATTAATATGTATTTATGTTTCTGCTTAAGTGTACACACACACAATTAATGCATTATATCTACATAAACATATATTTCCATGCTACCCTATGCCAGTTCTATAAAATCAAGTTGTTTGCAGAAGCTGTGTTCAGCTGGTGTATAAAATCAGGTTGCCTGTCAAATTACTCATTGAAGTTGTTCCATTGGTCTCACTCTTATCTGTTGTTGGTGTGGCTTGACCCTCAAGATATTTTTAATTCCTAGTCAGAAATGTTCATACTGAATTTATTATAGATTACTTACAATGAAATCAACATCTCTATTAATGTACTTTCCATGACTGGTGGTTCTTTGGTTTAAAGTAGCTGTTATTTGTCACACTGACAGGTACACCTACTGCGAAATGCTGGCGATGAAGTTACCATCACTGTTCAGTACCTCAGGGATGCTCCATCATTTTTAAAGCTCCCATTAGGTAAGAGGAAATTAATGGATAGGAGTAATTTGTTTTCTTCTTTGCAGTATTCTCATAAGATGTCAGTGACAGAAATAGGAACTCAATCTTTGAGTGTTTTACAGGAAGACATAGAAAATAGTGTGTGTGCTTTAGTGCTTAACATATAAGAATCTAATGTATACTGCATGACTGCTTCTGCATAGTTTCTTTTTAAAAAATTGAAAAACTCATTAAAATGCAGTATAATCATGGGTGATATCTGAAGGTTTTTTCTACAGAAGCTTTGCCTAAATACAAGAAATAGCATTTGCAAACATCTGAATCATGCGTTCACACTGAAAAGTATTTTCAGAACACTTAGAAATAAACGGATCACAATAATAAAATTAATTCCCTGAGCTGAGTCTGTTTTGCCGGTGGTGGTAATTGGTGAGTGATCTTTCCCTGTCCTTATCTTGGCCAACAAGCCTTCCATTATATATTCTCTCTCCTGTCCAGCTGAGGAGGGGGAGTGGTAGAGCAGCCTTGGTGGACACCTGGCATCCAGCCACGGTGAACCCACCACAATGCTCTGTGTGAGACAGCTGCCACCTTCACAAGGAGCTCACACAGGTCTGGGAATATTGGTGCCCTCTTAAAATCACAGAAGCATAGAATAATTTTGGTTGGAAAAGATTTTTAAGATCATTAAGTCAAACAGTTAACCTAACACTGTCACTAAACCATGTCCGTAAGAACCTCATCTATACATTTTTTTTAAACACCTTCAGGGATGGGGACTCAGCCACTTCTATGGGCCACCTGTTCCAATGCCTGACAACCCTTTCGATGAAGAAATTTTTCCTAATATCCAATCTAAACCTCTCCTGGCACAACTTGAGGACATTTCCTGTTGTCCTATTACTTGCTACTCAGGAGAAGAGACCAACACCCTCCCTGCTACAGCCTTCTTCCAGGTAGATGTAGACAGCAATAAGGTCTCCCCTCAGTCTCCTTTTCTCCAGGCTAAACAACCTCAGTTCCCTCAGCCACTCCTTATAAATGTTGTGCTCCAGACCCTTCACCGGTGTTCTTGCCCTTCTCTGAACTCGGTCGTGGTACATCACAGGGAGGAGTTTAGCTGACTCCTGCATTGCCTTTCTGACCAAGAGGCACTGCAACCATTCCTGTCTGAGGAGCTGAGATCATGTCACTGTTTCTGTGAAGTGCTATTTGTGGAAAGAGAAAGCAGTGATTAGCAGCAAGACCAGATCATCCTTTATCTCCATGTGACCAGAGGTGTGTGCAAAACTTCTTTAGGTAAACAGCTTCCATGAAAACTTGAACTATGAACTTTCACCTTACAAAAACCTCTCTTCTCTTTAAAAGGACCTTTTTCATGGCCTGTGGCCAGCTAGCACTGTTTGCAGTCCACCTCTGATTACTGTTGTTCAAAGAAAACCTGTTTGGAATAGTGTAAACAGTGCCCTTTTAGACAAGCTATCACAGACTATCAGCCAGCACAGCAGAGAAGCAATACTTCTTAAATGAAAGAGACATTTTGGATACAAACTACTTATTTTGGGCAGCTTATTAGTCTTGCTTCCTTCACACAGAGCATGAGATATTTTGCAAGCATTATACTGCCCTACCCAGTCCCATGCATAATCCCACACCTTCAGTCCCATAGTACATGCTTAACAAAAGGACTTACTAAGTATGATCAGGCAGCTGAGGAACTTAAGAAATTACCCTTCTTCTGAACTGAACCTGGACCTCAGCCCAGAGCTCACCTCTCCAAGTTACTCTGTGCAGCCAGTCAATAAAGACTGAAATCAAGCTCAAGGAGTGACATGATCTGTGGTGACTTGACATAAATACTCGTTCTTGTGGTAAGGAAATAAGCAAATAAAGTGTAGAAAATTCTTCAAATAGGTCTGGTTTTGGACCATACACTGAAGTTAAGGAGAACAGCAGTGGTGTGACAAAGCACCTGGTTTCAAAAAGAGCTTTTTGCAGGCCCATGCACAAAAGGGAATTCCAGTCATGAAGCATCAGTGGCACATATGACAAGCTAAGTAGCAATTCTACTACACAATAAAGTACTTCCCAACTCACACTGCAGGCAAGATGCTAGCGTTCCAGAAGACTTAGGGACATTGTCCCCTACCTTCAGGCATTCAGTCAGGCCAGCTGCTATGCTGGCAGTTTTAGATGTGTTCACTTCAAATGCAACCATACTGTCCCTTCCTTTTAGCCAGTATTATTGCTGTTTCTTATACGTACATCGTCAGGAGTAGCATCTGCCTCTGCTGCTTCCTTCTGGTACCTCTTCCTTCCCTACTCTATCTCCTGCTATGGCTAACAAAAACACAAGATGTCACAACAGAGAAATGTCTACCTACAGTTCTCACCACATTTTTCTGGTTGTTTTACTCTTTCATGGGTTGTGAACAACAAATATAGGCATGGGTACTGATTCCAAAGGGTGGTGGAGCACTGGAACAGGTTCTCCAGGGAGGTGTCACGACCCCAAGCCTGACAGTGTTCAAGAAGAGACTGGAGAACACCCTCAGACACATGGTGTGAAATGTGGGGTTGTTACATGCAGGGACAGGAGCTGGACTCGATGATCCTTGTGGGTCCCTTCCAACTCAGGACATTGTATGATATAAGGATGAGACGAGGATGACTCGTTCCTATGTTTGGAGGAGGTCCTAACACAGGGTGATGTGCCACCATGGACCTTTGTCTCTTTCACAGCTGCCTGGAATGCTGGGCCCTTAGTAGAGAGACAGACTGTCCATAATAGTAAATTAAATTATGCCAGAAAGTATTCTCTGCCACAGGAATTTGATAAGCAATTTTATAACGTGCTGCAGAATGCTTGGAGAAATTTTGCATAGGGCACATAATTCATTCTCAGAAAACTATCAGGCCTGGATCAGAAGTTAGCATGGGCCAGGATGGTAATTCACTAGGTCATTTGGCTCCATGGCTAGGTTGATTCCTCATCCCATGGCTTGTGGGTTGCTCTAAGGTCACTGTCAGCTAGAGAGAGGATAGATTTGTGTTTCTGGAAATCAAAGGAATGAACTTTGGCTTTTGGAGCTGAGTCAGGAAGTTATTAGTGGCTATGAGGGTTACTTGTTAGCCTGTTACAGAATAATTATGGTGTCAGCTCTTGGGTATAGTCATTAAGGATTCTTTGGAACTAAGTCCATTACCCACACCAGAACTGAGCAGGGCTTTTAGGACCTTTTAAGATAAGATTCACTGCTGCTAGGAGGACTCTTCATGACATTTTATGCTATAACAGGCTCTCTTCATAATTTTTCTTTTGCATAGTTATACCAAATTATCGGAATATTCTGAGTTGCAAAGCTTGTAATTAAAAATCACCAGGAGTCTTTCCTTTGATTTTAATTTTGTGGTTCTGAAATGGGCATTTTGTCTACTGGAAATTGTCTATGACATAATTAGAAAGTTAGATAAATGAGATTTTATTTATATACAAGAGGTCTCCTGTATCATTCAGCAATGTTGAACATAAGACAAATTGTTGTAAAGGGTAAAGTCTTGCTAACTACTTTTTGTACATTGATCCACTGTCCTTTGTTTTGGGGTTTTTGTTTGTTATTTAGAGATTCAGTGTAATTCACTGACTGAAGCAAACAACTACCCGTTGATGGGACTCTGAATTGACTAGAACTTTAATAGAGACCTTTCTAGGTCTAGAAAGCTTATAGGTATTTGAAGTTAAAAATAAAATCCAGGCTTCATTAAAATAAGTGGTAGAATACGTAACTTTTTAAATTGAAAAATCTCAGTGATTCTGTCAAAAAGAATATAAAAGGATTGATAAACAACTCCTACCTGTACCACTGCAAATGGGTTCTTGCTTTAGCTTTAGTGTCAGCTAGCTTAGTGATTTCATGAGTGACTGCTAGCTCAGCAAAATCTCCTGTGATCCTTACAGTGTTTCTTTCCCTCACCTTGGAGTTCTGCCTGTCTTTTTCTTGCTACCCCTGGGGCATTTAAGTCTCTGTGAACTGCAGAATCCAATATCCTTGCTATCTCTCTCCTTCTGACCCATTCTCACCTTACAGGTTAAGTTGGGTTTTTTTTCTTCTGAGCCTGTTAGCTATTGCTCAGGTAAAGATCGGGCAAAGATCTCCTCTCCCATGGGACCCTTCCTGGCCCAGCTTTCTCAAAAGAACAAAAATGACACAGCTGAGAATATGCAAATTAAACACATGATGCCTGTCATAGTATAGACTAGCATTTCTCATAGGGATGCCTGTCTAACTGTGATTTGGGCAGGCTAAGAGGACAACTAGGCAATAATGATTGCTGGAAATCTGACAACATACCAAATACCTTTTTTTTTTTGGCTTCAGTACCCATCAGGATACTGTATTGTGGTCATGGAGGGAGGAGTTACCTGTTGCTGATGTTTTATTTTACATAAACACTTTATTTTTTTAGTCTTTCTCAAACTAATGTTCCCAAGTTTTGACTGACACCTAACACTTGATTTGGAGTCTCATCTACTTGTGCAAGGGCTGTGGTATCAGATAGTGCAAGATTTACTTTATGTTAGTATATTTTGCATCATGTTGAGCATATACAGTGGGAACTTCTAAAATGCTGAACAAGGCCATGAAGGAGAAGTCCAGGAGTGATTGAGGCAGAATAGGCAGAGAGCAGACTAAAAGACTGGTGAAGTTGCTTGAAATCAAGTCATAGAGGTGGAGGTGGAGCCTGGGAGAAGCTCTGTCATTAGTTGTGACTCAGAAAACCAAAGAAAGCTGCTGAACAGAAAAACAAATCTGCAGAACCACTGTGGGCAGAGGGAAATGTGTTCCTTAACCTTTTATTCTTAGCTTTCCCATGCAATGGATGCCAGTTTTCTCTACTTAAAAAAAATATCTATATATATATATAGATATAGATATTCTAATGTAGTATTTTGTATTGGGATTAAACTTGGATTTAGAGATTTGAAAATACCTAAATTCATGTCATTTGATATGCTCAAATTACTGAGGAGGTGGGATAATTCCACTTTAAGAATCTGATTGACTCAAGGAGCTGTCATAGCTGTCTACTGCCACAGACAATGGCATTCCCTAACAGGCAGACTCTTCAGTGGAGAATTTAATGCCAGCTTTTTTATGTCATTATTTTTATTTTTTAAAAAATTGAAATTATCTTTTGTTCCAGCAAGTCACTCTGCTCATCTATGAGTATTGACATATATTTTTGCAGTCTACTATATGTATCTAGTCCCTACAAGATGTTGTAGCTAGTTACTAGAGTCAGCACTTGGTTTAGATGCAGGCATGCAAAGCATTGTGATTCCTTCTGCTGACATCGTCTAATGCTGCACAGAAAGGACTGCAAGTGAAAGCATGCAGAAACTTCAAAATTCAGGGTGTAATTCTGAGACCTCAGCACAGAACTGACAGAGATTTGTTATGGAGAAAATGAGCTTTTGATGAATTAAGTTCCATTTTGCTAAATCTTCCAGATATGTCAAATAGATACGTACAAAAATATATGATTAAGAATGACATTTTGACTTTCATGATGTTAGAGTTGACAGATCTATTAATGTGAAATGATTTACGAACGATTTCAGGTAACTTCCATAGATGGAAAAATGAGTTTTCTGTGATGATGAATGTAATGCTGTGAAATTGATTTTATGTGCTTTATTGATAAGACCAAGTACTGTCGAACAGTAATTGTATATTATTGGTACTATATGTTAACACTTTATGCAAAAATTACACAATGGTGTGACTTTGTGCTGTTTCCATTATTGTATGTTACAAAAGTATTAAGCTTTCCTGGACTCACTTTAACTACTAAAGCAGGATTATGATGCATAACTGCTAAAGAATCTTAAAGAATATAACTGTGTAATTTTAACATATTAACATTGTATCGACATTTCATGATAACTGTTTGCTTTGAATTTCTCATTTTGAGAAGGTGCATAATTCTTGAAAATAACTGGAATTTTAAGAAAAAGGTGTATCCATTAATAGAGTGTATATATGTACACAGTTACTACTTGCCTGAGAGTTTCTTATTAGCTTTGTTTATAAATACATTCCATGGTTATGCTCTAAGGTGAGACTTTCAACACTCACTGGGAAATTTATTCATTAAATTAAAGAGATTTGTATAACTTAATTTCTTACTTGGTTTTGAATAGCTCATTCTCAGTGAAAGAAAGGCTTAATCCTGCAAGTAGTTAAGCATACAAGTAGTTCCCATGAGCACAACCTCTATAAATAGCATCTAGCTACCTTGTTTTCTTCCTAGACATAACGTACAGCATATGGACATTTTCTTGGCTGTCATTCTGAAGTGCAAGTAATACTTCTGGTTTAGCTTAGTGATTTATATTAAAAATTCTTCTCCTGTTTTACAGCTGCAATAGATATTGCCTGATACATATATTTTTAACACAAGCAATTATTTTTCATTATCTGATTTCCAGGTTCCCCTGGACCATCCAGTGATCACAGCAGTGGAGCTTCATCACCTCTCTTTGACAGTGGCTTACATTTAAATGGAAACTCAACTAACACTGTAAGCAAATGAATAATAAAGACATGGTGTGAGCTATGTGAGTCCTGTTCCCATTTGAACCTTCAAATTCTGGTGTAGGACTGTAAGGCTACCCTAATTTTTTGTTGCTGTTGTTTGCTTGTTTGTTTGTTTGATTGAATTTTAAGTGCAAATACTGTAGAAATCTATACTTACAAAGTAACCGATATGGGGCCCTGGGCTTCCAGGTTCGTATTCTGAGACAACTGAGAAGCTTGTAGGAGTGAGCACAGTAAGATTTAATAATTGTTCAGGCATGAATTCATGTGAACTTTTGTCATTCTTTGTTGAATTGTAGTATTGTACTATTGAATTAAATCCTGCTAGAGATGCTGAAGTGTATGTGAAATTCATAAAATAGCATGACGTTGAATTATTGAAGCAAACTTTCATAGACAGGGAGAAAAAGTGAAAGAAATAAAATGGGAATCAGACTCAAGGAAAAAAAAATCTGTGTCTTTAATCCAGAGTATATTCAGTTCTTTTTTCTGTGGTGAACAGCTATGACTGAATTAGTTGCAGTATTGTGGGGGAAAAAAAAATCCTTTCTCCAGGAAAAATACTAGTCACCAAAGCCAACAAAGATATGATGTCTTAGGAGGTAACAATGTCGCTCTTTTAGAAATGAAGATTGGCGATGTACATACTACCTGTACAACAGCATGAACCTTCATGATCAAAACTTGTTTAACTCCTAAAAAATTGCTGCTGTAGTCCTTCAGTTGGATATTAAATCTTACAGAAGGAATGTCCAATAAATGGAGTGAAGGTTTCTCCTCTCCTCTGTTTTTCCTTTTCTTTCCTACTCAGCCAGCAGTGTCAGTGTCTGCTGATTACTGCACTTCTCCCAAGCTTTGCACTTTTTTTAGCACTGTCTCTCTAAACTAATCATTAAGACTTGTTTTCATGTGGTATATATAGATATGATAATATATTATTTATATATGATAAATAAACAGAAATATGCTTTTCTGTGCTGATACTTGTACCTTAGCACTTGGGGTCAAAACTGAGCATAAATATCAGTTTCACGTTTATTTGTTTCTAATGATCCAGATAATTATTACCTTTATTTACTTTGTGTAAATAAAGACCCCAACCTGTCCTCAGGGTCCAGCATTTTGTAATGCCTGTGTACCACGTGTTCTGCAGACAAGCAAAGTCCTTTCTGCAAAAGGCTTGCATTACAAGAAGAGTGTTGTGGACAGATTATTGCCTGTGATTGCATTAGCATGCTTTAGTAAATTAATGCCTATTAATTTAGTGCTAGAATGAGTGTGCCATAATAACTTTCAGTAATCATTATGACTGTACTGTGGGAATTGCACACTTTGAATGCTATGCATTATAAAAACATAAATAAGTAGTTAGAGTTTTGTAGACTTGTAGCAGAGTAATTTAGAGTTAGTTTCCAAGGTAGCACACAAATGAGTCTGCATAAGCTTGAAATATAAGTGGAAAACCAGAAACTAAAAAAGAGGAATACTGAGATACTAACTTGTTTTTATACAGCACTTAATTTTTCTGAAACCTGACATAAAATCACATGAGGAGCTATGCACCAGACACTATGACCTAGAAGTGGAGTAAAGCAAAACAATCCACCTTTTATCTAGCCTAGTAAAAAATTCATGATCTCCCTTTATGGGAAACAAAATGAAAAATTGCCAGATTCTTGCTGTGAAATTCCAAAGCAAGGCTTTAAGTATTCTGAGCAGGAATGACTGGCTTTAAAGATGGTCTGCTGGAGGTATGTGGTCAAACTTTTATCAAACTAAGCTGTGAGTGAAACTGAACTGTGATCAGATCTTCAAAAGTGGTTATAAATGTGTTTTTAATACCAGCTAGTGAGTCCTTCTTCTTTTTTCATTCAATTTTTTCATTTTTCTGAGGAGGGAAGAGCGGAACTGGCATTACCTATGATGGTATTGCCCAGTAAGGCTAAGGATATTTAAATCCCTTTTTAATGTCACCTTGGTAGGGGAGATCTGGCTCACTTTGAACATTATGTCATGTAAGTTTGTGTTTAGTTGTATGTACCTTCCTGACCACAGTCAGATCCGTGCCCTATTATACAGTACAGGGATATTTATGCGTGTAAATGCTGCTCCAAAAGCACACAATGTAGTGGAATGAGAGGTAAAGAATTACTGTTATGGCAGTTTCAGCAAGCTATCATTCAGCATCTCTGTTCTGAAAAACAATAATATAGAGACACTTGAGCTAATGCTGTATTCAGGGTGTAACGTTCACATGACACAACAGAATAGGCTGTGGTGAAACTGGCCATGTTAACATCAAGCTGCTTCTGCCTAATATGATTGTACCATTTTCAGTTCTGGTGCTAGCTTGCCGCTGTTAAATACATCTTCATCACCTCTGCTGCGGAGCACCTGTTATATGTGACATGATATCATCTGGAGGATTTATATACATTCTCCCTATAATATCTCAGCAGTTTTCAGTGTAACACTTGAAGAGGGTTCTCTGGAATAGAGAGAAATGAGCTAAAGTGCTCTCTTCACACCTAATTATTTTGTGCTTGGGCACTGACAAATGCTACAGAGACTGGTAGTGGCAGATACATTCATCTGTATCTTATAAGTGGTTTATTAAACACAATGTGAAGTTTCAGAGGGGAACATAAAACATTCAGAGGCGCTGATCTCTAGGGTAGTGATTACAAGTTGTTTACCTGAAGGATTCTAACTACAAAACTGTGAAGAAAATACTGTAGAGATACTCTCCTAGATATCCAAATATCTTTGGTTTCCAGGCAAGTTCTCTGGAGAAGCTTGGGTTAGGGAAAAGAAAAAAAAAAAAAAAGACTGAAAATAAACCAAATTACTGTTTAGGACACCATTGAAAAGAAACCAAATTCCATTTTAAGACACTATTGAATAACATGATAGTCACAATGCAAACAGAGAAGGTAATAGGTTTTCATTTGTTTAAAAGTCCAGCTTTCCTGAATTGTCTAAAACTGATGTTCTAGTAAGCGGTGAGACCAGAGTAAATAGTTATTTTCTGTGTGTTCATGTAATTTAAGAACTGTAATTTAATTACGGTACTGTATGTTTAGTTTAGGTGGTTAAATGAAACTAAACAGACACTTAAAATTTTCTAAATTGCTTTGAAATCTTTTTTTTTTTCCTCTATGGCTTTGTTTCATCTGTAATTTATTATTTTTTTTTTTTTACTTTAAAAAAGACATTGTCTACTTCATCACCAAGTACCACTTTTAAAAAAAGAAAATACACAGGTGCCCAGCTCTTGGTGGGACCAGTAGGGTGCTAAATCTTTAATGTCTGTGGTAGTCTTGGTTCCAGAGTGAATGATATGACTCCATCCCTAATGTGTAAAGGCAGAAAGGGAAGAGGATGCAAGAAAGGAGGGTGGGCACTCTCCAACTGAGATGGATACTTTAGTGGAGTGTGTGACCAGACCACTGAATTGAGTTTCAATCGATGACCTTTATCTGAAAGCTTCAGTAGTTTTATTTTTCTCATGTTCCTATAGTGTCTTCCAATTCAGTATAAATACGCTATTGATCATTCTTAAGTTTTGTTTTTCATTTTTATCATCCTGTAGCTCACTTTAAAGAAGAAAAGTTTCAGGATTTCAGATCAATAGCTTTTGTATTAGAACAGTTCAGCATGTGATACCAATAGACTCTGCCAACTCTTGATCTGAAAATCCATGATTTTCTCGCTGAATATGGAAGCAATGTGACTTTAAATTGGCTTTCAGTTCACAGTGTGTCATTTGGAAATGTACTTGCATAAAATGTAATTAATATAATAAATAAAAAAAATAGCTCTCTTAGAGGTACAGCACTGATTACTCTCATGAAAATAATCGTCACCATGTCTTGCATTTCTTTGCTGAAGAGAACACAGCTAGCTACACTTAAATATTTTGGACTGCTGCTGTGCTGAGAACTTTTATGAAATGAGATAAACACACTGCAAGTAAGTGTGCTCCTTTTTTTCAATTAATAAAATACGAAATGACTGTCGCATAACAACCTACAGGAGAAAAAAAAATCCAAATATTCTTTTTTTTTATTGCATCTTTCAGAAATCGTAGCAGTAGAAGCTGGAGAAAGCCTGTTAAATAACACTTTTCTACTCCAGTACTATAGAGTTATTAAGGTTATGCTTTTTATATTAAGTATTGAAATGGTTTAATTTAGATTTAGCTGTTCTAAAGTGCTGCGTGTTTCTAATTCTGTTTAGAGTTGATTGGGACTTTCATTGTGACATTAATGAAGTGAATAAAGGTATCTTTAAAAGTCTTATCTTTTAGTTGTATTGATCCCTACTGTCACTGCTAATCCTTTCAGCAGACTTATTTCTTCAAATATTTAACATGTAATTGATCAGGTTGGCCATTTCTTCTGCACAGAAATTAAACACTTGTTTAATTTCCCAGTAAAGTTTAAGTCAAATATGGTTTTAGGATTTTTTTTTTTTCAACCTAGAGCCTTAACAAATGCTAGTGAAGGAAAATATTGCATTGAAAATACAAAGAAGGTCTTACTAGCTGCTAAATAAATGAACGCTGAACAACATTTGCTGCTTTATAACATCTGATACTCATTTTAAAAGTATTCACTTAGAACACTGAAAGTTAATCCGATATTCACACATTTCAAAGAAGATGGCTTCAGTTTTTTTAAGTGAGGCTGACGTAAGCCCAAGTCTGTTTCCACTGGAAAAGAAGTCAAAAACCGAGAAAGGTCAGATGAACAATTATGGCTGTGTTATTTATCTTTCAGAAAAAACTGCAGTAGGATCACAATGGAAATAATATGTTAAGTAGAAAACAGTAACTTGCATTTGTTAGGTATCTGGTTTCATTTCTTAGTTATACCTATTTTTCCCATACACAGCCCTTTCATGTGAATGCATTGTTTCTTACTGTTCCTATAAATTCATCCATTTTAGTTTCCAGCAGCAGCAAAAAGAAAATGGCTTAGTCCCGATTTATTACCTTTTTTATAGCTTCTGATAGAAATTGTGTCATTCTCTTCATCCTTATGCATTCTTTTCTTTTTTTTTTTTTTTTAATTACACTTAAGATTGAAATATTTTGAGTCCTTTTGTTTGCTTGCTGAATTGTAGGGAGCAGCATTTCATCTGAGTAGTCACCAGGAATCTGCTTTAGGGAGAGTTGTGTTGCTCTGTAGGTTGCACCGAGTGCTTTGAGTACCTTTCATTCACACAGATAGATAAAGAAAGTTTTGGGCAACAGAGTTATTTATTAATGAATCGTGCTCTTCTGTTTAGCCTATGGTATTCAGGAGTGCAGGAACTAAATTTGCATTTGATTCTTGGACAAAATTGTCCCTCTTTTTTCTCTTATTATCTGTTCTCCTGCCTATGACTATGAAAGTTCAAAATGAACTACTTCAGGTCAGAGCTAGGTTATAAAGAAAAGTTAGAAATTTGAAACTGTTGTATGAGTAAACAAAATTATGATAATTTCTCACCTGTTACCAACACGGTGAACAGAAGCAGCAGCTGTCTTTCATGTGTATTACCCGGGAGTATCTCAAGTCCTTGGTTAGAGGGAAATACATGTGGTATCGTTCATGAGATTGAAAACTAAATAAGGAAGTGTTAGAAGAAATGAAGGCAAGGGGTTTTGGTTTTGTTTGTTTGGTTTTGGTTTTGTTTGGTTGGTTTTGGTTTTTTTGTTTGTTGTTTTTGTGTGTGTGTGAAAGATCCATCTACTGTTGCCCCAGTCAGTGTTCGACTACTGTTCCGAATACCAGGCCCTGGTAATGATCAATATGGAAACAGAGAGGCAAATAGTGATTATGTGCTTCTAGATTTGATATGAGCATAGATGAACTCCAGCAGTTCAGGTACATGCTATAAATGGCTTACAGTGAAAAATGGTAGTAAAATTGAGTCAACAAGTTCTCCCACAGAGTTTCATCCACTGTCATGCCACAAATTCCCACAACAAATTGAGAATTACTGAGCTCTTAGTTAGTGATAGAAGGGAAAGTCAAGCCTAACCTTGAGCCAATTTTTCTAAGCAAGGACAGAACGCCCCATCTGAAAGGCTGCCAAAAGCTGTCTGTAACAGCTGAAGTTTGGGTACACTTGCATTTACAGTATTATGCCAATAATCTCAACGTTATATTTTATTCTGTTCTTTTCTTTATATATCTTTAATGTTGGGTTTTGATTTATGACTGCTGTTACAGTTTGAGAAGAATCATAATTACTTCCTGCTTTTTGTGCTGAGATTTCATATAAACTACTCTGGCCCCTGTCCTCTTCCTCCCAAAGGAAGAATATATCTGGAAAGGTGTTCAAGGCAAGGTTGTTGAGGTTACTCAGGAACCAATTACATACTAGCCCAAGGGAAACAAATTAAAGAAAAAGGTGCAAAGTTCTGTCAAATAGTCCATATGTATTTTCTAAAGATATTTTAGTCAGGCTTATACCTTATTGGTTCACTAAAAAAAAATAATAATGTAATAACACCTAGCAGCACAGCTGTAATAAAATATTCATTAGTATTTCTATTGTGAATCACTTTTAGAGAAACTTATATAACTGAAAGATTTTTAATTTTTTTTCCTCACTGGAAGAATAGTAAACCTGTTGATTTAAATCCATAGCTACTGCAGTGAATAAGGCAACATAGGTGCCTAACACGTACTGCTATACAGACTCTCCATGTAAACATCACATATAGGTGCTCAGTGTCTGCAAAACCATCCCTTAATTAAAAATCATTAAATGTCTTCAAGAACAGTCATTAAATTTCAAAAGCATGCATGTGATGCAGCATTATAATTAAAAGTCTTTCTTTTCTGTGATAGAAAGGGAGAGGTAGTATCCTTGTTTCACATGCTGTTTTACCTTCCTCTCATTTAATTAAACATCTATCAATTAAAATAATGTAGAATAGAGCTGGGTAATTAAAATTTGCTGCTTTCACTGAATTTTAAAGACATCAAATTACTTGTCCAAATTGTTATTTCATCTGGAAGAGCTTGTTTCCTGTATAGAAGCCTTTATCTATTAAACGATTTAATGATGCATACTTTACCAGATAATTACTGTCTTCTTAAAGCTGTCACAGAACTGTGCACCTGCATCTAAGAATTCCATTAAAAATAAATAAACACAGACCCTCTTCTGAATTGATGCTGCATGAAAGGAATGCACAGGTATTTTGATATCGTCATTAAATCCCTCTGAATTCTGAGACAAGTCAACTGCTCTAATTGACTCCTATTTACAGTAGATATCTCAATAATGTTTTTCTTTACTTGGGCATCACAAGAGTTTCACTCATGCCTCTACTCTCGGCTGAACAATTGTTAATTGTGTTGTTCCACAACTAAAGTAAGCTAATGCAAGACTCTTTTGCTGCTAAATGGATCAGTCTTGTTTTCTTCTCCAACCATTCTACAGCCTCTGTCTGTCTCTGGAATAAGTATCAGCAAATGCTTAACTGTATGTTGGTCATTTTAGGACATTTTTATGTACATTTGGTTCCATTTTATGGAATAGGCTCAAGACTTTAATGATACATAATAAATCCTTTAAAGCAAAAAATAGATAAATTCCAAATTGTCAGTAAAAAGTTATTTATTTTCTAATGGGTATCATACTTGATTCTTATTTCACAGAATCATAGAATCACTGAGGTTGTAAAAGACCCTTAAGAGTCCAACCCTTAACCTAACAATGCCAAGTCCACCATTAAACCATGTCCTGAAGCACCACATCTGTATGTCTTTTAAATGTCTCCAGGGATGGTGACTTGACCACTTCCCTGTTCCAACACTTTCTGTGAAGAAATGTTTCCTAATATCCAATCTGAACCTTCCGTGGTGCAGCTTAAGGACATTTCCTCTCATCCTATTGCTTGTTACTTGGGAGAAGAAACCAATGCACACCTCGCTACAACCTCCTTTTGTTGTAGAGAGTCGTAAGTTCTCCCCTCAGTCTCCTTTTCTCCAGGCTAAACAGCCGCAGTTCCCTCAGCTGCTTCTCACAGGACTTGTTCTCTAGACCCTTCACTGATGCAGCTTTGCTGCTCTTCTTTGGATGCACTCCAGCATGTCAGTGTCTTGTGGTAAGGGAACCAAAACTGAACACAGGATTCAAGGTGTGGCCTCACCCGTGCAGATGATCACTTCTCTAGTCATGCTGGCCACACTGTTCCCGATACAAACCAGGATGCTGTTGGCCTTTTTGGCCACATGGGCACACTGCTGGCTCAAATTCAGCCGGCTGTCAATCAACGCCCCCAGATCCCTCTCCGCCAGGCAGCTTTCCAGCCACTTTTCCCTGAGCCTGTAGTGCTACCTGGGGTTGTTGTGACCCAAGTGCAGGACCCAGCACTTTGCCTTGTTGAACCTCGTGCAATTGGCCTCAGCCCAACAATCCAGCTGATCCAGATCCCACTGTAGAGCCATCCTACCCTCCAGCAGATCAACACTTCTGCAAGCTTCCTGAGGGTGCACTCAATCCCCTCATCCAGATCATTGATAAAGAGATTAAACAGGACTGGCCCCAATACTGAGCCTTGGGGAACACCACTCATGACCGGCCGCCAGCTGGGTTTGAGTCCGTTCACCACAACTCCTTGGGCCCGGCCCTCCAGCCGGCTCTTTATCCATCACAGAGTACACCCATCCAGTCCATGAGCTGCCAGCTTCTCCAGGAGAATGCTGTGGGATATGGTGCCAAAGGCTGTACTGAAATCCAGGCAGACAACATCCACAGTCTTTCCCCCATCCACTAAGTGGGTCATCTTGTCATAGAAGGAGATCAGGTTGCTCAAACAGGACCTACCTTTCATAAACCCATGATGGCTGAGCCTGATCAACCTGATTGTCCTGTACATGCCATGTGATGGCCCTCAAGATGCTCCATGATATTCCCCAGCACTGAGATCAGACTGACAGACCTGTAGTTCTCCAGATCCTCCTTCCGGCCCTTCTAGTAGGTCAGTGTCACATTTGCTAACCTTTTATTTCCTTTTAGATTGTTTTACCTTTCAGTCTTCATGAAAATAACAGTTAATTCACATAAATTAAAATAAATTCTTTACAAATTAAGTTTACAATTGTATATCTTTGCACGGTTTTGAAACCCTCAAACATTCAATTTAGGAAATAACTAAAAAAATTAAGGAGTTTTGGTAGGCAGTCAAACTTATAGAATGCAAATAAGTCTTTTGTGAAATCATTTGCACTGGTTAAATTTACAGTTGAAAGCTCAGATATTTTCTAAGAAGTTCTCCTGTCCTCTATTTTCTCCATGCTGATGACAACAGCAAGTTATTGTGGTAGCAAATTAAAAAACAAGCTTGTTTCCAGGTGAAGAAATCATTGATACTAATTAATTTGGCCTTTCAAGAACAAACAGTATCAATTATTGTTGCCTCTTTGTTTAATTGTAGTATGTGAATGTTTGCAATAGATACATTGCTGTTCCCTTGGTCTATATCCACTATGGAGACTTTTCAAGACTTGCATTTCTGCAAACCAGATAGTGTTTGTAATATGAGGTGAAAAGTGTATTTAAAAGCAAGCTTAAGCTTGCTGAGAAATATGAGCCTGAGTATTTCTGGCTCCAAAAGTGAATTAACCCAGCTTCAACCTGTCTGAAGCCCAAATGTAGCAAAAGAGTGATATGTCAACCTAAAATATCACTGTGACTGCTTTCGAGGTGCGGCTCTAGCAAAAATTGCAAATTAAATTACTAGGGAGGATTCAGAAACACTTCCTTCTGAGGACATGACATTTTTCTTGCAGAGATTTAGAATCAATGACAGGAGTTTTTAAAAAAAAAAAAAAAAAAAGTAAGGTAAAATAACTGAGTTTCCCAGGCTCTGCAAATTGTATGTCACAAAAATATTAGACATTGACAGTCCCAGCCAGCTGTGATCTTTTGCCTTTCTTCCTATGTTCTTAGTAGAAACTTAATTACAGAGACATGTGTGATCTGATCTCTCATTTAGTGGAGGAGTTTCTGGACTCATTCTGCTTAGGGGAAGACTTCTTGCTTGCCCAATAATGAGTTGTTATATAGTTGTTTGAAAAAGCAACAAAGTACTTGCCTACATTGTCCTTCATAGGTCAATGATTGCTAATGGAATATAGAATCAAACCCTCCTCCAAGTCAACAGTACACAGCTGTCCCAGGTGGGTAGTGATTATGTGTCATTACAACCTGATTCTTGTTCAGTGTTCTGTCAAAAATGAGATTTTTGTGTTCAATCCATTTCTTAATGGACAGGTGTTACAAACAAATTGGTATTAATTGGCAACATTGTTGACGGCCTGAATGGAAAGCCAAAGGTGTGAAATGAACCGGAGGATAAAAGCTGTGATTGCAGAGATTATGTCTAAACAGCCAAATTTTTTTAGTGCTTTGAAGGAACAGTGTGGAGAGTTTTCAACATGATCAGCAGCAGCTGTTTAGCAGACAGAAGGCTTGAAGGTCAGCCAGCTCAGTACCACTGGGTCAGGTCAAAGGACCATTTGGCCAAATAGCTGGTCCCCAGCAGGTGCCCTCAGGAGAATACAAGAAAAGAGCAAATATGCAAATTTATTTATAGGGTATATTTGCTGCACCTCAAATGATTTCTGGCACAGGAACCTCCTGAGCTAGAGTTTGTGATATAGAAAAATGTGGTTTTCTTTGCTTTTATCCCACTGAATTTTACCACCAATCAGTATGCCTGCTTATTATATGAAAAGGGCAAGTGAACCACTGTTTCCTAATCCTTTTTTTCTGCTATTTATGTTTTTACATACCTTTGTCATACAATTCCCTCAGCTACTTCTTTTTCAATCTAATGAATCTTTGTTTACTTGCTATTTGTGTGGAAACAGTTCCATTCCTTTCGCCATCTGCTTTTCTCATGACAGCAAGTTCTTATTTTTGAGTGTTAATTGCCTGTTCGTATCCCATTAGAGTATGGGAAAATTTAATATTGTCTTTACTGGCAGGCATTACTATGCGATTGTCTACTATATTTTTAGCAGTGTTTTTATCTCTCAGTCATTCTGTACCATGACCTTCTTCTGCAGCTGTTTGCACTTTGGTTTTCTTTTTATCATTCTTAATTACTTGTGCATCACAAACTTGGTGTTCACCATGTTATCAGATCATTAATCAATATGCTGAACAGCATATATGATTGTGGAAGTCCACTGATAGTGCCCTTCCACAGTGAAGAGTGGTTCTTAACTGTTGTGTTTTTCTTGCTATATTTCAGCTGATTACTAATATTTGTGAGGATTTTGCCTTATTTCACAAGTTAGTTAAGAAACTTTAGTGAGGGACAAAAGGTTTTTGGAAAACCAAGTATGCTTTAGCAATTGGTTCTCTCTAAAAGATCTGGGAGTGTCAAGGTTTAAGGCAAGGTGGCAATAAACCGTGGCAGACGCTCCCTGTTACCTCTCACTTCCCACCACCCCTTCTTTTTAGATTGGAAAGATGATAGAAAAGATAAGGGGAAAGGAAGAGAGACTTAGACTTCAAGTTGGAGACTTTTAAAGGGTTTTACTAGTGCTACTAATAAATAGAGGATATATACAAAATATACAAAACCAATCTCAAGTGCTCGATGTGGAGTTGGTGTCACTCCAGCAGCAGGAGCTGGGTGTACAGAACTGGCTGCTCCAGCAGCTGCAGCTCAGGCCCCTGGAAGTCATGGGTGGGACTGCACAGCAAACCGGAACCTGGTTGCAGGGATGCAGGGCCTGAGACCTGTACATCACAGGCAGACAGGCAGGGTCCTCTCTAGGTGCCGACCATGGTCGAAGATAGCGTGGCCCTCATGATCACCCTCTTATATAAGGGGTATGATGATTATGGGATGGAATACTTCCGTTGGTCAGTTTTAGTCACCTGTTCCATCCACCCCTCCTCAAACACACCCCTCTCTCAACGGAACATGGGAAAACTTGTCAGTCTTTCTTGGCTACCATAATAATAAATCTAAACACGAGTTTCTTCAGCATTCTGTTGGTCTCTTATCAACATTGAGTACAGCAGCCTAGGAAAAATATGCAGGCAAAAACTCAGAAAAGTACAGCCACCTAGAAGAACTTAGCTGAAAGAAAAGTCACTAAAAGAGAACTGGCTCCGTTTTTAACAAAACCAGGACAGGGAGGAGTGACCTCTGTTTGCAAAAGTTGTATTGATTTTCTTCTTCCCCGGTTTGTTATTTTTATCCATGTGTTTAGAAGATCAAACGATCTGTCTCAGATTGAAGTTTTAATACATTTAGGGCAAACTGAACAAAATGAACTGCTGGTTCTATGATAGTATTTTGTTTCTATGTTTCTATGTCTTATGGCCATATTTATGCCCTCTTTTGTCCTTAAGAAGAAAAAGAAGGATCAGTCCAACTTTTCTGCTCTACCATAAACTGATTAGTAGAAAATGGCTTGGTAAGAAACAGACATTTGAAACTTGGACCAATTTGACCCCTTTGTATCCTTTCGCTGTTCTTGGTCATTAATGTTTAGATCTTGCAGTAGGGTTTCTGCAGGAATAAGTAGTCCAGAACTGGGGTAGAGGGGCAAATGGATTACTCTTTTTTGTGTATTTTTCAGATATGAAAACTTTGAAATTGTCTGGAAAAGTCACATTTCCTTTAGGAGTTTACATTTTTTATACTGTAGTATCATAGCTTTGGGGTTAATAGATTTTGACAAACTTGTTTTGGCCATTTTTTCCCCTTCAATTCACAAATCTAATGAATGACTGTGATGTAGATTTTCTAAAATTCTGATCTTAACTGAAATTGAGATATTTTTTCTTTACAGTAGTATAGAATCATAGAGTAGTTTGGGTGGGAAAGGACCTTCAAAGATCATCTAGTCCAACCCCCTGGAATATGCAGGTACATCTCCAACTGGATCAGGTTGCTCAGAGCCCCGTCCAGCCTGACACTGAGTGTTTCCAGTGATGTGGCATCTACCACCTCTCTGAGCAACCTGGGCCAGTGTTTCACCACCCTCATTTTTAAAAAAATTCTTCCTCCTGTCTAGCTTGAATCTCCCCTCTTTTAGTTTAAAACCATTAACACCTTGTCCTATCACAGCAGGCCCTGCTAAAAAGTTTGTCCCCATCTTTCTTACTGGCCTCTTTTAAGTACTGAAAAGCCGCAATAAGGTCTCCCCAGAGCCTTCTCTTCTCCAGGCTGAACAACCCCAACTGTCTCAGCCTGTCTTCATAGAAGCTCCTGGCTGGGTGTCACTCTCCTGAAGGAAACCCCTGGCACACCTGAGCTCCCAGGAGGGCCGGCATGCTGTGGTAGGCATTTCAGCCAGGCCATAAAGCTTTGTATCCTACTAAAGCATTTGATTGAAGTGTAAGAGAGCAAATAGAAACATTAAATTGCCAGAGTGACCCACTCACAATTTTTTTCCTGCCAAATGCTCTTAAATTGCCTAGAATGTCACAGTTTATTGTTCAACAGCTTGCTAAAGAAGTACAGCTAATGGTTCCCAAGAAAAAGGCAGGGTTTTATGTTTAAATTGTCTATATGTTCTCTGTGTCTTAAGAGCTGAGAAGTTTGGAACAATAGGTGAAGCTGCTTCAGGAATTTTTATGTTTCTTTATTTTCTGATTTGTGGATTTAAATTCAGTTATCATAGTCAAGCATTTATGTTTGATGTAATAAACTACCTTCTGATTTATTCTTAGACATTTCTGTTTCCAGACAGGCATGTTACATTATGTTGATAATTTTCAACTTCAGATTTCATGTGGTTCTGTCAGTTATTGTAATTTGAACAGAATTCTAAAATATGCATCACATTCTTCATTATGATACTATTAAATTTATACTAAACTTTGGAGACACCTTAGCCTTTTGTGGCTAATTCTGTGAGATAGAATTAGTCTATAGACTTGATTATGAAATATTCATACTGCAACAACACCAGATCTCAATCAAATGAAAGCTGGATTGTTCTAGGGATTGTAAATACTCTAAATGAAATTCCTTTCTTAAAAGAGATTGAAGTCTTAAAGATTCATTAGTGTTACCAATGCTGGCAATTTCATTACATTTTTTTTTTTTTTACTAGAAAAGTGTCCCTCAGTCGCTGACTCTCAGTCGTTCTGTTAGAGTATGACAGTCACTATTTTGGTTTATTTAAAGAAGGAAATAGAAAGATAAGCCTTGATGACTGTAAGGAAGAGCTTTAGGGGAAAAAAATAACCCTAAATCCTATTGAGCAAGAAAAAGAAATAGAACAATTCCCTGAATGTTCTTTATTTTGAGTAAGTTTTATGGCTTTTGAGCACTTGTGCATGACAACACTGAAGTTGCGTCAGTCTATTTGCTGTTTTAACTACTACTCAGTTCATATTTACAGCTCAGTTAAAAATAACCAGCTTTCAACTCCCTTCTCTACCAGAAGGTTTTCTATGCAACCTGGAACAAATAATTTGGTTCAGAGACAGCACAAACGCCTATCTTTGGCCAAAATATCTATGTCTGTGAATCCTTCTCAGCTGCCTCTCTGTGAACAGTATTGCTATCCTTATAAAAGAGCGAAATGCTCAGCTATCATGGTAGTGCACAGATATAAGTATCGATAGAAATTTTCAGTTGATCATTTTTATGCATTCTATATGAAACTCCTAGATCATTCTATTGTTTATTTAATAAGCATTAAGCTCATAATCAAGCTGATCAATCTGGACTGGTACACTGAGCAGTGGTTTCCAACATTTTCTAATCTGTTTCTAATGTAATTGATTTTTGCCTGTAAACACTATTTTGCAAACAAAGCCAGTTACCATATTTTTTTTACAATTTGGGCATA
This sequence comes from Patagioenas fasciata, assembly GCF_037038585.1. NCBI lineage: Eukaryota > Metazoa > Chordata > Aves > Columbiformes > Columbidae > Patagioenas > Patagioenas fasciata. The sequence continues at coordinate 105,561,939 of NC_092522.1, forward strand.
GTTCTGTACTTGCAATCATTGATACAATGATGTATGTAAACCTCTGGATATTATTTCACAAGGAGTAAACTGCAAGTGTATATGAACTAAGATGTATATCACTCTGTAGTTTCCTGAATATTTTCTATGGCAACTTTTAAAATTGCATAAATATTTTATTTTTATCATGTTTCGTTCTTGGTGCCTTCATGCACTATTTAGTTGCAATGCATAAGATGCTACATATGTGAGCAGGCTGAACAGTCTGCATATAAGCTCTAGTTTTGGTTTGAGTAGACCCTTATATCAATAGCTATATATCCAAGCTAATTCGCCTAACTTCATTTGCATTTGTACACATTTGATTTAAGGTTATTTTCTTTTCTATGCTGTAGTTACATGAAATGAGTAGATTGTAGAATCACATATTTTCACTGTTCTGAGATCTGGACATCCTTTTCTGCTTAGGTGGTATCAACTATCTTGCCTTTATTGTAGAATTATTTAAAGGAAAACTTCGAAAATGAAATTTCAAAATTTGTCAGTCTATATGTGGATACTGGTGACACAGAAATCAGAATTTTAAATCTATAATTAAATAACGTTATGGATGAAGGTCACAATGCACAAATATGAAAACAGTAGTCTGTAATGTAGTCTTTACGTTAAGATATTACTTGTGTCTTTTTCTCTGATGATTGTTTGAGACATGTAGAAGAGTTGCACAGATCAAATTAATTTAAATCAAAAATGTATTTTGTGTTGAATTCAGAGAAAATTCAGGACACTTATGAGTAAAAAATGTTTCCTTTTTATTAGTAGTTATTAACAGAAATATAATATATATTTAATGTTAAGGTAATACTGAAATTAAGTCAAAAGAATAATATCAAGATAGCTAACATTCCTTTCTACATAAGTGCTTCTTTTTTATTTTGCTACTAAATCCTGAGTTTGCTGAATAGTTCTATTGCTACAATTATTCACTTCTGAGACAAGAGATGCATATTCATGGTTTTTTCACTGTATTGTCTGATACACTGCATTTACTGATTCTCATTTATTCTGTACAGGCTCCATCATCACCTTCTTCACCCATAGCTAATGAACCAAAATACGAGAAGCACTGGCTAGACACCTTATCAGTTCCTCTGTCTATGGCTCGAATCTCGAGGTACAAAGCTGGAACAGATAAATTAAGGTTTGTAAACGAAAACGGGAAGCACTGGGTTAGCTAGCTGTACCTAATAGTTTGCTGTGGAGTGTTGGCTATATAAGAATTCTTTGAGTGGAGATATGAAGGTCTTCTTATTAAAAACTATGCAGTCCATCTTCTTTTGAGATTAATTATGATTACCAAAGATAAAGTAAAAAAAGGATGATAAATATAGTTCCTATAAACACATTTCTATGATCTGTTGGATCTTGGGAATTCAGTTAGCATCAGCAGCTAGTACAGAGGTTAATCTTGGCATTATTTGAATTAATTTTTAAATACTACATTTCATTCTGTATCTCTGATGGAATACTTTATATTCCCAAATTCTAATATTGTCAATTAACTCTACTGCTACTTTACAAATGATAACACAGTCCACAATCATAATGACTGTGCTGTCTATTACTGTCATATAGAAACTCATATTAACAAGAGATTTCTGCAAGCATATGGTACAAAATACTGTATTTTTGATCCTAGAACCTTTTTGCAGGCAGATACCTAAGTAATGGTTCATAAAGTAGCTATAGAATAGGATGTCAGAGGTAGTTATCCTGGACTTCAGGAAATATGAAAGCAAAAGTGAAGTTTAGTAAAGCTTCTATAAATAATGTGCTTGAGAAAGGTTTAACACTTTGCACCATGCATCAGCTTTTTTCTGCAAACCATTCCATGTGGTAGGACTGCTTCAAATCTGCCAGTAGTTGTAGTCCAAGTAGTCCACACTTCTCCATATGTGTGACAACAGGAGTTTATTCACTGTTGTTATTTTCCATTTTCTTTATGTGTTTTCCTATACTTGTTTGCTTCTAATTCTCATTAATAAGTGAACTGTAATCTCTATTGAAGCATCAGCTATACAGATCACCTGTTACAGGAGGTACCAGAAATTAATGTATGTACCTTTCCTGATGTCTGCCAGATTTGTGACCTGTTTTCTGAAAATGAACTGAAAAACATTTTTTTTCTAGTATGACAGTTTTGCTGCTTTTAACTTATAGCAATTAGTCTCCTAAATTGGTTGGCAACTCCTCTCCCAGACTTTGTGTTAAAGCATCACAGATGAATAATAGTAACCTGTCCAGAAAAGTTTTAGGTTCTTCCACAGTCTTTGTCTGAAATCTTAATTCCATTTTATTTAGTCTCTCATCACTTCCTCCACCACCTTCTTCCTTCCTGCTTCAAGTGACCAGTTCATGTGGTCCAGCCCTTCCCAATCTATCACAGGTCTCCAGCCGGTCAAAGCTTAGAAGTTCTCCTGTGTGCACATGTAGACATCAACTCATCATCAACTTATCATCAATGTTCTTAAATTTAAAGGATAAGTGGAAGAAGAGAGAACATTTAAACCTCTGAGTTCAGCAATCAACCTGACAGTCTGAAGCAGTTTCACTTCTGTTCTGTGCACTCTATGGATTAGATGAAGTGATCCCAAGGGCTTCCAGGTCCCACAAAAAGCAGCATGTGCATTCTGAGAATTCTTTGAAGTAAAACACCTTCTGATATTGTACTGGGTCCAGCTGAGATGGAGGTAATTTTCTTCATAGCAGCCCATATGGTGCTGTGTCTTAGTTTGTGGCTAAAGCAATGTTAATAACACACCAGTGTTTTGGTTGTTGCTGAGCAGCTCTTGCACAATGTCAAGGCTTTCTCTTTTTCATGCTCTGCTTCTACTCAAGGAGTAGGCTGGAGTGAGCAAGAACTTGGGATGGGGCATATCCTGAGCAGGTGACTCAGATTGGCCAAAGGGATATTCCATGCCGTGTAACATTATGGTCATCACTAAAATCTGAGAAGAAGGGGTGTGGGGGAGCTTGCCATTGCTTGGAGACTGGCTGGGCATCATTCTGCTTGTGGGACATGGTGAGTGGTTGCCTTCGCATCATTTGTTTTGTTGTGGGTTGGTTTGTTGTTTTGTTGTTTTTTGTTTGCTTGTTTTCCCTCTCTTCCCCTTACTTATCAAACTGTCTTTATTTCAACCCACCAGTTTTCTTGTTCTTCCTATTCTCTCTGGAGAGCAGTGTGGGAATGAATGGCAGTGTGGATGCTTAGCTGCTGGATCAGGATCAACCCATCACAGATATCTTTTTCTTGTGAGGATTGAGGAGCTTAGTGCTTTGAGTTTCAGTCTTGGAGAGACACATTATCTTGTGATGCATTTTATTCCCATGTATATTTAGTATACACAGCACTCCTTTATTACTGTTTTTGGTTGTTTTGTTGTTTGGTTTTTTTTTTTTTTTCTTCTTTTTGTTATAAGCACTAAAAAATCATGAAATTGTTCCATAAAGCCTATCACCATCCCATGATACTTTAGTTCTACTAAATGCTCCTTGCTTCTTTTGGTAAACTAAGAAGAATATCTGTATAAGTGTTAAAGGAGTACCACCTTGAGATTAACTGTGGATAAGGTGTTTCCCATATTCTTACTAAAGGTGTTTATTTTTGCCTGAGGGATGTCAGACTACTCTCAGCTTATTCTCTCCTCCTCTGAAATATGTGTACTTATACTTGCTGTTATCCCACTTGTATCCTTTCTTTTACATTTCTCCATGTTTGTATAAACATAAATTCCAACATTTTTCTTCAGTAATTGCTCTCTGAAGTCAAGTGTCTGCATTGTACAAATAAAACCTACAAGCAATTACAAGTATAAATGGTGACATCAATCTAGATAACAATCCTCCTTTCAACCATATCTACACATCTTCACTCTCTTTCACCTTTCAGCCATCAGTCTAAAGCCATTTGAATGAGCTCATGGCAATTCCCCTCCATTTTTCATGCATCCTGCTGACTAATTTTCTAGTTTTGCCATTCTCTGAATATTTACTTGAATCATACAATCATAGAATGATAGAATCATAGAATACCAGATTGGAAGGGACTTCAAAGATCATCTCGTCCACCCTTTCTTGGCCCAACACCCTGTCCAGACAAATCTTAAAGATATGCATTGTTGGGGAATCCGCTATTTCCCTGGGGAGTTTATTCCAATGGCTGATTGTTTTTATTGTGAAAGTTTTCCTCTTGTGTCCAATCAGAATCTCCCCATGAGTAACTTGTACCCATTACCCTTCATCTTTTGATGTGACTCCTTGTAAACATAGGAGTCCTTGTAAACTCCATCTTCTCTGTAGCCACTCTTTAAATACTGGTACATGGTGATGAGGTCTCCCCTAAACCTTCTTTTCTCAAGGCTGAACAAGCTCAGTTCTCCCAGTCCTTTGATCATCTTTGTGACCCTTCTCCGGACCCTCTTCAGCCTGTCCACAACTTTTTTGTATAGCAGGGACCAAAACTGAACACAGGTGTGGCCTGACAAGCGCTGAGTAGAGTGGGATGACTTTGTCCCTGCTGTTGGTGCACTTGCCAATGCAGCACAGCATCTTGTTGGCCTTCTTTGCTGCAGCAGCACACTGTTCACTCATTGAGCTTGTTGTCCACCAGGAACCCCAGGTCCCTTTCCACAGAGCTGCTCCCCAACTGGGTAGATCCCAGCCTGTGCTGCGCTCCTGGATTATGTTTTCCCAGCTGCAAGATCTTACACTTGCCATTGCTGGACTTCATAAGGTTCTCGTTAACCCACTCATCCAGCCTATCCAGGTCCTCCTGCTGGATGACTTTCCCTTCTGAAGTGCCCACTTCCCCACTTAGTTTGGTGTCATTGTCAAACTTAATCAGTGTTACACCTGATCCCATCATCCAAATCACTTGTGGAGATAGTAAACAGCGTTGGACACAATATCAATCCCTGAGGGTCCCCACTCATGACAGGTTGACAGTTTGAAAAGAGCTATTTACCAACAACCTCTGGATATGGCCTGTCAGCCAGTTCCCCACCCACCACAGAAGCCACTTGTCTAGACTATGATGCATCAGTTTCTCTAGGAGGAGGCTGTGGGAAACTGTATCAAAAGCCTTGGAGAAATCCAGGTAGACAATGTCCACCACTTGCCACACATCAACTGAGCAGGTTATTTTGTTGTAGAAGGCGATCAGGTTTGTCAAACATGATTTGCCCCTCTTGAATCTTTACTGTTTTTCCCAGTCACATGCTTCAACTAACTTGTGATAGACCCCAGGAGGATTCATTCCATAGCTTTCTCAGGAAGTGAAGTTATGACCGATGGGCCTAAAATTTCCTGGATCTTCCTTTAAGCCCTTCTTGTAGCTGTAGGTGTCATTAGCCTTCTTCCAGTGTCCTGGGATGTCCCTCGATCTCCATGACTTCTCAAACATTATGGAGAGTGGTCTTGCAATGCTGTCAGCCAGCTCTCTTAACACCCTTGGGTGGATTTTGTCAGGGCACATCAATTTGTAGTGGTCGAGGCGCTGTAGTAGTTCACATACCAACTCTTCCTTCACTGATGATGGGTCTGCGTTAGCATCATTCTGGATTTCTCTTCCCGTGGTCTGGGGCCCAAAAGTGCTAGTAAAGACAGAGGTGAATAAAGCCTTTGTAACATTCTTGGTGACTAATTCACCTCTGCTGTTTAACAGCAGGACAATATTTTCCTTCTGTTTCTTCATGTTGTTTATGTACTTGAAGCACCCTTTCTTGCGGTTTTTGACATCTCTGGCTGATATCAATTCATGCTCAGCATTTACTTTCCAAACTGCATCTCTGCATGCCGTGGCAATGCCCTTGTAGTTCTCAACAGGTACTCGTGTGCCTTTCCACCTCTAGTACGCTTCTCTTTTGCCTTTGAGCAGACTCAGAAGCTCGCAGTAAAACCAAAGGGGTCTCTTGCTCTGTCTACTTCCCTTACCTTTAAAGGAGATAATCTGGTTTTGTGCTTCCAGGAGAATGTTCTTGAAAAACTCCTGGCACTCACTGGCTCCTTCATCGTTCATTGAAGCTTCCCACAGAAGCCCTACCAACTGAGCCCTGAGCAAGCTGAAGTTTGCTCTTTTAAAATCAAAAACCTTTGTCTTAGTACTAACCTTCTGCGTGCTTAGCAGGATCCCAAACTCCACAATACTGTGATCGCTGCAGCCAAGGTTATCACTAACCTGAGATATTACAAAGCAGGTTTTCTTGATTTGTAAATAGCAAGTCCAGCAGTATCTCATTCTTGGTTGGTAGATCTAACATTTGTATGAGGAAGCAATCATCTACACATGCCAGGAACTTGACAGAGGATGTGAGCTGCTGTATTATTTTTACAACAAATGTCTGAGTAGTTGAAGTCACCCATCAGAACCAAGTTCTGTTGACCCAAAGTTCGCTTAAGTGACCCAAATTGCTTCATTTGCTTTTTCATGTTGGAGCCTATTTGTGTACAGTGGTAGGCAGCGTGACTGCCTTTTCAGCATTGAGTCCTTGAGTTTTCTATGTCATCCTTGTAACTTTTTGTCTTCCTCTTGGTCTTTGTCATAACTTTGTTTTGTTGGCATGCCTCATTATATATTATCCTCTAAGTCAGGGGCATCAAATTCATTTTCACTCGGGGCTGCATCAGCCTCACAGTTTCCTTCAAAGGGTCAAATGTAGTTTTAGGGCTGTTTAAATGTAACTACTACTACAGCTGTGAGGCTCATGTAGCCCTCGGTGAAAATGAGTTTGACACCCCTTCTCTAAGTTACTGCAGTTGGTCTTGAGAAGGTGCACTGGCACCAGAACAACCAGATTACTTTTTAAGTCTGTGTTGCTGAAGAATTGGAACCATCCTCTGCAGTGTCACATACACAGCTGTGTGCCTTCTCTTCAGCTAGATGGACTGTGTGAAAGGCCTTTTCCCCCACTCCTTACCTGAATTAAATTTGAAGAGTCTCTGTCGTTCTTTTCACCAAAGTTATCTATATGCCTTTGGTTTTTGTCATTCCTATTCCCTTGTAACTGTGCAAAATGTTATGGTGTGGGAAAGGATATTGAAGCCTTATATGATTATTTTGCTGTCTGTCCACTTACAGACACATTCTGCTTTCTTCAGTGCTTTTCCCTGATAGAAAAAAACAGCTTTTTCACCTATGAAATTCTTGCAGTTGGCTGCAGTAGACTTAGCATACTTTTGTTGCTAAAATCAATCACAGACTGATTTAGTATACAGTATTGTATATTCTTTGTATAGTATCTGTAAGTCCAGCTACTCCTGCTGTTCTGATGTGGTAACCTGCTCTCAGCTGATCTGGATGGCCCCTCTGACCTCATTTACTTTTCTTCTCCATCAAATTCAACATTGTTTAATATTTGCAGCATTCTTTTTTCTAGTGCTGTAAATAAGATCCAACTTTCAGATAACCTTATGAAAAACTAGAAAAATGTCTGTCATAAGGTCGAACAGAGTCTGATAAGTTACTGAAGGACATCTTTTTGTTGCCTTTAGTGTGAAAAATAGAGTATGACAATGTATGGCATGTCAGCATCTTGCTCAATATTTTTGACCATTTTTTCAGTTAGAAACATGTTATATAACTAAAGTTGCCTGTTAGACTGTGGTATACTTTTAATGTGGTTTAGATCAAATCTAGTGTAATCTAATCAGATTAGTCTATATTACTTTCTTTGTGTTTAAACTGTGCAATTTAAATTCCTCAGGACTTCATTTGAGTTTTCCAGTAACTTTGTAACAAGGAAAATGCTTTTAGCTCTTGTGTTATGAGATGACCAGGAATACATGTATCTGTTTGCTTGTTATTACTTTTTTCATTATAAGAGAAGGGAGTTTACTCGGCTTTTCGTTTTATATTTACCAGGAAGTCTTAACTGGTGACTTAATGATACAAGAGTGTATTTTTCATTTATTTTAGATATTGTCAGCACCATAGATACTAACAGAAACGAGAGAGAATGGCATAGATTATTTCCTTCCTTATACATTAAGAGGACTGAATGAAAATACTGCAGAGTGGGACTGTGAAACGTGTTTGTCCGTATCACAAAAGAAAAAAAAATAAAGGAAAGATAAGAAACAATAAATACATGTTCCTCTTCTTCTCAGTGCAGGATCTTTCCAGTTGTATCTTCAAAAGTTATGAAAGTGGAAGAGAAACATATTGACTACCAAAATCACCTTTAATTAGTGTGTTTCATATTGTTGATGTGATTGGAATCTATCTGAATATTTCTGTGCAGCATGCCAATTAGTCTTTTTGATTACTTATTAATTCAGTAACTTTTTAATTCACTTGCCTTTATAATATAGCACCACTACTTCTATCCTTTTACACATCTCATCATCCATCAATGTAATTTTTCTCTGTAAAAAAGTAAGATAATACATACAGTGAATACTGTGAATACTTTTAACTGCTAGCTGGTGATGGAAACCTTTTTTCCATGTTGAGGATTGAGTTGCTCACTAAATGTGATGTACGTTTGACAGAGAAATAATGAGATCAGTAAGTCTCTCATACAAAGGAGTTGCAGTTCATGGCATAGTTTGAAGTCTTTACACTTTTAAGACAGAAAAGTAAAGATAGGTAGTCTTATAGAAGTTGGAGAATGTAGTTCATTAATTTATAATCTTTGATGTTTCTTACAGAATGTCTGAATACTTATTTGGAAAAATGTATAGATAAGTATTTTCAGTCCTTACAGCAGTTACCAAAAGTACTGTATAATCATTCTTATTTTCTTTATTGAGTGGAGCCTTAAGTGAAGGTAAAATAACCTCTTGAATATTATGAGTTTACAGACTGAAAAAAAATGATGAAATGAATGGACTGGAAGTAATTCAGAACCAGTGGCTCTGAGCCGTATAGCTATGATCCAATTACAAAACAACTTTATTAGATTTAGGTATTATTTTCTATTTCTTGGTATTCTGGCTATTTCAGTTACTACAGAGTATTTTGTGATTTTTAAATTTTTGGGTTTTTTGTTTTATTTAAATTGTCTCACTGATTTCTTAACAGAATCTTTCTGAAGGATTCTGTTTTTCCATTTTAATATCTCAGTAAATTATCAAAATGCCTGTAGTTAGATAAATAAATTGGAAAGAAAGAAATTGAATAAGTATTTTGAGAAATATATAGGCATTATAGACAGTATCTCTGAGTTACAAAAACTGAATGAGTATTTGCTCACAGTTTTCAGTGACAATTTTGCAGGTAAGAAAAGAAGTGTGTACCTGAAAGATATCACAGTCAAACTGATTTGGAGCAATAGTGTGGGAGACAGTGGCAGAGAGATTAACATCTGATGAAAGATGAAAAAGAAAGTATAGGTTTGGAGGGGTATTATTAATAGGGGGCCGTAAGGGCTATTTGATTGATGATGCAGAAAACAGCACACTAATTAAAATTATTGGTGGCAGAATCAGTATCAGTACAGAAGAGGAGCAGAATATGTTATGAAAGGGTGAAACTATTGGAAATGGGAGGCAACACAATAGCACAAAGTGCAGGGGGATGGACATTATTGGAACCTTTTCGTAGATGGCAGCTAAGGAAGGCAGAGCCTCGGTACAGCAGTTTGACAGAGAACAGCTCTGAAACATCACTGTCCTGCAGACTTAAAATGGAGAAGTAGATATTTTAGAGTACAACAGGAGAAATGCCTTCCAGAAATAAGAAGCATAAAAACCATTATACAGTCACTGCTAATACCCATCTAGAATCTACAATTCTGGTTATTCAAATTACGATGTAAAATATTCTGTTGGAATTTTTTTTGTTTTCTCGAAAGGTATTGGAGTGTCACTTGTTGTTCCTATTCTTAGCTGTAGTATTTTAGGATTTGGCAATTGTGGTTTCCTTTGGTGCTTAAGGAATTTCAACTTTTTTTTTTGTTCCTATTCTGCATAGAGTTGAAAAGTGACATTGTCTTTCAAAGGCTTTTAGACCTGATAGCCTTGTAATAAAATTTATATATTTCACTGTGGACAGTGTTTTGTGATTTCTACTACATGTATCGAGTTTTTTGACTATAGTTACAAAGTACTATAACTGGCTTAGCATCTGCCTGTATGTTAAGAATTCATTCTTAATTTGTGGATCTTTAAAGCCCTCCAGAAAGCACTTTATTATGTATTTAAGATATGAGGCACAGGACAATTTTTTTGTTTTTACTACATTGTTCATGTGATACATAAACAGAATAAGCCATGAAGTCATTGGGTTTTTCTAAAAACCCTGTACTATGTACAGTTTTTTAAGGACTGCCCGAAAACTGCTATGTGTGTTTTTCTTTAAATCATCATTAAAATAAATGTTTCCAATACGTTTGTTGTAATTCTGCTCAATGCAAGATGTGAAAATCCATTGCAAGGGATCAGGTAAATGCAGACCATAGGATGAGATCTGCCTAATAGGTTGTAAAAAAAAAGATACCGAGGAGGTGACCAGGCATTCTGCAGATCCCTCCACAATAAGAGATTGACTTACCCTTGGCTGGAATAAGCTGCTAAATCAGAGAAAAATCAAGCTAGGCAGGAGATATGCCACACACTTAGTATAAAAATCAGCATTAAATAGTGATTCTTTGAGACTGGGACCAATTTAGTAGCTGTTCCTTATGTGAGAAGTGATGCAAATTGTTTTGACTAGAAATTAGGCATACGTTTGGATGCAATATACTTGCAGTCTAAAAGTGTATCAAAAATCAGTGACATGAAAACTAAGGAAATGGCTGTTTCATTGTGCTCCAGGGCAATATATTCCTATTCTTACACACGTCATCTTAATTCTGTTCAGTAGCGTGAAGCCAACATAAGGAGAGTGAGCCGGTTTATTTTTTGAATCTTCATCCTTACAATATTTAGCTTCTGGTTTTAAAATCTGTACTGCAACTAAGTACAAAGGCAAAAATTAAGTGTTTTCTTTTTAGGATGTGCATAATCGGGAACCATTTCTGCTTTCTGCCAAAGATAATGTGTTGCTCTGGAAAACTGATTTGACACGTTCACTCATATGCTAGTAAATAGCATCCCATAGAAGACAGAATGGTGGGTCATGCCATGACATATTGCCAGCAAGCAGACAAAAAGGCAGAATAAATCCCACCCCCCAAAAAGATAAACAGCTTATTAATCTCAGAAAATTGTTCGTATTGATATTACCATTGAGTTTAAAGTATTATTACTTTCTGTTTATTTGTCTCTAGAGAAGTTGAGACTTATTTTGTCTGTTCTTCTGCTTGCTGACAAAATACTAAATTCTAATCCACTAGAATTAGTTCAGCAAGTCTCTGCCACCAGATGTCTTCAATAAATGTCTCAGGATAAATAGCCTGAAGTTTCAACAGAAGACCTACTTGTTTCCCACTAACTTTGACACCAAAAAAAGAAAAAAGAAATTCTGGAGCAAGCTGAATATGTTGAAGTCTGTGATGCTTGTTACTCAGTTTTGTCACTGTTATTTTACAAAATACCCGTTTGTTCAAGATCTACGTATCTTCAGACGAGTGTTATGGAAAAAAAAAAAACAAAAACAAAGCAAAACAAAACAAAGCAAAAACTTATTTGCATTGTGTAATAATAATAAAGCTATATTGCTCTTTCCTCTGAAGGCAGAAGGTATTTAGGTTTCAAATAAATCTACCACATTACTACATATAAGACTCACATAGACATCTGTTCTTCGCTAGCAAACATGTCTGAATTTCATAAACAGTATAAACTGGGTATTTAAATCACATGGAGAATTGAACATCTTGAAGAAGCAATCTGTTGTATATAATTTAAATATAATAATATTGATGATCTCTTTAGTCGTGACAGAGATATGTTATTGTAAGATATAGACTCTCCTCATGTCAAAAGACTTACAGAGTTTGAACATGAACCTGAACTGGTATTACAGTGGCAGATCATCCAATAATTATTGTCCAAATATAAATTTTGTTAGCCATCTTACCTGTGTCAAAATATTCCTAGAGACACATATTATATTGTAGATTGATGCCATTGACATATCAAATCAGCTCTGAAGACATCATTAAGATACATTAAGGTACAATACCAAGTTTAATAGAAGATCAACCAGTTATAATACTAAAAGCAAAACGTTCACCAAAAAAACCCGAAACCAAACCTAAACATGAAATGCAATCCAAGTTTATGTTTAATACATTGATATCTTTTTAGCCACTGAGTTTTGTTAATAATCCAACTATATAAGCAAATCTGAACATTTTTAAGATAAGAGACTGTATGCCATTTACAGAACACAATCCCATTATTTTTAACACAGAATTTCAAAGAGATTAAATAATTCAGATAATTTTTTTTTTCTTAAATTTTCATTCGGATCCACCCCTAGTCTACAAACTTCAGGCTAAATTAAAATTCTAGCAAGAGGGCCATAAAATGCTATAAGCAAGGTACTAGAAAATGTAAGAAAAGCAACAAAAACTCAAGTCAGATGTCAACTAGTATAAACAGGAATTGTATAAATGCCGATTTAGGACCTGGAAAGATGCAAAGCTGATCAAATCTGTTTGTCTCTATCAGCACAGCAGTGAACTTCAGGTGAAACAGTGGCTCTCAAACAAGCATCTAAGTTTTCATTCAGGAAATACTATAAAACATTAAAATAACTCCGATGGAAAGATGATTTCACATGCCACAGATACGGAAAATCTTACAGTATATTTTGCTGAAATACTTAGTTTCAAACAAAATAAAAATTCAGCTTTTCCCATTTCAACAGGCACTGCAAATACCTTTTTCACTTAGAGAAGTCTTTAGATTTAAAACCTCTGTATTAGCTAACTTGCTTGTACAGCAAAACATGCTGTATTAATTTTAATTAATATTACTTGTTTAAAAGTGTGAATATCAAGAAGAGAACTTAAGTCTACTAAAGCCCATCTGTTATTCTGACTGCCATTCTCACAAAGACAGTGTTTATTTTATTAAATTAAAGCAGTGAACAAAACCCAAAAGAGAACAGGAATTCAGGTCCATTAGTCATTTCACCATAAAAGTGAGATAGAAAGAAGCTGAGCATAGAAGGCAGTGCTTCATGCTCCTTAGTGTAAATGCTTGCAGGAAACATCATAGTTACAGATTGGGAGACAGATCTGAAAATAATAAGAATTGTGAGAGTAACTTAGTGCAAATTTCTAGAATTTAGGAAGAGCAAACGCTGATTTCTAGTTTTAGTTGCAATAGTACAGTAACAACAGGAGTAGAAGAGATGGGAATTTCCTCTGCGTTCTAAAATGGGTTTGCAACCTCAGAGAAAAAAAAAAGTCTAAGACATGTCATCTTATTTTGTGATGATGACTTCATAGCATCTTGGGACCTCCCAAACTTACTCTTTAGTATTAAATGGAGAGCTCATCCTTGTCAACCAACAGGAAGAGGTGCTTAGTTGTGCTTCTTCAATTTTCCTTTTCTGTGTTTTGAGGAAATGGAGACAGGCATGGCATTCAAGCCTCTAGAATTTATTTTCTCCTGAATTCCAGAGCTGTCTTGGTGCTTGCATTGCTTGTTTCACTTAGACAAAAGCCTCAGCATTCATGTTTTTAAGCTTTTATTTTTAGTTTGGATATTTATTTTTACTTTGTAGCCTTATACACACTGGTTCTTTCTTTTCGTTTTTCATTTAGTACACTGAAGTACTCTCTGGTAAAACTGAGTCAGCACAGTAGGGACAGTGGTGCCCCAAAGGTCTCCTGTGCCAGGCAGTGTGGCCACACATCAGTCACCTTGAACCAGACAAAGCTCCTGGGGAGGGTTGTGCTGGTGTCAGTCTGCAGGGCAAGGGGACAGCTCTGCAGGAAACGAAGGGCTGGGGGATCTTGGTGGACACCACATTGAGCTTGGGTCAAAGATAGGCACTGTTGGTGATGGAGGATTACCACACATGGGGCTGCATCGGCTGCAGGGAACTGGCTGTTCTCCTCTGCTTCGCGTTCCTGAGGCCAAATCTGAAATACCTGCATCTAAAATACTGTGGCAGTTTTGGTCTTCCTGTGGAAAAGAGATTTGTATTTTAAATCAGTTAGTGAGGAGGCTGGGCTAGAGGACTTGCCTCACACCCTATTTAATTCTGTGCCAATATCCTGTCAGTTAATTGTTCAGATCTCTAGATGCATTTGTGGAATCTTGTTAACTGTCTTTTGTAACTGATCACCATATTTTATTATAACAAGGTAAAGGACAACAGGACTTTGGGTGTAATCTACACTGTTGCCAGCACCATGTATCAAATCATAAAAGATTGGTTAATTTTTATAATAAAACTTGATTGCCTGTGTTGGTTGCGTTAGTTATTAGCTGAGAAGTTCTCTTCTGTGATCTTTCATCAGCCACTTTTGTGCCACTAGGATAAGGCATTCACACTGCAACCCTTTATGCATTTACTGAAGCTGAGTTAGTGTGTAGTCCCCCTGGGGCTTCTGTGAAGAGCACGTACTATTTCTTGGCTCTGTTAAAAGCTCCAAATTGTCCTCCCTGTCTATGTAAGGACTCTAGCATCTTAGCTTTGATATTGGAATTAGATACCTAAGTTACGCATTGTGAATGGCTTCTCTTCACAGCACCAAATTAAGTCAGTTTCCATGTTCCACTGCAAATCAATGCATGGGGGATGACAGATCTTCGCTGTCTCAGTGGGGTGTTGAAGAGATCATTCCATAAGTCATTCTGTTACAGCACTGTTGGGGTCTTTGTCAGAGCCTGAGGTAAAAGGAACAGTATGCTTGAGAGGTGATTTTTTCACTTGGTTTACTTGAAAACAATAAAAGGATTTGTTTTGACCTTTTATTTCTTTCTGAAGAGATGAAACAGATTTACTAAAAGTGACACAGCATTTTACCATTGCCATCAGGTGTCAGTAGTTACCATGGTAAGTCAGTCATGAAAAGGAAAACAAGAGAATCAGCTGATATATATTTAAGTCTTCAGACTTAACTTTTGCAAACACCAAGTATAACACTTTATGACTCTTTTAACAGTAAACCATATCAATTAATGTATATATAAATATCTATTAGGATACTTTGTCTTGTTAATATGGTGTGTGATGGGTATTTTATATGACCTTTTTTAGCAAGTATATAGGATTCAGTATTCATGTTCACCATCAAACTCCCTAAAAATGACAAATGTTAGGTTAATAACTTTTTCAGTTAGTCATGAATGAATAACTGCCTATTAACCTCTATGTGTCATTTTGAATGCTCATGTTGACATACATCATAAATTAAACAACAGAAGACTTCACCTACATCAGAGAATCCCAGGAAGACCCAGTAATTTCACAGAGCAGTATACTTGATTCAATAGTTTGCTTTCTTCAAGATTAGTACCAAAAAGAAAGCAATATAGCATGTAAGTATAAATATCTAATTTATAAATGTAAAAGGTAGCAGTGATATTCTCCAAATTATATTCAAATCAAACATATGCACAATCATTCAGGTAATTGTTTTCCGCAATATTATATGACTCAAATGTAATTCTCATTACATTCATGGGCACTTAAATAATCTATGTAGCTTTCTGAAGTTCAGTTGCTGAAAATGCTGCATATCAGATTTAAAATTTAGACCAATGTACTTCCATGCAACTACTTAATGAACTTTTGATGTTCATATTGAAAAATCTCATAGTTAAAAAGCATATCCCACCAGCATCCAAATGTGGGGGATTTCAGAGCTACATACGCGGTGCTTAACTTATCACAGATAGTAAGGAAAGCATAGGCATTTGCAAAATAGACATGTAAAAGATGCATAAAAAGGTGAATAAAATGTGATTGCACATTAGGATGGGTCAATGCTGTTTTGAGAAAAGGTTCTACATTCAAAAATTATTTAAAGAAACTTGGAAGTACATTTTTCAAATTCCTGTGTCATAAAAGAGCTTAAAGGAAACATTGCTTAGAATGTTATGTGGAAAAGTATTAAATTAAAGCTAGAGAAGGCAGTACTTTGCAACTTAATACATTCCTAGTAAATGAAACCAAAATGCAATAAATACTCATTTTGGTATAAAAAAAAGTTATCTTTGTTCAAAAAGATCTGATGCATACTTCCTGAATACACAACCTTAAGTTCAGTAATTTGAAATGTAATATGTATACTCAAGCGAAGTATTAATAAATGATCAACACATATATATATGCTGGTACTGA
This sequence comes from Patagioenas fasciata, assembly GCF_037038585.1. Classification (NCBI taxonomy): domain Eukaryota; kingdom Metazoa; phylum Chordata; class Aves; order Columbiformes; family Columbidae; genus Patagioenas; species Patagioenas fasciata. The sequence continues at coordinate 105,578,167 of NC_092522.1, forward strand.
GAAAGAACTTATTGTATGTGTTGCTCCTGGTACTGCCCATTATTATCCTTCTTTTTGTTTTCTTTCTTTTGATTTGTAAAGTTAACACTCAATATTTGGCAAAAGGTGCAAATATCACTTGAACACTGAGAAATATTGGGCAGTTTCAGAAAATTGACATATCTTCCTTTACGGATATATTTCTTCTTGCTGCAGATCTAATGCATTTGAAGTGCTGGCACTCGATGGAGTTAGTACTGGGATACTTCAGTTTTATACAGCCCAAGAGAGTGCTGACTGGCTGAGAGCAATATCAACTAACATCAGTGATTTGACACTTCAAAATGTATGTTACTTTCTGCATATTTTATTGTCTATGCTATTGTAAAATTATTTCTAATTTTCCAAGGGTAGAAAATAATTCACATTTAAGGTAAAATATATCAAAAGCATGTCTATGGGGAGGAAAAGGAGAAAGAGAAGATTAGGGAGAGGTTGTCTGCTCAATCAAAATCATCAAGAAGTTATCAAGACTTGCAGTGTTATTATAGAACAGAGAGTTGTCTAGGAGTTGATTTATTTAAGGTCATATTGTTCCACCTTTCTCCCTAGAAATATAAAGGTGCTTATGCTGTTTTAAGTTATTCCTGTAAATTTGTAAGTAGCATTTGGTATTACAAGCAGAAGTAGTAAATAATCCCTGGAGAAACAGAAAACTATTATTTGGACAGCACATTATTATTCCAAGAAAGAACAGCTGAAAACTATTGAGCATTCTGGAATGAATCATAAAGTTAAATAGGAAATTCGATAATGTACAATATTGAAAATATATTTCAGTCTTTTTGAAATGGTAAAAATCAATGCTGAAAGCATAAGAGCACAGCTGTCCTTGAAAGAATTACCTGTGCAGGTTTTTAGTCTTTTTTTCTTTAGATGTGTTCAGTCTGTAACTTCTTTTATAAATTATTATTTAGTAGCATGGCATTAATTTATACTTTGTAGTCCAGGTTAATTGTTGCTTAGTTCTTCAGATTATGTTGTTTAGAATTTGTATTGGTTTTCAACATAAATCTTTGGTCAAAATAGATTAAAAATGGAATTTGTTTTTCTAGTCTTCAGAAGGTACTTGAATCACATTTGATCGCAAGAGTTCATTTATTACATTAATTCCTTATTAAATATTCAATTGCTTAAGCAGTGTCTTTAACAAAATTGAATGTATTTGCTTATGATGCTTTCTTTATAAATACTCTCTATTCTCCATTAGTGATTTACATCATGTACCAGGTATTACTATTTGATAATTCTAAGAAAGAGCAATGAAAATTATTCAAGAAATTTCATAATTCTCCATTAGTGATTTACATCATGTACCAGGTATTACTATTTGATAATTCTAAGAAAGAGCAATGAAAATTATTCAAGAAATTTCATAATTCCTTCTGTGTGAATAGCAAAAAGAAGTTTATGGTAATATTTTTAGAGCAATTCCACTTCATAGTTACTAAGTTACTAAGAAAGAAACCCACTGAAAAAAAAGCCACTCCAAGAATATAGGTGAATAAGAGAGTAAAAAGTGGCTATAAACGCAAGCAGGTTTTATTAGTCACAGGGCTCTAGACTGTTTTTTTCAAATGCACGATGTGCAGTAGCACGTGTCCTACCATAGTGTCTTCAATGTGTTGTGGTCCATCTGCAGGAATATTTTATTATATACAGAGTACTTGCGTTGATTGTCTCCGTTATCATAATAGCGAATTCTGTAAACAAAGTGGTCCATCTGGTGTTCATAGAAGTGGCTGTTCCAGGGAAGGGTCTGAGAAACAACAGTCGTGATCAATTCATATGTTTTGTGTCCTTGGTAAGATAGAGTGTGAACTCCATACAGATCATATGAGAAGCGAGTAAACTGCTGGACTTAATGCTTTACAGGTTTTGTCAGCTGTGCAGCCTGAAAGGTTATTTTAATTGCTGATCATCAGAACAGGAGATGTAATAGAATCCTTTTTACTGCAAATCATTTTTTAAGCCCAGGACAGCGAGGCCGCGGTGCAGCTGAAGCACACAGCGGGTGCTGGAGAGTCCTTCTGCTGCCGGGCAGATGGGCACAGACTCATTGACATCCACAGCCCTCAGGGCAAGGCCTTTGGATTAGGCTTCTTCAAAATCCATTTGGAATGCTTTTTATTACCTTAATACTATCATTTCACAAAGTGATTCTTCTCATATTTCTGAAATTGACGTTAGGGAATGGATCTGTAATTCCTCAAGAGCCTTTTCCTGTGTCTGCACTTCTCCACTTCTGTAGTGTGTATCCCCCGTTCTCCAGAAGTACTTGAAGATAATCACTACTGGTTCAGAGATTATTTCAGATTATCCCTTATCTACTTATGGGTTATTATAATTTCTTGAGTGCTTGCTGACTCTTGAGTTCAATTGCTTCTCCAAGTATTTAAACTGTTCATTTCCTATTCTGCCCCATGCCATCATCTCTATAGTTAAAATTAATTGCTAGATACATGGTCACAATGGACCTTTTTGCTGGTACAGTTGGCATAAACTATGTCAGCTTTCTTACTTGACCTAAGTATTTAAGCAATACTTTCTATTGTTCACTTTTTACTTTGACACATTTTAAGGTTTTGTTTGTGCTGATACTTGTTTCTTGACTTTATCAAACCTGCACCTTAGTCATTCTTACTTCATCTGTGCCTATCCGTGTTATTCTTATATACATCCTTTGCTCTATATGTTTACATACCATTTTTAATAATTTCTTTTAGAATTTTAGTTCTTAAAGACCTCTATTAATTGTTTTCTTACAGTGCACCCTGTTTTTCACATATCACTTTACACTAACATATTTTATTTTGCTATTTTACCCTCATACAGTCTCGTTCAGCAACTGGCAGTTCTTTGTCAGATCTCCTGGTGATGCCAGAAGACAATCTTAATGTAGGCAGTACAAAAATAACTCTGCCACAATGTGACACTTCTGCTAATGTCAGAGTACTCCTTTGAAGTACTGAAACATCTAACTTCTATGCAAAAGCAAATTCTCTGGGGATCAAGAGCAAAGGAGGAGTCATCTTTTAATAGTGAAGATGTGAGAAGTCATCACTGCATAAGGACATTAGCCTGTCTAGAAAGTGTTACTTCACAGATGTGAAATAGTGATTCTGGTACTAGCCTGGAGAGAGTTAGTTCTTGTAAGACAGAGGTGCATGGGGAATATTGTGACATAGAGAAAGATGCAAGGATATCTTTTCAGCCCTCCTTACTGATATATGTCTTGTATGCTTAGGTCAAAAAATCTCTTAGTAACTGTGAGCTTTACAAGCAGTATAGATTACATTTTCTTCTAAGGACCCTTGCCCCGAATTATTCATCACTCTGTTCACATTCTTGTTTTTCACATACTTTTTTACCAGTGTGAAACTTCCCTATCATCTTCCTTTGTGATTCAATCACTAATCTTCTCAGCATTTTCAAAGCTTTTCACATTTACCTTTGGCAGAAGAAAATAGAGATGAATCAGCACCTCACATTTATTTCTTCATGCACCTCTTTTCTCACAGAAGGAGGTACAATTGAAGAAACTGAGGGGAGATAGGGAACAGAAACTGGCAGTGAAGCTGCCGTGACGAAACAAGGAACACAGGGAACAAGCTGATCTGCATGTACTTCTCCGTGCTCTTGCTCTTAATTTGGTCAGGTAGAGGGTTCTTTGTAGGCTGGAGTGGCAATGCTGTGCTAGAGATGGTTTTCTAGGAGAGCGTTCTTTGGAGTAATTTATATTTCTCTCTCTGTTTTGTACCATTCAGATAACCAGCTATTAAATATACTCATCCTTTTTTATGGATCTTAATTATTTTCTTTGGAACATAACACTGAACATTAATGTAGTCATAATCAGTAGAAACACCTAAAAGTAGTGCTAACAGTTCATTTACATTATAGGGGCTTGTTTCTTATAACTTTCTCAAGGTTTTATTTTTTTCCACAGTATATTCTAAAGATGATATTAAAAAAAAAAAAAATCACAAATAAGAGAGTATTTCATAAGCAGGTAAGAGAACAAGCTAAGATGCAGTTGTTCTACTTTAAACATGATTTATGATTTTTATAAATCATTCCAGCAATTTCATTGGAGGATGGTAGAAGTTTAAAATTCATCTTCAAAACAAGATTATGAATCTAGATCGTATTTATGCTTTTGACAGCTTTTTTAATGGTGTATGTCATAGTGTGTAAACCCTGTCTTTTATGCCTTCATGTACACATATATCTAAGTGTTAGTCTGTATAGGAGTAGAGTGAAATTTCTGTTTGAATAGGGAGAGATTTATGAAATATGAGCTTTGAATATGCATATAAAAAAGAAAGAGGTTTGAGAAGGTCTTTCTTTCTTTACACCACAGAATGTGTGGTACATGTGGATGGAAATGAAATCGTTGTTTATAGGAAGCAGTACACAAGCTTGACTGCCTCAATGATTATACAAACAATTCTATTCCCAGGGTGGAAACACATGATAATATTTCTTTGTTGCTGCTCTTTTTTGTTTTGTTTTGTAAATTCAAAAGTTTCCATTTGAAAGTACCAGAGTTCAAACCATTGAGGTTGTAAAGGGAAGTCAGTGGGGGTAGGAATCACTTCACCTACGTTTAGCCAAACAGCAAGCAGTTGCTTACCCCAAGAAAAAAGAAAAATAATAAGTGCCTGTCAAGGTCCTTCTCTCTCCCTGCTGTGTGGAAAGAGAATATAGATACATTAGAATGTAGGTATATTTCTTTTTTTTTGCTTGCCCAAGTTAAGTGAGATGTATCCCAGCCTGAGAGGTGTTCAGATTTAGATTTTAGATGCCCTGTATGTATTCATTTAGAACAGAGTATAGGAATTACAATTGCTTAATAGTTCCTTTTCCAAGTTGCCTGCAGATCCAGGTTTTTGAGTTTAGTTCCCCTGCTGTCTCCAGCTCCCATTGCTGTACTGCAGTGCTGAAAGCTCGTGTGCTGCCTGCAAGGTGTTGTGTATCCCATTTGTATTCCTGTCTCATTGCACCAGCTGGGGAGGCATGTAGAGAACATGTGGTGCCAGGTGAAATGGAGAGTGCATACTATTATCTCCTCAGCCCTGTGACATATGGATGTAATACGATGCAGAAGGAGATCTCTCCTCTCCCCACAGTTATGTCAGGGCTGCAGCCATCCCTGCTTTGAATAGGGAATGAGCTAAGGCTGCTCAGTGGAGAGCTGTGGAGTCCAAAGCATTGCCCTTACCAATGAGTAGCTGGACTGGTTATGAGGATGCTCTTCACAATACTCTATCCTCACTCTGCAGAAAAACTTCATGGCCAGTCTCACAGACATTTTTCCAGGTACATCTGAACACAATAGTAGGATAACAAAACTTCTTCCTGTCATATAGGGAGCTCAAGTGGTTTGACTGAACAAAAAGGCAGGTCAAAGGATACAAGATCGCTGGCAGCCCTGTTTATTTGCTGTAGGCAGAGCTGTGTGCAAGAGCTGTGAGGAACAGTGGTGGGGGCCCCACCTCTGCTTGGCAGCTGCATGTTGGCTCCATCCTCATCACCAGTCCTCCTCTGTGCTGTGGTGCGAGTGCCTGCCCTGGCAGACTGTGACCCACCCCTGTTGTGGTGGTCCCTGTTCCCCCTCTGGGGTGGCAGGGAGGTGATGTGGAACATGGCAGGGCTCTAGCCAAGGTCACAGCCAGGCCTGGCAGAAGTCTCAGGCTCCCAGCAGGTCTGGCTGCCTCATTCCCAGACCCTCAGTCACTGCCAGCTGTCTGACCCACCAGCACACCTGCACTGTTTGGCCACACAATTTAATTAAAATGGGCTGCAGAAGTGAGCAGATGTGGGAGAAGGAGCCCTGATGGCCCATGATGGGTTAAGACTGACTAGTGATCGCTGATAGTCCTGACTCTTGCTATTAACGTGTCCGTACAGTCAAGGTTCCTGCTGTCATCCTGTACTCCTCCACATCACGTTGTCCTAACAACATCTGTTACGGTTGTAGATAATTCATTTTATGCAGAATAGTGACTTGTTATTGCCATCTATTAGCTACAAGTGTGTGTAGCTTTTATGTATCATTACCTCCCACAGTTGTACTTTGCTAAAACTAGATAGGCAATAGTCTCATGGTCATTAGATGTTTATGTTATAGTTGAAGAAGCTGTGATACAGCTCCAGACAGTCCAAGAAAAGATCAGACAAACCCTGACACATCCTGATGCCTGTGTCATTAGCATAACACAAAGCCTGTTGGCCTCTTACAGGTGTACTGGCTCTAGCTGGCATGGAAGTTACTTTCTTCATAGCAGCCATAAAGTGCTGTGGTGTGGATTTACGGCTACAGCAGCGTTAATAACACAACAGTGTTTTGGCTGCTGCTGAACCATACTTGCACAGCATAAAGGCTTTAACACTTTCTCACTCTGACACACCCCACCCAGGGAGGGGTGGACAAGAATTTGGGAAGCAACACAGCTGGAATAGCTGACCCAAATTGATCAAAGAGATATTATGTGCCATATACAATTGTGCTCAGCAATAAAAGTGATGTAGCAGACAAAGAAGGTGGGGGTTTGTCTTCCACGGTGGCTGTTGCTTGGAGACTGGTTGGCTATCAGTCTCCTTGTAGGAGGCAGTAAGTGATGGCCTTTATATCAGTCATTTTTTTTCCTGTTTCCTTTACTTACTAAGCTCTCTTTATCTTGACCCATGGTTTTTCTTGCTTTTGCTCTTCCTATTCTCTCACCCTTCCTGCTGGGAGAGGGAAGGGAGTGAGTGGCTGTGTCAGTGCCAGTCAGCTCACCACAGCAGGCAATGGCATTGTCGTATTTACTGAGCTGCACTGCTGCAGACATGCTCTGTTTCCGAAGATTATCCACAGATTTGATGTTACAAGTCTGGTACGGCCAAGATACAAGGGATAACTTTGGATTTCTTCTACTGTTTTCATGTGGCAATTCCAGTTCTCCCTGTCCATTAGGTGTAGCTTTTGGCCTTCTGTCACAAGCTTTTCTTTTGTTATAAAACAGGCTTTTTGACAACAAGATCCTTTGGAAGTACTCATCAACTGTAGGAGAGTTCACAGCTTATATCCTTGCTAATAGGGTAGTCTGCCTTTCCAGTCACTTAATCTCTTTCTGCCTAGATTCCATATCATTACTACATTTACTAATATTGCACTTTAAATAAGTGTTTCGGTTTAAAGAAGGAAATATCTGTCAGGGTTTGTCCACCACTCCTCTGTGCAAACTATCCCAAAGAAAAACCAAAATCAACAGAAGTCTTCATTATCTGTCCAACATAGTATTTCATAAAGGGATGAGGTTAGATAAGGATAGATTTCTTTCATTATCTGAACAGAGAGGAAAAAGAAAGATACATAATTTTATCTTGCAGAGTAAACTAAAAGGAAAGCCTAAACAGTATTCCCTTCATCTTTAAACAGATTTTACATTCTATGACCTTCATTTCACAGGTGTTTAATCACATGCCTCATTCTGCTAAGCAGTTGTTTAACTGAGACCTAAGTGAGGTGTCTACAGTACAGTATAATATTTTCATTCAGAGAGCAAAGTTAAATTCATAAATGCAAATCTTTATGAAGGATTTAATGAAAACTCTGATAAAAGGCTTCCCATCCAATGAGTCCTTAGTTTTGTATATTTAGTGTAATAGTATAAATCTAGTATTTATTGACTGAATTATTTTATTTCTTATAAATATAATTTGGAATATTAATACCCTATTCAATAACTAAGTCAATGCTAATTGCTATACAGAAACTTTTCAGCATATTAATAACATTGTGCATTCTTCTGTCTCTCTTTCGTAGATGAAAATGGCAAATAAATGCTGTTCTCCATCAGATCAGGTAAAACTTCCATTATATTATCTAATTTTTTAAATTCTTGTAATTGCATTAACTTGCAAAATTTGTAGAGCTTACATACACGTGTTTAGTCGGTTTTAAAATTCTAAGTCTTCTATGGTCTGAAGTTCTGAAGTGCCCTACTTGAAACAACAGATTTTTACTAATCCACAGTAATGAGGAGAATCCTCCATCATAGACCTAAAAAGTGGATTAGATGGAGCCATGAAATAAATGAGGGAGAGAAAGGAACTCACAAACAGATCTTGGAAATTGTAGTATATGCTTGTGTGCAATATTATAGCGGTGAGTCTGACAAGTTAACTCTGTGTTTACATCACATGTGGTGTACAGATAGCCAAGGAGTTTATTACAAATCCAATCTGTTTTGCATCCATCGTGTTGTGTAGACTACGTTTGCCATGGCTGTTTGGCAATTTGAAGCTCAAGAGCCTGATGAGATATTTCTTCTGCTCCAGCTTGTCCTGAAGACCCAGATGAATTTACTGGATTGGGAAGTATTCTTACTTCTTGTAGCATTGCAAAGATTTTTTTTAATTTACTTTGTAAAAATATAATAGTAGCATTTTCCAGGCTAATTCAGTTATTCTGGAAAGTACTTTGAAGCCTGTATTATAAAACTAAGGAGTTTCACTTACATGTCCTTTCACTGTATCAGTCTGGTATTGAATCATTACTCAGGAACAAAGAACCCAATCCCTGCTGTTTCCAAAAATGCTGGGTTTGTAGATTATAAAAGTGAAAATTAGACAAGATACCTTTTATACTGTTTTATTGCAGAAATGTATTATGGAATTTTATTACAGAAGTCAAAGACTGAGTCAAAAAATTCTTCATATCAGGAGCAAATATATATTTATTATTTTAACAGATTATATATTCTTTCATATTTCATCATTATATTTGTAAAATATACTTGGACATTTATAGACTCTTCTTAAATAAACAGACTTTTCTGCATAAACTGCCTAGTTTATGGAGTGTCAAGGCAGAAAATTATTCTGTTCCAGAGAGTTGTTCAAATATGGAACAATGCTTTAAACCATCCTTTATAGGATCTTCTTTTTCTGTCTTGACTATACTGACATACAAAGAAGAGTAGCCTCTTAATGTATCATCTAAAGTAGGTGCCTAAAGTTAGGCAGTACAAATAAATCTATTTCAGTTTTTCCATTCCAAATCTAAAGAGAAGGGAAAGTAAAATTGGGACCTTAAGTTCAGGACTTGAAAATTTAAGGTGGGCCTGACAGCAACAAACATTGAATTGTCCTCTGCCAAAAACAAGAGTAAGAAAAAATAAAGTTTATTATTAATTTGGGCTGATCAAGTAAATAAAACTATTAAACACCGAAATATTAGAGGAGTAAATGTGAAAAAGACAGACTTCAAAATGTCCTGTGAAAATTTGCTTTAAAAACAATCGAACTGTGGATCTCTCATATATATATACATACAATATATATATGTATCTATTAAAAATAAAATGAGTTCCGTGGGTGTACACCTAAGCAAACTGGAAAGTGGAAGGACTAAGATATTGATTCCTAGGTCTAAACCAGCTGTATTTATGGTTTTCTTTGCCAAAAGAAGATGTCAAAGTTTCAACTTTGCCCTGTGTCTATGATTTGAAGTTAGAAAGAGGTAGTAGGAAAAGTAGTAGTTGTTGCAGTTATTATATTTGTACTGTTCAAATAAACAGTACCAGGCCATGAAGCTGATTGGCAGAGTCTGGCTACTGCCACCCTTCTAAATTCCCTTCTCCCACCAAAACAAGATGTCTGCCTTTAAACTGCCTACTGGAAATTATTCCCACTAATGCTTAAAATCCCAGACTGTCCTTGAGAATTGTTTGGAGAGTTCTAGTTATCTCAGGGCATGTCATGCCAGTTAGTCCATGTCAAGGACTACAATGTTTTAATACATATGCAGGAAATACACAAATTGGAAATGTATTCAGTATGTACCACTGCTGAAGCTCTAGCTCTAGGTATATTTATAATCTGTGTAGATGATGAAGCATACAGTATCTACGCACTGGGTACTTTTAGAGCATGTTGGTCCTCCACGAGGAGCTAGTTTGTACATTATTTTATGGAGTGTGGAGGATGTTTACAGCCACCATTCTCCAAGTATAACTTGACTCTGCTTGATATAATTTATTACTAGTACTCTAGAGACTTCAAAACACTTGATTCTGTTTTATCAGTAGGCAGTTAGATTTGGGACTCAGTTTTAAAAGGCATGCTCACTGCTGGAATGCTCTGTATTTTTTATGAAATGGTAAATTAGGCAATTCTATGTGCAGAAGAACTGTTTGCTGGGTAGGGTTTTTATGTTTTTAAGACTAATACAGTAATTTCCTGTCCTCCATTATAACAATACAGTTTCTTCTAAATAGAAGAGGAAAATATTGACCAGATATTAATTAAGAATATGTATACTTTTCTTGTGATGCTATAACACAGATTTTTCACTACTTCCTATGATAATTTTTTGTCTTGTTTGTTTTGATTTCTTGCAACATCTTCTTTAACCTGCAGAGGTAATCATACAGAAAATGAAATCAAGAGACAATGATTGTAAAAGCATAGCATGTGATTGTACCAGGAAAGCCAGGACACAGATTAAGATACAACCAGCAGGGGATAGATGGGTAATGGAAAATTATCCTCTAAGTGCATTAATGGCAGGAACACAAAGGAAAATGTTTGTCTTCTTCTCAACATATCAGAGATCAGCATTCACTAAAAAGGTCAAATGCAAAAACTGGTTGTTTCACATAATACCAGCAAAAGCCAATAATTCTCAGATTACAATACAAAGGGAAATTTTAGTGATATGTATCCTTTTACGCTTGGTGATATTTGAAAAACTGGTCAAATTAATCTCAGAGCTATTATCAAGATATTTCAGGGAATTTGTCTCTGCCGGGCGACATACCAAAAGACTAGGAAAGGGCAAACATCATGACTGTGAATGGAAAGAGAAACAGAAGTTGGAAAATTAGAGAGTAGTCAATTTAACTTCAATGTCTAGAAAGAAATTTGAAATAAATAAACATTTTTTTTGTATGCAGCTACAAGATAACAAGTGAATGACTGCCCTGAAGGATTTGTCAAGAATAAATAGTGACAACCAATCTACTTTACTCTTATGATAGTATAACACATCTTGTGGATGGGTGACAGGCAGTTGCTGGAATGTGTCTTGATTCCAGTAAGGTTTATGACATTTCTTGACATTACAGTATTTTAAGCAAATATTATACAGAAATAGTTGTACAGTCTTTGTTGGATAATCCAATAATAGGTATAAATGGTTCAGTTTCAAAAGTGACATACTGACTAGAGGGCTTGAGAAGGTCTGCCCTGAATCTGATTCCCTTGAATACGTCCTTTATAGTATGTTACCAAAAGTAAGCCTCCTAACATGAAGCTTTAAAATGCAGTCTTGCATCATTGAGAATAATCTTGACAGATTGAAGAATGAGTCTGAAAAAAGAGGGTGGAAGCCAATTATGGTACAGCACATAAACAAGAATAATCAAGTGTATGTGAGAGCTGTGGGAAACAACTGGAGAAGTTGTTACTGGAAAATATTTGTATCTGGGGATGTAAATCATTTTAGGGAGGTTTGATCACCTTACTAGCACTTAGAGAGGCCATCCCAGATGCCCCTGACTGCCCAAGTCAGTCAGAAAGAGACAGTCATAGAAACAACAGATTTATTGTTATGATTTATTATTATGAAGTATTATACCTCAGTTTGTGGTAGGCAGGTATGGGGCTGAATAACAGAGACCTCCATTCATATGGTTTACCTTATATTCCTTTTTTCCCCATTTTACCCCTTTCAAGTAGGCAATGCACCCACATTTTACTGTTTCCCCACTGGCCCTTATTTTGTGTGATTTTTAGATGCTTATTTAGTTATTTCAGCCTTAATATATGATACCATCACCACTGTCAGTAAGTCAGTACCCCTTTTTTCACTATCTTTTGACATTCTTCACATAAGGGGAGTTCCTGTTAACTTCCTTTTTGTATGTTTCACCTGCTAGTTTATCCCATTATCATCTTATTAGTTTAGTCCAGGGCTTGAGTTGGCCAACCAACTTTTCCTTTTGCACTGTATGCAATGGTCAGCTGTTTCCCACATTGTCACCTTGTCAGTTTAGCATCAGATCAGGACTGGTCATTTACCCACATGCCATAGCAATCAGTGTCCTTTATGGCTGTTGAGAGAGGCAAGAATCACCTGCATGAGTTAATGCAAGACATGCTGGGTGTTCCTTCTTCTGTAAGGCCAGAGTTCTGCGTCTGATTTTGTGCACTGTGTTTCTGAAAGGATATTGACCAGGGGTTTTCCATGGCCTGTGTCGAAAGAAAGACACAGAGGGAGGCATGAAAGGAATATTC